>NW_017729026.1:32068007-32068794 GCF_001723915.1 Gavialis gangeticus
CCCCCCTCCCCTCACCCCCTTCCCCATCAACTGAGGACAGCAGCAGTGGTGGGTGGGGAGGGAAGGGAACATTGTGGCTGAGCAGGAATGGTGAAGGAAGAATTTTACCTTCTTAAGGGACTTAAAAAAAATATCCCCCACTTCTGTGGTTCAGGCTGCCCACCAGAGGATGAGGATTAGGGTGGAAGTTGGGGTGCAGTCACCCCTGCAGCATAGCTTGCTGTTTCTGCACCCCCTTTTCCAAAATCCTAGATCCACTTATGACTACAATAGTAGACTTCTGAGTCCACATTACACTTCTTTGCAATCTTGGGGTCAGTTTTGCTGAAGTAGGCATATTAGGATTCCAGTGAATCTGTGAAGCCTTACTCAGTTTCTGTTGGTGGCAGGTCATTGAGTCAGGCTTGGGAGTGATGCTTGCAAAAAGTCATTGGAAATTCTCTTCTCTTGAATCACATTTCCTATCCTGACCTCTCCTCTTTCACCCAGCAGTTTGCTAACAGTCAACAAAAGTAGTGTTGCTTTTTCTATGGAATTTAGAAATGCAGAAGCTTCTGTGTATGGGCACATGCAAGACCATGAGGAGTTGTGAATAGGAGACACATACCACAAAGGTCATTCTAGTCCACCTTATAAGCTTTAGAACATTTGTTTGACCCCCTAAGTTAAACTATACTACCAGCCACCCAGTTAGTTTTATTATAGTTTCATAGTTGATAGGGTCGGAAGGGACAGATCATCAAGTCCAACCCCCTGCCATGGGCAGGAAGAAATGCTGGGGTCAAAC
>NW_017729026.1:32073794-32074460 GCF_001723915.1 Gavialis gangeticus
TATGGTTTTGCATTCTGTTCTCGTAAATAAACTAACAGGCTGTGATTGTAGATGATTGCATGGTCAGGTGGGTGGTAAATTGGCTTAGGGGTTGCACCCAGAGAGTGGTGGGGGATGGGTCAGTATCGATGTGGAAAGATGTGGGCAGTGGAGTCCTACAGGGCTTGGTCCTTGGGCCAGTGCTGTTCAATGTCTTAATCAGTGACTTGGACGAGGGCGTAGAGAGCACCCTGTCCAAGTTTGCAGATAATACCAAATTGTGGTAGGGCAGGGAGTGGATCTAGGCAGATCTGGACAGGTTGGACAAATGGGTAGAACGAAATAGGATTCAGTTCAACAAAGATAAGTGCAAAGTGCTGCACCTGGGCAAAAAGAACCACCAACACACTTACAGGCTGGAGGATGACCTTCTAGATCAGCAGTAGAAAGGGACCTTGGAGACATAGTTGACTCCAAGATGAACATGAGTCGTCAGTGTGACAAAGTGATCAAAAAGGCTATCCGCACTTTAGCATGCATTAGCAGATGCATAATGAACAGGTCAGGGAGGTGATGCTTCCTCTCCATGGCATTGATCAGGCTGCAGTTAGAGTATCGCGTCCAGTTTTGGGTGCCGCACTTCAAGAGGGATGCGGAGAATCTTGGGAGGGTTCAGAGGAGGGCCAC
>NW_017729026.1:32079460-32079897 GCF_001723915.1 Gavialis gangeticus
GTGATAAAGAAGTTGAACAGTATGGACCTGAGGACCGAGCCCTGAGGAACTCCACTGCCCACTTCCCTCTAGGTCGAAAACAACCTATCCGCCACCGCTCTGGGTGCGGCCCTCTAGCCAAGTTGTGATCCATCTGACTGTGTAGGTATCAATACCAAGTTGCCTAATTTTTTAATAAGAATGGGGTGAGAGACAGTGTCAAAGGCCTTCCTAAAGTCCAGAAAGATTACATCCACTGCGACACCTGCGTCCAAGGATTTTGTGACCTGATCGTAAAAGGCAACCAGGTTATCTATTATTTGTTAAGGCCAGACTTATATTTTAGTTATATTTTAGATTTGTTAGAAAGTGAGTGACCTTATTTAGGCTCAACAAGATTTACTAAACTTACTAATATTATTAGAGTAGTGTGGAGAAAGGTATTTTTGTTTTTGTGG
>NW_017729026.1:32084897-32085682 GCF_001723915.1 Gavialis gangeticus
TATGAGTTTCTGAATTGCCTCGGTAATAAAACCTGTTTGTATACGTCAGAAGGGAGCATGGCTCTTATAGCATAGGTGCATACAGATAAATGTATGGATGTCCTGGCTAACCTATAAGACTGGCAAGTGCATGCCGATTTTTACATTTCAGAAGGCTTGTTGAGGGTCTCTCCAGTAAACTCAGAGAGAGTGGTGGCCCACAAGACTTAGAAGGATCATCAAAGGGCACTTTATTATACAGTATTTGAGAGTCTTTCAAGGATGGCTTAGAAATTTTCCTGAATGCCAGACCAGACTTCAGTGAGATTTGGAATGTTCATTGAACCTTCCCTTCAAAGCCTGGGGCTGGATCTGTAGGATCCCTTCTTACTGTGAACCTTAACAACCTCACTACAGCCAGGGGTGGATCTAGGGTGGGTGCTGTGGGAGCATCTGTTGAGGAATAAGAATCCCCCTCCTTTCTCCTTGCATTCAGCAGTACACCCCCTCCCCTCCTTTATTCCCCTCCCTGCTCCACTATCCTATCCCACTGCTACTGCTGCCTCTGGCTGTCCTCTTAGGGCAGGAGAGGGGGGGTGGGGAACAATTGAGATACTCCTGCCTGATCTGTCTGGGCTCAGACTAGGATTGTGGCAGCAGCAAGCAGGTTCCTCCTCCCTCGGCCCAGAAGCAGGCCCAGAGGAAGGGAACCAATTCACTGCTGCTGCTGTCTGTTGCCAAGACTGGTTCCACATGCAACCTGGCTGGAATGGAATGAGGCTCTCTCTCTCTCTCTCTCTCTCTCT
>NW_017729026.1:32086661-32093824 GCF_001723915.1 Gavialis gangeticus
AATCCCATCCTATTCTCATCCGCCCACCCCTGTAACCTGTCCAGATCTAGTTGTAGCCTTTCCCTCCCTTCCAGTGTGCCCACCTCTCCCCACATCTTAGTGTCATCCGCAAATTTGAACAAGATGCTTTTCACCCCCTCATCCAAGTCGGTGATAAAGAAGTTGAACAGTATGGACCTGAGGACCGAGCCCTGAGGAACTCCACTGCCCACTTCCCTCTAGGTCGAAAACAACCTATCCGCCACCGCTCTGGGTGCGGCCCTCTAGCCAAGTTGTGATCCATCTGACTGTGTAGGTATCAATACCAAGTTGCCTAATTTTTTAATAAGAATGGGGTGAGAGACAGTGTCAAAGGCCTTCCTAAAGTCCAGAAAGATTACATCCACTGCGACACCTGCGTCCAAGGATTTTGTGACCTGATCGTAAAAGGCAACCAGGTTATCTATTATTTGTTAAGGCCAGACTTATATTTTAGTTATATTTTAGATTTGTTAGAAAGTGAGTGACCTTATTTAGGCTCAACAAGATTTACTAAACTTACTAATATTATTAGAGTAGTGTGGAGAAAGGTATTTTTGTTTTTGTGGAGGATTTCGCTATTTCAAAAATTGTTTTTGTTCCAATTTGGAACAACACCCAAACTTTTGAGATCCTCTAGAAAAGAAGCAGTTTTGGTCCCGGAGATGTGAGGTTGGTGGTCAACCACAGGAAGTGTACCAACCTGAATTTGGCCTCAGGACCATCTCCCTGCTGTGGACCTGAATGTCTGGGCTGCCAGGGAGCTGGTCAGGATAATTATCAGGAAACAAGGTAGGTTTGTCAGAAATCTGCATCTGGAATGCAGGTTTCTGTGGGATCTACCTGAAAATCAAATAATCATAGCAGAAAGTTTTTACTTTGACAAATTCCAAAAAATATTTGTTTTGTCAGTATTTCAAGACCAGCTCTAACTTGTGTGGTATAGTGCTGTCTACAAGTCCCAGAGAACTTTGGAACCCCAATTACATTTGTATTGGACAAGCAGATTCATGTCACAAAAGAGCCTGTGGTTTAAATAGACAGGACTGACCAACGGAGAGTGGAGAAAATGGAAGAACAGTGAGGTGATATGACTTGCGTGGGATGTTATATAGTCTCCATGGGCAGAACCTAGAATAGAACTGAGGCCGCCTCACTTTCTTAGCCACTCAGTTGTGATCCGTAATGGGATCACAAACAGCAATCTAGATGGTGATGAGGCATTGAAGATATATTACAATCAAAAACATTCATGCTTCCCCAGTTCCGCACATACCTGTGCTCTTCAAAGTCAAGAATACTGGTAGCCTCTGAAAATATTACTTGTGTGTGCATGTACACATCTGCACACATGCACACCATAAATACTTGCATTGATTCCTTTACTATAAAAAAGGGAAAAAAAAGTGCCACCTGGCAGACTGAAGTTGGCAATAGAGGTTGGAGGGGACCATACTAAAGCAGCTGCAGCTTGTGGAAGGCTTCAGTTTGCTCAGTAAGACTTCTGGAAAGTGGACTTCTCAACCAGGTTGTTAAAGCCCACAGATGGATGTTGAGACTGTGATCCAAACAAAGAGTTGGATACAGGTCTGTATGTGCCAGGCTAGAAAATCTAGAGATTATAGTGTGGCTCATGGTTTTGGTCCTCATGTGTACCCTTTAATTTCTTCTTTTCCCTGGTGTTCTCATTTCTGTACATTTACATTCTGCATATCTCATGAGCTCATTGGAATTAAGCATCTCACAGTAGGAGATCAAAAAGAAGGAGAGACCTGGAAAAACAGAAGAGCTTAAGCGGAGTGGTGAGCAGAGCATTGGTAGTAGCATCTTCACCAGTAAGAACCATTAAATAGAGTAATCCATTCTCAAGACCTGATATTAAGCCTCACTGTTTTCAGCTAGGATCTAACAGAGTTTTCTAACTTTATATACCAACTGTATACATGCCTGTTATTTATAGTTTAGATGATTAACTTCATTTTAGCAGAATAATTCTCCAGCTTTTCTTTACAGGAGTGGTTCTTGTATTTTGGAGGGCATTTTCTGTCAGCAAAGACTAGAATTTTTTTCCTATCAGCGTTAAATTCCCCAATAGTCATTGAATCTCCAGAATTTAGCTTAGATGTATCTATTATGTTAATTTTTCAAATTTAATTTGTCATCCACTTCCAAGTATGTGCCATAAGTTTCCTCTTTGCATTTTTTGGTATTAAGAGGCAAGAAAATACTTTCTGAACTATCTTAACTCTACTCTTAGGATATCAGTTATGACCTCTTTGCTTGATTCCCTTCAAATCTGATATATGGAGCAGTTCCTAGCAGTTAATTAAAAAAATGGTGCTCACACTGCTATAATTTAATCTCCAAAAGCCCTCCAGCTACCATGTAACCCTCAGTCTGTGCTCCCCTGAATTTTCAGAAAAAAATTGATCAATTTTACTGTAGCAGAATTGAATAAATATATATTTTTAAGGCACTAGCTGTGCAAAAGTACTTGCAGTGTGTGCACATAAAATGTATTTGATTGATATTGGTACTTGAATAGTACTCTATTATGTATTCATTAAGATATTTATTTCTCAATGAGTACAGGCCCGGAAGAAGTGAATGTAAGTATTTTAGAAAGGGTTTGTATTTCTCTGATAAACAGCACTGCCCTTCTGTTTGTGATCACAGGATGAAAGCTCTCTAAGCTTGTATATGTACATTTTTACTGCTACATCATGTAGTTTGCTCTTAAGATTGAGATCTCATTCCCCAGGAAGCATTTCTGTCTAAGATTAATTGCCCTTTTAAAATCAGTGTTTGATGTATTCCTTTTGTCTATATCCTGGCTCAGTTTAACCCTCTTTGACCTGACCCCACTGACTATTACCGCCATGGCTGAAGCAAAAATCTTTCAGCATGATGTATGCAGTACAGACTTCAGCCTGTGGTTTTTCACATCGATGGATTCAATTAGCTGGATTTTTACTGATCAACTTCGCAGAGGTTAAAGAATTTGTCAGACATGGAACAAAACTGTCCAGACTCTCTTAGGTTAATCAAATAGCTCATCTCCATTTGCCATTTTACTTTGCTTGTAAATTAAGGAACTTGGTTAAGGAGTGTAGAACAATATTGTATATACATAATATAATGAAACCAAAATGACAAATCAGTTTTTTCCTTCTTAAATAGGAAAAAGATACACTACATGAAATAGTAACCGTAAAGTCTGTATATATTTCTTATCACCTTGAAGGCAAACGTGTTTAAATTATAACAATAGTTATACTTGAAGTTCCTGTTCTAAGGACTTTATTAATAAAACCCAGCAGATAAACTGATTTTTCTCATTTAAAAATAGGCTACTCTATTAGTATTTTATGTATGTTTACAGAGCAACAAAAGTAATCTGTCCAAGGTTCTGTCTTGCAACAAATGATCAAATTCACTTGATTAACTGAAAGGTACTATATAAAAGATAGATACCCATTAGAATGTTATGAAAACTCCCAGGGATCATTTTAAATGTTGCAGCTTAAAAAATATTATCTCAAATATTTAGGAATATGAAAGTTCAGGTATACTGGCAATCTTTTTTTTCCAACTATTTTAGTTGGTCTAATAAAAGCTATCAGAACCTTGTCTGCCTATGTCCTTAAAACAAGTAACATCCTGGTATACTGGCAAGGAGTTTGTAATTTTTTTAAAGCAAGTGCAATATTTCTATGCACGTGCATGTCTGTACATATTCATAACATGAGTAAAAAAAAGATTTTACTGTTAATTTATTTGGGATGACCCATATTATTGAAAATGATGACGCTATTGTAGAAACATGGGCTGTTTTGCACTGGAGTAGTTTGAAAGAAAATTTTAGTGCACTGGACTTCCAGTTTCAACCCTGATGTTTTGTAAATAGTTGAACATTTAATTATATCACTGGTTCAGAATTAGTTAAGGCAATGTAAACTTATGTGGGAAACCTTACTTATCAGGGAAGGGATATAAAACTATTTTGTGGAAAGTTTTTATTTTTAAAATATCTACTTGAAATGTAATTATATGTCTTGGTGTTGATGATTGGTACATCTCGACCTGGCAGGTACTGGATAATTGAAAATACTTGCTGAGATGCTAAAACCTTTTTAAAGTGTGATTTAAGCTTGCTAGTTAAATTATTGCTGGCTTGCCTTTATTGCTACAACTCCACTAAAAACCTTTTATGAAATGCACATGGGTAAATTTAAAATGTTTTAAATTTAAAGTTAAGTAAAACTTTCATTACAATTTTTTTCTTTTCTTTTTTCCCCTTCAGTTGGAATAGTCTTTTATAGAGAAAAATCTCCATAGCAGGCATAGGTGGTAGTAATGGAAATAGTACCTGTTCTCGGGTGGGTTGTCAATTCATATGGTCTTAAGCTGCTGATATTTAAGTCCAGTTTTCTAAACCAAAATGTCTGCAATTAGTTGAAAAAGAAACAGATTAAATGCATCTTTGTCTTTTCTTTTTTTAGCTTGCAAACTAGCTACGGGGAGATCAAAGAACTTAACGTTATATTATCAACCACTCTAAGCCTGATAAACTTTTATCCATGTTAAGGCATTGCATTTAAGGAGTTACATTACAGTAGTATTTCAGCAGTTGATACATCTTGGCCAGCTAAGCTGGACACTTAGAAAGACAAAAAGAGAAAGATAGAAAAAATGAGAGATACTGCAGGAAAGAAAAGAGATACAATTAAGGCAGGAATTGCAAGATCACTTTCCAGGTGTTCAGAGTTTAACCTAACCCAGTGGAAGTGATATTATCTAAATTCCTTGTCCTCTGCAGTCTAGTGAAAACCTTTGTTTTGGGGATCAGGAAAACAAAGACCCAGCAGTGTGACAGTAGATCCCAGGGTCAGGCTGATAGTAGCCTGGATAGAAAAAATTCCTTTGTCCTCTTTCATTTTGTTCAAGATACAAGCTTCTAAGAAAATTACCAAAAATAGGTCCATAGTCACTATGTTAGAATAGTAGATGTATAAAAGAGCCCTCTGGCTATGCTGGATCCCTCAGTATGAGCAATTCTGGGAAAGAATGTGTGGAAGCTAGGGGATTGCCACCAGCTGGGTGTGCAAATGTTCAGAATAAGCCAAATCATACTACTGTAGCCAGCACAGCAGATAAGAAGGGGTCAGGCTAGGTTGCTCCTGTTATTACAGGTTTCCAGAATTAATATTCCTGCCTCCCCAATCAATGTACGAATGCAGAAAGAAAAAAAATCACAGAATTGCCTTCATTGTATATGGCTTCAACTGAAGTTCTTTGCAGAACTTTTTGCTGCTTCTCACTGACTCCTGCCTCAACTTTGGGAGAAGAGACCCTTCTATAGGTAGAACCGGATTTGGGTTGATCATTTTAGACTCGTTACATTAGAAGAAACCAGTAAAAAGTGGCAAGGTAAAGGTATTCATGATAATAAATGAATTAAGGAAGGTAGATTGAACACTTCTGTTAACAGTTTTATAATACAAGTGCAAGGAGTCCTTCAGTACATCTGAAGGGGATTAAAATAAATTTGATCAAGGACATTTTTTCACATGACACAACTATGTGTAGGAATTTCATTGCTACAAACTGTCATTGAGCCCCAAAATTTAGTATAATTGAAAGTAGGATAGGATATGTATATGGATTAATACATTTGAAATGGATCTGAAACTTCATACTAAAATGTTTGAATTAAAACGAAAATTCATCTCCTGTTATTGCTAAATGACTAGAATGTTTCTGACCATTCATTCCTTGCATAGTTCTTAGATAATATCCAGAGGCTATTTAACACTTCTGGTTCCTTCCACATACCAATACTACATGCCTTGCAGGGGTTTTTATATTTGGACAGATGAGTCAGTAATGGAGAATCATATCAACATATAACAACTTGCTTCTAATGGACTTTGTATCTTTTTACCTTCCTAAGCCTTAAATAGGAGCCATTCTATATTTTGTCTAGATAATCTGAGCAGAATTGGCCAATAAGTGACAATGTAATCCAAGATATATTTGTCAAGTGGTGTCATTTTTGGCCAGAGAAAACAAATGTCAAAAGTTCTGCTCTAAAGGAGTACAGTTAAGAATGCCTGCCCAGTGCATTAAAGATAGCATGGTCCTCCTACTGCGAGAATGCTTCCCAAGCATTCTCATAGTTTGGGGAAGATTCGGCAAGAATTATCCGGGTAGCCCTAGTACAGGGGTTTTCAACTGGGAGTATGCATACCCCTGGGGGTACTTGGGATAGCCTCAAGGAGTATTCAGCAGTGGGCACCACCAGCACTTGTGCTGCCAACACACTTGTCAGTTGGCTGCGGGGGATGCCCCCCTCCCCCCCGTCATCAATCAGCTGCTGGTGGACCACCCCCACTGGCCACCAAGGGTACACTGACCCAAAAAGCTTGAAAACCCCTGTCCAAGTATATAGTTTGTTTATAGATGTTCCTTCAGCCATATAAAAAGTCACAGGGATGCACTGTGAGAGATCCTCCATCACAAGCTCTGTTTCTTTGCTTTTTGAACCTTGTACCATGGAAGTGGGTTAACTGACTTTTTAGCAGAGGAGAATCTAGTCATTGGGTGTGTGTAGATGAAACGAGGGGTATGTGTGCATGACACTTTAAAGTGAGTTAAATACTTTTGCACCGCTATAATGGTGTTGGTGTTTGCATGCATCAGCGTCATATTGTGTCTTAATTCCAGCGGCTGTAGCACATTTGGTGGTATAATGCACCTGAAATTACTTTGGGGTGCAGCAAACTACAACACCTCTGAGGAGTTTTAGTTTGCTGCCCTACAGCCATGGAGCAAAGCACCCGACTTTGTGTGGCTCAGGGACTGTGCAGGCAGCCCATGCAGGCAGCCTGGCAACAGCCCAGGAAGGCAGGCTCCACCAAAGGAAAAAAAAAAAAGCGGCAAGCCTGATCCCCCCCCAGCAGCCTGCATGAGCTGCATGGGGACCTGGTCCTTTCTCTGCAGCTGTGGTGCCCTCCAGGTCCGCCTGAGCCGGATGCCTGTGGGCAGATGCTGCCTGGGGGGAGCCACCGTTGACATAGAGGGAAGCCCCAACCCCCCACATCTTAGTGTCATCAGCAAATTTGAACAGGGTGCTTTTTACCCCC
>NW_017729026.1:32093881-32103526 GCF_001723915.1 Gavialis gangeticus
TCCGCTCTGCCAACTGTCAGCTTGCCTTCCCCTCCCTGCCACTGGAAAGGCAGGTAAGACACAGGTGTACATGATACGGGGTTTACTTCGCCTTAAATGGACACGGTGTTTTTAAAAACCCTTTGTTCCTTTTAGGGCCCCTGTTCAGTCTACACATCCCATTAGTAGTAATCCAGGGATGTCAAACATATATCCAGCTGACCAGATGTAACATTTGGAGCCACTCTATCTATTCGACAAGCTGTTGGCAGGCCACTGGAAATTGGGGGGAGGGAGGGCATGGAAAAGAGGGAGTGGCCTGCCACAGAATCTGAGGCCCTTAGGCCCTGGTGGTCATGGCAAGCAGCAGCAGGAGGGTGAATGAGTACAGATACAACACTACTCACACTCTGCCTGCTTTGCGCATTGTTATTGCTGCAGTCCCATGTCCTCAGCCAGTGGCTCTGCTGCCACCCCAGGCTGGAGCCACTCATGTCAGAGCCAGAGCCGTGACATGCATCAGCAGTGGCAGCTCTCGCTTGAGTATGGGCCACGTGGTGGCGGCAGCAGCTGCCACCCTGGTATGGGGCCCATGGTAGGAGCCAAAGCTGGAGCCACTGCTACCATCATGTGCCTTAGGCTGAAATCACCCTGTGCCCGAGCTAGATCCAACCCACAAGGAGCCCAGAGTCTGGATGTATACTTAGGCACAAAGTGATTTTGATATCCCAGGCTTAATCCATGGTAGGAGACTGTATGGGACATACTTACACTGCTAAATGGAAAAAATGTATCTGGCACTGGATGCAGGAGTGCCAGTCATTTTACTAAATAGTTATTTGATAAAATACATAAATAACACTGGGAACAGGAAGCAGAACCCAGGACTAAGTGTCTTGCAGAACCATGCCTTCCTCCCTGGGTTCAGGCTGTATTTGGAATGCTGTCACTCTGGCCCTAATAACTCTTGCATTCCTTTTTGCTCAGTAGTCTAGTGTAACAGAGGCCCCTAACCCCTGTTACTGAGCGCAGAGAGGTAGGCTTCAGAGCAGTAAGCCTGCTAATTTGGTTTCCTGTGTTTGTGTTTAGCTGCAAGGCATGGGGGTGGCTTTAAGGGAGGTGGGAGGCCACTGGAGATGCAAAGCAGGAGGACATAGATTGCAGTATTAGACTGAGGATGACCAACCCTGTGTGGAGCCTGACTGCAGGACAGAGAAAGAGCCCAGTGGACTGAGTCTGAATACAGGGCAAGTAATCCCTAGAACAGTGGTTCTCAAGCTTTTTAGACTTGGAGCACTTCTAGATAGTCTGAGCACTCATTGGAAGATGCTAGCTCTAAATTTTCACTTTTTTTGCCTAGATAAAAATGATAGAGCAGTTTTTCTGTTGCAGAGAACTCAAAAAGACCACAACAATGGTCTGTTTGTGTTTGAAATCTCTATGTTTATCTTGTTTGTAAACCTAACTGGATCATGTTTGTAAATCTAACAGTGCTAACATTGTGCGGCACCCCATGACACACTTAACAGGTTCTCAAGGTATCCCAGGGTGCTGTGGCACCTTGGTTGAAAATCGCTGCCCTGGAGTAACGGATTGGGTCAGAATGAGGTGGCCTAATGTTGAGAAGGGCAGAATAAAGCACCAAAAATGTCTCACTAATGGTCTGAGGGCAGCCTCCCAAATTATATAAATACTGCATCAAGGCATAGTAGGCAAGGGCAGGACAGTACGCTGATAAGGTGGAGTACAGAACAGATTTAGGGTGGCTACTGGGGGTGTTGCAGCTGCCTTCAGAGGTGGTATCGTGTACACCCAGCTTCAGCAGGAGGTGTGGAGGATGCTGTCGGACATGGCTAGCCTGTAAGCCAGTAGTTGGGGAAGTTGCCTGAAAAACAGGAAATATGGATTCAAACACCCTCTGGTTGAGGAGGGCCTAGAACCCAGCCTTTCTCCTCCCTCAGCAAGCACCCTAAATACCAACCATTGTAATATAGGTGTAGTGAGCCTCCTGCTTGCTTCATCTTGGTTTCAGTTGTTCAGGACAGAAGTTGGCAATCAGGCGATTGTTGACCTTGGACCAGATTTGCTGTGTGTTCAATTTAAGGTGCCGTATAAACCAGCCATAAAAATGTTATGTGTTATATTTTTATGGCCAGTTTGCCATTTTATGACACCTTAAATTGAGTGCACTTTTGCCATCTATGCCATGATTAACACAGTGATTGCAGCATAAATGTAACATGTAGAGGGGAATTTAGATATTTTAGAGGCAGGATAGTATCTGGACTATCATCTGTTATTCTTCAAATTTGACAATTGCAAATGAGGAGTTATGATTTGAATATAGGGTTAAATAGGAGAAAAAGATGGGAACCTTACTGAAACATGGATCTGTGTTTGAGGAAAATAGCAAAGACGATTCAGTTCTATATAAACAGTGAATTAAGTTGTAAATTAGTGTTGCTTTAAATATATTTTATATTTAATATCCCCTTTGAACTTTATTATGTACACATTCTTCAGGTATAAATACTTCCATGGTATAATTCATTGTAACTAGGAGTCTTGAAATTTAAATTGTTATATGAATCGTTTTGATGCAGAAATTTGGTGTGACCAAATGTTTTGGAACTAGTGTATTTCGTGGTGTGGCATGTGGAATGAAAGGTCTTGACCTCGTTATTCATATTTCAGTTAGAGTAAATGTATTTGCTTCTCAAACTATGTGGATTTTTCCTGGTGTGCAGTGCATCAAAGTGCAAAAGGAATAGCCAAGTCCAGAAAAGCCCCTTTGTCCTCTCTGCTGTCTAGTTTGCATATATATAGAGCAAGGTAAAATTGTTTTCTAAAATTTAAATAATCCCATAATATAGACTGATATAATCAACAATATGGCTAACCAGTAGAGTATTGTGTACAGGCTTGTATTTTGAAAGCTGTTAAAAAAAACCCAAAATATGTTGCTACATTTGGTAAGAAATACCTGTTTTAATCATGGTGTAACAACTTCCCATTATAAGTGCTATACTTAATACAAGCTGCCTTTTGGCCTTGTAAAATTATTACAGTCTGACTGATACCATTTTAAGCTTATCAAAATGTCTGATCTAAAATAGCAGAGCTCATTATAAAATGGCAGCACCCCATTTTATGCTCTGTCCACAAGAAAACCCTAAAGCAGAAAACATTCATGCAGAGTCCAGTGAGAATGCCTGCATGCCATGTGCTTTTGTGGAACCAAGACCTAAGATTTAAACCAAACTTAGGAATGTGCTTAGTTGAAATAAAGTACATCCTCAGTTATCTGAACCCTCAATTTTGTTTTGCAAACTTGTAACTGTTGGTATCATATAACAAACTTCTTTTTTTAAGTTTATTTAAATGCAGTACTGCATCTCTGCTCTCAAGATTGATACAGTAACTTGTAACTGTTGATGCTGTATAACAAGGGGTTCTAATGTATTTAATATCTGTTTAATAATTAATATCTGGCAGCTGGTTGTGAGATGGTTGTCAAGCCTTTATCCTGGTTACAGAACACAAATAACATCCTACTTGTTTTGCAAATAGAGAATCATGGCCCTCTTACTAAGAGAACCAGCAATTTTCCTTTTGTTTCTTATATTGTGCTATCCTGTGTATATTCCTGTGGCAGCACAGTCTTTCATCCTCTGGGAACATCAGAGTTTTGGCTTTCAAATAGGGAGAGCACTGACATTTAGGGACAGTGAATGCTGATTTTACTTGGTAGCTCTGTGCACGTGTGCCTAAGTATAGCACGTAAACAATAAAAGGTCACTGGTTACTTTTCTTTTAACTGTCTTTCTGAGCAGATTTCAAATGGCTTTACTTCTCATTTCAAGATTGAGAAATGATGCATTTTTTTAACCAGTTTTGCTTTTGTGGCAATCGTGTCAGCTGTTTTAGCTGGTTCCCATCATTTGAATTGAAGGATCAAAGCTTTTTCATCTTTTGGGACAAGTATTAATACAAGGAATTGAAATATTCTTAGAATAGATCTCTGTTGCACTAGAAATTAAGTCGTGCATTTATTTAAATGAAACAAAGTGGGAAGATTTGGTACCAACTCAGTTAACTTTGAGTAATCCAATTATGTTGCTAGAGCCTTTAAACTGAGAAATAATACTCAGTAAAATTAATAAATTCCAGGGTTTTCCAGTTATTTGTGATGTATAGAACCTGATTTATTATATACTGTACACCTTTTCCAGAACCCTTATAAACAAATTAAAAATTCTATTTACATAAAGTATTACGTTTTTGGAGATGAGGGTCATTCACTAAAGTAAGGCATGTCATCAGTGCTGTCTTTTTTTTTAGTGTAATTTCTATAACTGGAAAACGTGGGTTGTGTTTAGCATGTTATTAACATAAAACTGTTATTTCTGTAGGACAGAACTGTAAGTGTAATAAAGAAGACTGGCACTTTCATTAAGTTTCACTTTAACAGAATTTTTCTCAGAATTCATTTTATCTCAGTGTTTCTGTTTTACATGATGCAAACTGCAACATTCTCAACTTTCTCCATATCAATATTTCTTGGTCTTATGAAGCTTGTAGTACAATTTATTACTCTATCAAAGCAGTTAATTTCAGCCTATTGTAAATTAAACTTTTATGCAAGTTCTTATTTGAGTAGTTTTGAACTGTGTTTCTTTTATTAATCGTCTTTATTTTTCATTGAATTAGATGGTGAAAAGAAGATTCAAGTAATGATTCATGGAATTGAGCCAATGCTGGAGACACCAATACAGTGGCTAAGTGAACATATGAGTTATCCTGATAATTTTCTTCACATTAGTATCATTCCCCGACCTACAGATTGAAGGATCATCTATCAGATGCAAGGAATTATCCTCAAGATGGATTTATCAGGGCATGTCAGCCTTTTACTTCTGTTGGGGTTGGTGGAGGCAACCTGACCAGAAAAAAAAAATTCACTGCTGCAAGCCAAACAGGAAAAAAGATCTCATCACCAGATAAGGGCAATTGGGCTGGTCTTACTTTGCTTCACCACTGCTTTTCTCCACTGTCGTCATTTAAACCTCAGTTGCGATATGAAAGACTTTACAGGACCACTGTAAGCTTGCTCTTTTCTTGTAAAATGTAATGAAGTTGAAACTGTCAGCCTGAAGAGCAAATGGAAATATGTGCCACTTGATTTGTATTTCTGATGAACAAATAAACATGGGTATTTCCTAAAGTACTAGTGGTTCAACTTTGATGAGAGTGGAAATGTTGGTTTAATTTTCTAGAAAATGAGACATTAGGAGAGATTCAGTTATCAATAACTTGTAGTAACTTTTTGTAAAAGATCAAATTACAGTAGACCCATTTTCCTTAATGAGAATTTCATATGTTTACAGTATGTCTATTCGTATGCATATGGTCTTTTAACTTTGATAGCAAGCAGTGAGATTTTTTAAAATAAAACCTATGAGCATGTTTTATTTAAGATCATACAAACCAAGTCACAAATATTAGGATTTATAAGCAGTTGGTCACTAAAAATGTCCTAGTATATATTAGAGCATATTAAACTATGCCCTAATCCCTCAAACCATTTTTCATTAAAATGGTAATGTCATAGGGTAATTTTGTCTCGGGATCTGTGGTGTCATTTCTCTTTGCCAATTTAACTTTTTTTCTGTGAGAATATTTTCTTTAATCAGTAAAGAAAAATGTAAAAGGATGTTACAGATTATCATACCATTCTATTTATTCCCATAGGCTAGAAGGCAGTTAAGTCATAATATGATAAACAGATGTATTGTTTTTAATAATTTTGAATATTGGAAGCTGAGCCTTTTCTAAGCTAGTTCTTCATTATATCTGAATTTATTTTCTTACTGTGGCAATCAGCCTGTGAATTTTAGAAGCCTAAATCTCATCGAAATAGATTTCCCTTAACTTACAAATATATTTTTCACGATTTGACTTTAATGTTTTTTGAACTTCATCATTGCAGCTGCTACTGGGACCCTACCAGCTTTCCAGGTTACGGTACATTCATCCAATTGTGCTGCATTGCTTTGTTTGACAGTCTCGATTGTTGTGGCACAAGAGTGTGTTATAAATATACTATCAACTAAATGTTTTCCTGAAGAAATGCAACCTCACCAAAAGAGAAAATATTGGAAATTATTACTGAAGCTGTGGCTCACTAATGGCCTAGTAAGTCGCAGTGCTGTTGCCTTTTTTCCTGCTGGCCTTCTTTGTAGGATCATTTACCTGTATATGGATGAAAAAACAAAGCAGACTCATGCACAAAGAAGCAACACTGAGACAGTGCAGAAATCGAAAGAAAGAAAAACCCTAAAAAGCTAATAAAAAATGACAGTGTGACTGAGATTGAACAGAAGCAAATAGGAATTGTTTTAAGGATATATAAAGGCAGAAATTACATTAAGGAGAGACAAGGGAAAAAGTAAAAGTGAAATAGATATGTTGTAAATATGAAGATTTGAAGGAATAAAAAAAACCTAGTAAAATAAATATTGATCCATTTTTATGCCGAATGGAAACACAGTGCATTCTGGATGGTTTGGTTAAAGGATTCTAATTTTCAGTTCCATTTGGATTTCTCCCTTTGGTATTTTGACTTTCAGACCGGCAGGACAAAATGTCTCAATATTCTGGAGAAATTCAGTCTTGCCAATATTTTGTAGACCATTAAATAAGAAGACTGGTATACTTTTTCCATTAATGAGGCAAAATAAAGTACTAAAAGAGACAGCTCACTAAGTAAGCTACAAAAACTGTTATCTTTGTTGTAATGTGGCTTGTATTAAGCCATTTTCTATCTTAGCATACTCTATTTATATTACACCAGCATTTTAAGCATAAGCCTCTTCTCGAGACCCTCATCCACTAATAAGTCCAACCTCTAAAGCCTGGCATGGAATGGAAACAAAATATAATACTTGGCTCTACTATATACTGGTTATTTTAATTTTAACTATTTAAACTTTATTGTTTATTAAAAAAGTAAAATAAAGTTTGAGTCTGTCTTTATTTTTAAGTGGAAAAATAGATGCACTGTCAGTAACAAAGCTGTGTGAAGCAGTGACAACAGGAATAACCATTTACAAATCAATTAAATGAGAGTCAATGAATTTATTTATATAAGGAACTGGTAAGGTTACACTAAATGAGACTCAACATCCCAAGAATGGAATTAGGCATTTATTTTATATGAGCTTAATCACAGGGATATTTTTCTACTTTATAGTTTTATTTTCACTGCATTGTTGTATTATTTTTGTAAAACCTGATAGCAATAGAAAATGTATTGTGTTTTAATTTAAATATTTCTCTTTTAAACTTGGCCAAAATCAAAAGCAGCATTTGTTTTTTCACTCTGAAGAATGTGGTCTGTCTAATAAATTAATTTTAATGCTTTTGAAAAGGAGCAGATAAGCAAGATATCTCTGTAAATTTAAATTCTCAGTGTATCCAGTAAGGTACAGTTCAAAACTACATCGAACACTGCTTGCTGCATTCAGCATATGTCAGTCTTATTTGACAATCACTGCTGCCTCCTCTTTGCAAGGAAAAGAAAAGTTGATTTTCTGTGGCTATTTAATCATGTGTACCATTAATGAAACTTGCAGTCAGGGATCCCGTTTTGATATGAATTCCTGCCCTCTAAGTACTAAACACTGTCTCTCTCTTTTATTTTAATTAAAATATTAATTTTAATATTAAAGACATTGGCACAAAAAGTAGAAATGTGCTAATGACATTTCCAACACAAAGGAAGTATCATCCATAAAGAGGAGGCTGGCACATCATAAAGTAAGACAACTGGGCAATCTTTTAAGTAATAGAAATTGAGTGAAATTCAATAATACAGAGTGCAAGACCCTTAGAGTCTGATAAGAATTTCCACTATAAACAAATTTTATCAGTAGGAAATGATAGAGAAGAGAGGTTTAGATATATTTGTCAATCACAGAATGATTATGAACCAGCACTGTGATTATGGCAAAGGAAATGCAGTCTTGAGATTCATCAGTGAAGGCATATTCCCAGCTCAGGGAAGGATTAATGCTGTTGTATTGAAGTACTGGTAAGACCTTATCTATAATACTGCAAAGGGTTGTAGTCATGCATGTTCAAGAAAAAATAAACAAACTGGCGCAGTTTCCACAAGTGGCTACTGTGATTAAGGGAACGGAGAGTCTATTCACAAGAAGAAAATAGAAGAGGTTTTCTTGCTCAGCCTTGCAGAACAAAGGTTGGTAGGGGAGTGTGATTATTTTTTACAAGTGTACCAGAAAGTAAAAGAGAGGGACATGGAGAACATCTTGCTGGGGTCATCTGACCCCAGCAGTCTTTCCTGCCCAAGTGCAAGTGGGCTGGACCCGATGCCCTGTAAGATCCCTTCCAACCCCTAATATCTATGAAACTATGAAAATATATGTTTAAGCTAAAGCACAGTGTTGGCCATTTTAGACATAATTATTCTTTTGCTAATTAATTTAAGACGGTACTCGGAGGAAGGCATCTAATTCTCAGACCACTGAGGTGCCAAGATCTTAATCATTTTTTTTGAAAGGGGTTATATCAGGGGTGGGCAAAGTCTGGCCCGTCGGCAGCATTCAGTCTGTAGTGGATTCAATTTACTAGCAACCCCTGTGACAGTGGCTCTTTCTGGCATCTGCAGCCAAACTAGGCCCTGTTCCTGGAGCACCCTGGCCCATCCACCCTGCACCTACCACATGGGCAGGGTACTGGCTTGGGCTGGGATGGGGCCATGGCTGGGAAAAAGGTGGGTGGCCAGGGCTAGGGAGACCCTGGGATCTTGGGGCGGTGACAGCGCAGGGCCAGGGCTGGGACAGAGCTGTGATCCACTGCCCACACACCCCTATGGTGAGCATGGCTTCTGTGGGCAGGGGAGTGCAGGGAGCAGATCATAGCTCTGCTGTGGCCCTGCACTGTCGCTGGCCCAAGATCCCAGCCCTGGAGCAGTTTTTCATCCAGCCATGCATCCTGCCCATGGGTTCCCAGCCAGTCTCCATGGAGAACCTGGGAGCGTGGGGCCATGACAGTGTGGGGGCGAGTCTGGGACAGAGCCCTGGTTCTGCAGCCATGTGCTGTCATGGCCCCATGCTCCTGGGGTCTGCATGCAGAGGTGTCCAGGAGCTGTATGGCCAGGGGTTCCTGGGAAATGGAGTCTGGCCACTGACGAGATCTGCCATTTTGGCCCTCCTGGATTCTGATGTGCTTGCCAATGACAGTAGGAGACAAGGCAGTATAGCCCAGGAGAGTATTTTATTCTGACTGCCACAAAACTATCAGATGGCAAGTACATAGTTTGTCATGGAGTTTTATACACAATATGCCAGTTCAGAGAGATCCTGCACTTCTATGCTGTCACCTCAAAAATCAGAACCTTCTCAATTTGGTTTTACGGCAATAACTTTGATTTTGAAGGCCTGAATATTTTTATGATTAGGAAAATAAAACTTGCGTATTTTGGTATGCAAGTGTGTTAATTGATTTGCAACCATAAGTTAATAGATGCCAGTTGGAGTTTTCATTTTAAAACAACTTCATTGCATAAAAATAACATTTGCTGTATAGGCCTGTGTATGAATAAAAATGCAGTGAAATAAGCTTGACAAAAAATGCTTTTTTATA
>NW_017729026.1:32108526-32109842 GCF_001723915.1 Gavialis gangeticus
TACTGCATATAAACCCATTCAAAGTGAAAGTGATTTTAAAAATGCATTCTTGCAGTTACTGAAAAAATTGACCGTAACATCAAGACCAAGTGCTTATTTCATAGAATCATAATATATATATATAGGGTTGGAAGAGACTTCAGGAGGTCATCTAGTCCAACTCCCTGCTTAAAGCAGGACCATCCACATTTACATCATCCCAGTCAAGGTTTTGTCTAGTCGGGTCTTAAAAACCTCCAAGGATGGAGATTCCACAACCTCTCTGGGTAACCTGTTCCTGTGCTTTACTACCCCACTTCTGAAAGTTTTTCCTCATATCTAACCTAAACTTCCCATGCTGAAACTTGCCACTATTGGTTCTTCTGTCATCTGTCACCACTGAACAGTTTAGCTCCATCCTCTTTCGAACCACCTTTCAGGTAGTTGAAGGCTGCCACTAAATCCCCTCTCAGTCTTCTCTTTGCCAGGCTAAATAAGCCCAGTTCCCTCAGCCTCTCCTCATAAGCTGTGTGTCCCAGCCCCCTCACCATTTTCATTTCCCTATGCTGGACTGTCTTCAATTTGTCCATATCCTTTCTGCAATGGGGGGCCCAAAACTGGACACGGTACTCCAGATGTGGCCTCGCCAGTGCTGAATACAGGGAAAGAATCATTTCCCTCGCTCTGCTGGCAATGCTCCTAGTAATGCAGACCAGTATGCTGTTATCCTTCTTCACAATAATGCCACAATGGGGCTCTTATTCAGTTTATTGTCCACTGGAACCCTCTGGTTCTTTTCTGCAGAGGTGCTTCTTAACCAGTCGATCCCCAGCCTGTACCAGTGCATGGGATTGTTCTGTCCTAAGTGCAGGACTTCGCGCTTGTCCTTATCGAACCTCATGACATTTCTTTTGGTCTAGTCCTCTAATTTGTCAAGGACTCTGAATCCTAGCCCTACCTTCCAGTGTATTTGCTATCCCCCCAGCTTGGTGTTATCTGCAAATGTGCTGAGAGTGCACTCAATCCAGTCTTCCAGGTTGTTGATGAAAATATTGAACATTGGCCCCCAAACCAACCCCTGGGTCACTCCACTTGATACCAGCTGCCAACTAGGCATTGAGCCACTACTGTCTGAGCCCAAAGATCTAGCCAGTCTTCTATCCATCTTACAGTCCATCCAACCTACACTTTCTTAGCTTGCTTGTAAGAGTGTTGTAGGACACCATATCAAATGCCTTGCTAAAGTCAAGATATATCACGTACACTGGTCTTCCCATGTCCACAGAGTCAGTCATCCCATCATAGAAGGCAATCAGGTTGGTCAAGCATGACTTGCC
>NW_017729026.1:32114842-32115263 GCF_001723915.1 Gavialis gangeticus
CATCCTCCAGGTCTGGTGGTCTATAGCAGATACCCATCACGACATCACCCACTCTTTACTAACCTTTTGGCAGTGGTCCACAGTCTAACCCCTTGGCAGCAATACTGAGCAAGTACTATGCTGCTGGCATCATGAATTTCTTTCTCTGCCATCCTGAGGAAATGGGTGTGTAGGAAACACAATTTCCTGTAGCAACAAGAAATGCTGGAGGGTCTCACTTAGCACTTATGTAACAGAAACAGAGAAATTGGCCTAGGACTTAAGGAGCAGCCTAGAGTATTGGGAGTATTTTAATATCAGTAATGTTAATCACTCCTTATAAAGGTATGTGCCAAGGTCCTGCTCCTGTAAAAACTTGCATAATCTTAATTTAACACAGTTAAACTTCTTCACAGTAAGGATGGCCAAAATTTGGAATGGG
>NW_017729026.1:32120263-32122399 GCF_001723915.1 Gavialis gangeticus
ATAAATTAATTCCTTGAGGACCTGCTCCATAAGGGACAGGTGAGGCTGACTGGTCTGTAGTTCCTCAGTTCCTTCTTTCCTTTCTTAAATATGAGCACTAGATTTGACCTTTTCGAGTTGTCCAGGACCTCCCCAATTGCCATGAGCTTTCAAAGATAATGGCCAGTGGTTCTGCAATCCTATCAGCAAACTCCCTCAGCACCTTCAGGTGTACTGTGTCTGCCCCATGAACTTGCCCACATTCAGCTTTTCTAAATAGTCCATAACCTGTTCTTTTGCCATTGTTGGCTGACAATTTTCTCCCCAATCTGTGCTGCCAGGTGCAGTAGTCTGAGAGCTGACCTTGCTTGTGAAAACTGAGATAAAAAAGGCATTGCATACTTCAGCCTTTTCTGTATCATCTGTCACCAGGTTGCCTCCCCTATTCAGTAACAGACCCACACTTTCCCTGATCTTTGTCTTGTTTGCTGACATGCTTGTAGAAACCCTTCTTGTTACTTTTCACACCTTTTATTAGCTGCAACTCCTTTTATGCTTTGGCCTTCCTAATTTTATCCCTGCATGGCTGAGCAATATTCTTCTCCTCCTCCCTAGTTGTTTGTCCAAGTTTCCACTTCTTGTAAGCTTTATTTCTTTGTTTTAGTTCCCTGAAGAGTTCCCTGCTAAACCTAGCTGGTCTTTTGCCATACTTGCTAGTCTTCCTGCACATTTGGATGGTTCATTTCTGCGCCCTCTCTCCAGGACTCCTTTCCCCACTCAGGCTCACCTCCCACAGGATTCTGCCTATCAGGTCCCTAGTGAGTCAGAGTTTGCTTTTCTGAAGTCCAGGGTCCTTACTTTGTTGTGCTCCTTTCCTTTCCTCAGGATCCTGTACTCAAACATCTCATGGTCACTACTACCCAAGGTGTCATCCACTTCTACATTGTCCACCAATCCTTCCTGTTTGTGAGCAGCAGGTAAAGAAGGGCATGGCCCATAGTTGGCCTCTCCAACACTTGCACCAGGAAGTTGCCCCCAATACTTTCCAAAAACTTTCTGGATTGCCTGTGTACTGCTGTGTTGCCCTCCTAGCAGGTGTTAGGGTGATTGAAGTCTCCCATGAGAACCGGGGCCTGTGATTGGGAAACTTCTGTTAGCTGTTTGAAGAAAGCCTCATCCACCTCATCCTCCAGGTCTGGTGGTCTATAGCAGATACCCATCACGACATCACCCACTCTTTACTAACCTTTTGGCAGTGGTCCACAGTCTAACCCCTTGGCAGCAATACTGAGCAAGTACTATGCTGCTGGCATCATGAATTTCTTTCTCTGCCATCCTGAGGAAATGGGTGTGTAGGAAACACAATTTCCTGTAGCAACAAGAAATGCTGGAGGGTCTCACTTAGCACTTATGTAACAGAAACAGAGAAATTGGCCTAGGACTTAAGGAGCAGCCTAGAGTATTGGGAGTATTTTAATATCAGTAATGTTAATCACTCCTTATAAAGGTATGTGCCAAGGTCCTGCTCCTGTAAAAACTTGCATAATCTTAATTTAACACAGTTAAACTTCTTCACAGTAAGGATGGCCAAAATTTGGAATGGGCTTCTAAGGGAGGTGGTGCTCTCCCCTACCTTGGGAGCCTTTAAGAGAAGGCTGGATAGGCATCTGGCTGGGGTCATCTGACCCCAGCACTCTTTCCTGCCTAGGCAGGGGGTCAGACTCAATGATCTGTTGAGGTCCCTTTTGACCCTAGCATCTATGAATCTGTCTTTCAAACTTTGGCCCCACACAGTGGGGGCTATTCGTTAACTAGGTGGGCTTTAAGGTCCACGATCTCTGGAAGATACAAATGGACAGGAGCTTCTGAGGCCCAGCCACTTGGTATCTAGGGACACTAGCCCCGTGTGTCAGCTAGACTGCTGAAGCAGCATCCCAAATTCACTTTTAAAAATACCACAAAATCCACATTCTTCCACAATTAGAACAAAAGAGGGGGAAAGGAATTGATCAGGCATCGATTAGGCAATGCTTTATTGCTATATTTACAATGTTAAAGCAATTTGGAGCTTACCAGTATCTCTAGGATCACAATAAAATAAATCCTAAATATCTGTTTTTTAATGTTTGCTTTTGGTTTCCTTATCACATGGTGGGT
>NW_017729026.1:32122781-32134642 GCF_001723915.1 Gavialis gangeticus
TGCTCGTTCCTCTGCTTGTCTCCAGGCTTGGGAGGCTGGAGATGAGCAGGAGGCTGGAGACAAGCCTCTGGAGATGAGCTGGAGACAGTCCCCTGCTGTATCAAGCCTCCTGCTTGTTCCCCTGCTTGTCTCCAGCCTCTGAGGTGGCTGCTGCTACTTCCAGTGAGTGTGTGGGGGGGGGGAGTTGGGAGAGTGAGTGGGGAGTGGGGGGAATGAATGGGGGACAGGGGGAGCAAGTGGAGGCTGGGGCCAGGTGGGGCCTCCTCCATGGTCCCTTCTCCCCCCCACAGCCCCCCAACCCCCTACTTACTTGGTATGACACCAGGTCCACGTCCCTGCGACTTGCACTGCTGCCGGGCGGGAAGTGTGCTTCAGAACTGGGGAAAGGGCCAACCACAAAGATGCTCTGGCAGGCTACCAGAGCATCTATGCGGAGGATAGCCTCCGGTTGCCTTAGGGCATGGTCTGGGACTGCCCTGCCCCGCTTTTTCCCCCCACGGCATTGTTTGAACCCTGGATATCCAGGGGTCTAAATGTGCCCCCACACTTGCAGCAAATTTGCAGCACGGGGAATGTTTTTTTGTTCCTGCATGTGCAAAGAGGTTTGAGGTGCTGCAAGAGGCATGTGCGCGCTCGCCTGGACGAGCCCATGGTGTTTATCCATTTGGGTGCAGGAAACCCAGTTCCCCAAACTGAGTTTCCTTTTTAAAAAAAATCATTTTGTGGAAGTTTGTTAAACTGCTCCTCTTCCATGGTCCTATCACAACACACTCCAGAAGTTGAATCTTTTATTTAAAAAAAAGAAAAGAAAAAAGGAAAACCAAAGAATGGTGGTATCGTGCTTCCAATAAAGTCATTGGTTTTAATGAGGCCAAGGTTTCACCCCCTTGTCTGTGAGAAAGCAGTTTAGAACATTAAGAAAATGTGAACATAACCAATTCATCTCAATGGGTCAATAATCATAATTCCTTGATATTTTAGCATTATAAACTATATCACTGACTATCAAAGTATGCAAGAGAAAATGTTCAAACCACCATGAAAGGCATCTCATTTTCACATTTGCAAGTAGCTGAAATGTGGATTATTAGCAAAACACTCGTGTACTAACACTCTCTTTCAGATCTTACCCTGCTGATTAAAACTAGGTATAGTGAAAACTAGGTATTGTGAAGATTTGATAGTAAATGTCTGTGTTGAGATAATTGTATGGTCTCAAGAGTAGCAAGGTTGATATTCAACATGTATACAATTTTGTGGATTACAATTTTCTCAATATCGTTATGATTGGAAATTGTGGGATTTATCAAGTTTGAACTGAAACTTTTGGAAGTTCTCTTCAGCCTTCCCATTACCAGTTTGATCACTTAAGACAGGAAGTTTATAAATTAGTTGTTTTTTTAATTATCCAAACCCAGAAAAAAGTACTTTTGTAAAAGTGTTTTAAAATGTGTTGCCTGACATCTTTACATTTCCAAATACCAACAGGTAGGTAGGTGCCTTTTCTGTTAATGAGGATTTTTGGTTTGGAGTGGTGTTGCTGATATAAAATAGCATGCTAAACCTGATAAATAGATCTTTAGAGGGAGAAACACTATGGGAAGAGTCAAATCCTCAGTCGTGGTTTCAAAGGTCTGTAGCTGTAAGTGTTTGTCCATCTATAGAAAAGAAAAAGCATTTTAAAATTATGATAAGTATATATTTCCTTCTCTTCTGCCTCTTTGAGATTCTAGTATTTATGCTTTTCTGTGTTTTAAAAACCTTTGCTTTCATTCAATAGGTAAGATTAACAAAGAATATAAAATAGTGAAGTGTCTTGAACCAGGGATACAATGTTGATTTTTTTTTTTTCTTATAGTAATCAATCACATTCTACTGATTTGCTAGAATAACAGAGGTCCCTGGCAGGTCTTACACTTGTGATTAACCTGTTAATCATGTCATAAATAGTAATCCTGCCACATATTCAGGCAATTGATGGTGTGACAAAATGAAAAACCAGCCACAAAAATATTCCATAAAACGTACGTAACGTTTTTGTGGCTGGCTTCTACTGCACCTCATGCTAGCTGCTTGGCAGGGCATGGTTGGCAGCTCCTCCCATGTCAGCAGGCTGACAGCTGTGTGTTGAAGCCCTGCATGGGGCTTCACTTCACTATTTTCAGGCTGCTGAGTTAAGGGGAGGGTGCCAGGTCCTGGAAGCTGTGGGGCTCCCCATGATCCAGCATGGTGCCTGCTTTGTTTGCCCTGTAGTGCCAGTAGGAACTGAGGAGCAAGGCACATTCTGGTGCTGAGTCATGGTGAACTCCCAGACTGGGACGGACACAAGTCTCAAACTGACTCCAGTGTGGTCCCAGGGCTGGGACTGACAATCATCTGATTGTCATTCCCAGCCCTGGGACTGCGCCAGAGTCTTAAACTGGCTCCTGTGCAGTTGTGGGTCTGAGGCCGAAAATCAGCAACTTGTCAGTCCCAGCCTCAGGACTGTACCAATTCATGCTGAGTTACTGGCAACTGGGATTCAATTTGCCAGTATGGGGAGAGCCCAGTATAGTAATCTTGATCTCAAGCTTCCCCTGCATTGGCAAGAAGCAATGCCATGATGGGATCTGATTTTGAATCCCAACAATTGTGTCTTCTGCTATGTGCTAGGGGCCAGAGAGGTAGATTTGGTTGAAGATCTGGATAAGGAGATAGTCATACACTATGTCATAACAGAAATTTCAAGAAAGGGAACCTTGATTTTTAATACAGATAATTCTGCTTAAAATGTTTTCTATTGTAAATACCTCTTTCATTAAAGTATTTAAGAAATATTCCTCAACTCACCTTTGTAAAGTAAGATACAGGTATCCAACATGTAAATTGTTGAGGGAATAAATACTGTATATGATCTAAATACGGATACGCATTATTTTCTCATCCTTGTAGCTGAGGTATTTTGGGGGCATGATGTTCGCTGCTAGCAATGGGAAGAATGACGCTAAGTCCTAACTTGTGTGTCTGTGCATGAGAGAGATTTGGTGGATCAATTTTTATATCTCTTCAGTGCAATTCTGGCCAATTCTACACTTCAGCATGTTGTAAACAGTACTATAAAAACCTAAAACCAGAACTGGTTGAAAACAATTCAATGCAAATTTTGCTGGAAAAGGCTATTTCATTTAAACCTAATTGTTTGAATGAATAAAGGAGTAAGTTTCACATTTTTTTAACAAGTTTTTGAAAAATTTTAAAATTAGAATGGAGGATTTCATTTTACTTTTCTTATATCATTTTGATTCTTTCATTTTGTTTTATTCTAGCTCTATTGTAATAGGGGGAACAGCATCAAAATATTTTTTGTTTTAAAATGTTTTAATTGAAATTGTTCAGAATTTTTTATCCCTGAACATTTTTGAATTTTTAAATATCAACATTTCTTGCAGAATGGAAGTTGTTTTTTCCCCAACCGAGATAGGTGAAAAACAAACTAAAGTTACTTGTCTCTCTTTGTAGAATAGGTAAGAGGGTGACCTTCATAGAGTCTCTCTCAAGACAGATGAAAAGTCCTATATAGGTGTTAATTATTATTGTATTACTTATCTTTAATTGATGTTGGGATTTCTGGGCTTGGTGCTCATAGTTTAAAGTACCCTCACAATTTATGTCCTTGCTATAAAAATGATAATTGGCCTGTGAACACTTTCAGCATGTGGATGTAGTGGAAGAAACTATAAGTACATATTCACCCTGCCACAACAGTGGTTTAAACATCAAAGTGAAAAATGTTCAAAATCTCATATTCAGAAGTACATAAGCCTGTATTTAATGTGTAAAAATAAAGAAGTCTTTATACACTTCTTACGCTGCATTTTTACACTTTTTACAGTGCATTTATTTGAAGTGTAAAAATAAAGTAATATTTTTACACTTTACATGACCTGACAATCTATGTGTATGAGGCAAATCATGGACAGGATCATTCAGTAGGAGTAGCCTCAAACTTTGACATTTGGCACTTGTATGCACTAGAAAATAGTATGGCCTTGTTTCAGTAGTTTTATTGTTGTGTGTGCAGTGAAAATAATGTTACTTGTTTTGGCCTTTCTCACTCATGAACTTTTTTTTTTTATGCCTCCTCCTTTACTCTTACTTGTCCTATTTCCTCAACTGAACAGATTGATTTGAACCCTACCTCTTGACTACCTCAAGTAGTCTTTTCTCTGTTGTGTATTTAACAGTAACAGTAACCGAAGAGTGAATGTGACTAAAATCCTGATCTCTAAAGCACTCCATGACCTCTATTCTATGCTGCATTTGAGACATAAGTTAGTTTCTGTCTGCTGTTACCATAAACTGAGTTGCCCTGTAGGAAAACAATGAAAGCAGCAGATGTGGAGGAGGGGACAGAAAGGAGAAAAACAGAGAGGTGGGGTTTGAGAGAAAAGTAATCAGTGGGGAGTGAAATGACAAATTAATTTCTAGCCAAGTTTTCCTGTTCACTCAGTTTTCTTGCTCCCAGTATGTTTTCCTTTCTGTCCCTCACATGAGCACAATGCATTGACTCTTTCAGCTCCTTGTCGTGTGCTTATATGACTTCTTACTCTTGTATATCATTTAAGGGCTAGTACCATTTTTTTTTCAATCCACTTCTATGAACAGTCATCGTGAAAGATAATTAATATAATGTCAGTGTCATGCAATTGAAGAAATGCTTTTTTTTGTCATAAATCCCTTTCCTTTAAAAATAGCTGGTGTCAGGGGAGCCCTATGACTGTGAAATCTAGATGTGGTTTGTAGTACCGTTTATTTGTTGTTGCTTTCCTATACAAGGTTTGCATCTTTACAAAGGGTTGAATCATCACATTTTTGTTGAATCAGAGTAGTTTATGAATCCTTATGTTGGAACTTTCAGTGTCATGGAAGCTACTGTTTTATGGCTATGAGGCCTTTATATTTTTATTGTATTTTATGGATGTGTAACAAAATTAAACAATGCTTACAGTTTCTTTCAGCAGCTGGACTTCTGCTAGAGTTGCCAGTAAGAACTAGGGACAGTATGAGTGACCTTGGTATTAGTTACAGGAAAAGAAAAACATCTAATTTACAAGAGTTTCCTACCTTTACATGGCTGCTGTCCACAGTTTGGCAGCTTTAGGTAGGAAAAAAGCAAGGGCTTCTCCCTCACTGCTGGTGCATGAAGTGTTTTGCAGAAATATCCCCCTCATGTGCTCAGCCAGTCTGGGGGGACTTGTCACACTGTGGAAGCTGTAATGTGCTTATTGCACAGAGGATTATGTTTTGGTGTTTCTTTGTTGCTTCTAAGTCAATCACTATAACAGTAGCTATAATTCTGTAATAAATCAGATTGTCCTTGCTATATTTCTCAACCATTAAAACCACAGAATCTCTTGCCTTAATGGAAGTAGGGTGTCCTACTTCTGGTCATGGATCAAATGGAGGCAATGAGTGGTGGACTGTAGATGTCTATTCCAAACTGTGCTCACTTGGGATTTCTTAATAATGCACTCTATGGATTTAGTCTGTGCTGGGCTTTTTGGTCTTGATTACTCTTTGGTGGTGTTCGAACTAATTGTGCTCAAACCTGGCTTCTGCTTGGGATTCTGATGTCCTGCGAGGCTCTCTGATAGGCATTTTGGACTTGGTTCCTTCTGGATAAGAAGGAAAATATAAATGATCACACTCTTCCAAGTTCTCTAGTTTGTGCAGTTGGTTGCATCACAGCACGGACTGTGCAAATCTTTATAATGTGATCCTTCCTCTCCTGTTTTATGCGCTTTGAACAGAGAAATTGGGGAAAATGTATCATTACACTTCATGCAGACGTATCCTGAGCTTCTGTTTCAGGTCACCAGCAGAATCAGGTTCTGATTAGGTATAGGATATATTTTCAAGTTTTATTCACAGCTGTAATAAATTAAAGCAGGAACTTGTACAGACTTGCAGTAGAATAAGAGGCGGCATGACTTAGGCTGCAAACATATGTCACCTATGTGCTTCTATAACAGTTTTTATGGTGGCACAAAGAGAAAGCAAGCAGATATCCATGCCCTTTTTTGTGCCACCAATGCCCAAATTTGTGGTCTTGACAAAAGGTAATATAAATTTGTGCTGCTATTTTGTGGTAGGTGTCTGTCTGCTTTAAGGCAGGAGAGTATGGGCAGCTCAGGGCTACCTATACACTTCAGCCTCCCTGAGCAGGTGCTCCCAGGAATTCAAGGAATTGCTGGGGTGTGTCAGATCAGACCTCAGGAGCACCATCTAGGTTTCCCTATTGGCAGAAGTGTGCCCCAAGTTGGGTACCCCAGATTTCCCTGCTTGTAGAAGTGTACCCCAAGTGTTGTCTTGCAGGATTTGGGCCCCTGAGGCCCTGGGAGTGACCTGACCCTGCAAGACAATGGGTGATGTCTGCTTCACTCAATGAATTCTTAAGTTCTGAAGCAAGTGTTAGTATCTTGATGAGATGCAGCTAGGGTAATGCCCTGCTCCATATTCAGTCCCTGCATGTGTCATGGCAGGTATTAACCACTCCAGCAAATGCCCTTTCATAACAAGTATCTCATGAGTTTGAATATCGTAGTAGATTCTGTTGAGGAATACATTACCCTTTTAAAATATATATATATTTTCTCACCTTGCTGCTTTGAATAATCCCACTAGCTGACTATTTCTATCTCATTTCACTGTGTAATATGCTACATTTGAACAAATGCATAAAAATGGACAAAATGACTCATTCATGAGTTGTGGGATATTAACAGTTAACCACTTGACTCGAATCTCCTGCAAACACTGATTTGTGATATTTTATAATGATACTTGTGTTGTGCAACTGTTAAGCTTCAACAAGAAATAGATTACTAGTAAGATGAAAACTTTTAGACTTAAATAAATGTGCACCAACAGCTGAAGAATATCTAATCTTACAATCAGAGCCAGAAGCCAACAGCCAAGGGAAACTGTCAACAAGCTGCAACATGTACCAGATGGAAAAGAACCAAAATCCAGACCTTGTCCCCAGAGCCAGAAGCTCTTGTCAGAGTAGGAGAAAGTGAATATTTCCCCAACATAATGCAACAATTACAGTGTCTGCAGGGAGGCTGTATGTATTACCCTAGGGTTTTCTGTTGCCACTGGACAACCTTAGAATCTAAATGCCTTTAGCTTTGCAGTGGGAAGGTCCTAAGTCTACTTGATGGAGTATTTGGCAGTTCTCCCTTTTAGGTACCAAAACTCTGCTTAGGTTAATATTTTGATTTTGGATTTTTTTTATGGGGATGAGGTGGTAGAAAGGAACTTCAAGTGTTGGATGTCTCTTACAGTGGAAAAGCATCCTCGAAGAGGGAGTCCATGTAACATTTCAAAAACATGGTCTGACTTTTGGTTTGGCCTGATCTGTTCTAAAAGACTCTGTCAAGCCAGAGCTGTCCAACTTCGATGGAGCTGGGAGCCACAAACCATGAGGTCATGTACTGAGGGGTCAGTCCCAAGGTCCTTTTCTCTCACTTCCTGTACCACATAGGCAGCCCCAACAGGACATGGCCCCTTGCCCCTAACCTGGACCCTCCTCTATGTGGCAGTGGGAGAGGGAGCTGCAAGGGCCCATGGGCCTTATGTTAACTGGTTGTAGGCCAGGTCTGGGTCTTTCTATGTGGGCTTGATGTAATACCCTAAAAGGGCCAGAGTCCTAAATGTGGTCTCTGTTCTTATGATTAGGAAGGATATGGGTCAGTGAAACAATCTATTGGATAATAGTGTTTCTCTTGACCATCTGCCTAACCGTTTATTTTTTGTGTCCTTGAATAGTTACAGGTAGTGAAGGCAGAAAATGCTACTCTGGATTGGTGTTCTTGGTACAAGCTTGAGAACAGAACATGGGATACACTCTCAGGGTTTCAGGTGGAAGAGTCTTGAATGCCACTAGATTTACTTGTTCAATGATCTCAAAGGAACGCAAGTATCAGTAGCCCAGTCTGACCAATGGCTTGTCCTGATGTTCTTCAAGGAGAGTTGGGTCTTGTCCATGACAAAAAAAAGGTGGCATGAGCTGACAGTTACGGTTGGCATGATGTTTGTAAACTGTCTTAGCAGAGTTAAGGTACTTTCTATTCTTGGAGCTAGACAATGATCCACTAGTGGAGAAATTTCACAGGGGAATGTGGCCAGAGCAGGATAAAGATGTGAATAGAATTCATAGCTAACAAACAACAGGATCAGGCTGGTTGAGGTAAGGGTTTAATTGTCATGAGTAAACTCTTTAAGGGGTAACAAGCCAACCCAGTTTTTTGTAGACAGTTCAAGAAACACTAGAAGTATTGTTTAAAGTTCTGGTTCATATGCTCTTTCTTTCCATTTGCCTGGGTGATCTGAGGAGGAAAGGAGAGGTTCCACATCTAGATCTTTACAGAACTTGTGCTAGAAACAGATGATGAACTGGGGAACATAGTCCAAGACTGCAAAAGCAGGAAAACCATGGAGCCCAAAAAACATGGTTCATGAGCAGGTGGGCAGTTATGCAGCCCATCAGGATGGAGCAGGATGAAAAGTGGCTTGTCTTGATCAGCAGCTTCATCATGATGGTGCTAGTGCAAATGATACTGTTAGTGATATTTTCCAAGATATTCTTAACAAATTTGTCGTTGTTATATACCTAGATGATAGCTTAGGGTTTATTTAAAAATCAAGTCCTCCACATCAAACATGTGCTTTATATTCAAACTTACCGGGACATGGGCAATCACACTCAATCTAAAGAGCTGAGGTTTGGAATCAGAGCTACTCAGCCAAGGGAGAAGCTGCTAGAAGCCCGTGTTGAGACAGTGTTTTAGTTGACCTCTCTAAGCAATTTTCTTTTCCAGCTTGCATCACTTTGGACTTGCCTGGGTTCTGCTGGAGTCAGCTAATTTCATATTGGTATTCTGGTGTCCAGGTTGTAGTTGTATCGGTCTAGAGGCAAAAGGAATCAAAACTTGTGGCAGAGGTGAGATCTTTTATTAGACCAACTAGATATTTGCAACAAAAAAAAAAAAATTTCACAAAGTTTTGATTCCATATTGGCATTCTGACATTTTAGAAGTGGTGGTAATTGTATCTGTTGTGAGTAAGATGGCTCTCTGAATGTCACTGGCACACTTTTGGCAGGTGAACTCCATGTTCTTTCTCCTAGTGGCTTCATGTTGATATTGAAGTGAATTGGAGGTATTACGCATCCATGTGGAACCCTACAAATGAGGGCCTCTGGATAGGAGAGGCAGTTACCTGTCATCATTCAAAGGAATCAACAGAAGCCATTGTAGTGCTGGGCCATATGGGGGTATTTTTGGGTTTTTTTGTTTTTTTGTTTTTGGGGGGGGGGTTGTCATGTTGGCATATTAATAGTACCTTGTGGTGAGAATGTTAAAGTTTATAAAGTAGCTTAGAATGAAAGATGCTATATTAAATTGACAGGGCTCCTAAAACAATCGTTAAGACTATATGTAAGATTTGCTTAAAAACATAAGTGCTATACTGGGTCAGACCAATGGTCCATTTAGCACAGTATTCTGTCTCCAACAGTGGCAAGGGCGGATGCTGTAGAGGGAGACCACTGAACTGGATATATCTAGAATGATCTATCCCCTACTCAGTACCCTCCCTGGGTGTTGACAGGGTAATATGAAATAAATTGCTGCATGTTATACACATAAGAACTTGAAAAGCTTTTGTATGTCATGATGCTGTAGTTCAGTTACAATTAAATACTGTTTTAATTAGCTCAAGTTGTCTTCCCCTTTCTAACTCTTATTATCAAGAAATAATTTCAATGGGGATTTTATAGAAAGGACTGAAAAGCCAGGTATTGTATTTCTACATTGTGTTTGCTTACAAATTCATCATCCAGACACCTTCCTACAAATGAGACAATTTCCACTTGATCTGTAAGACTTTAAAGAGAAAAACTTTTATATGGTAACATTAAAGGCAGACAATTTGTTTTAATCACTTGCCAAAACAGCTGAAAATAATTATTAATTAATAGGAAACACTGACTTTCAACTTCCCACGCTCTCCAAAGAAGTTTCTGTGACAGCTTGCATCTGGATTTATGGACTATTTAGGCAGAGTAAGGCAAGTGGGCATAGTGGTGGAAAGGTTGACTGTTTTATATTCATTTTAAGTATATACATAGCTCTCTTAAAATTAATTTGTATATAGATGTACATTGGTTCAGTTTATAGTCATCTGTTTTTTTCTGGCACCATTTAAAAATAAGTTTTGTGCTTGCTCATGTGTTAACTAAAACATTAAATGCAATTAACCTACCAAATAAAAGCACACAAATATTTTCAAGATTACCAAAATATTCTCCTTCACATTGGGTGTTTGGTATTTAGTGTCATGATCAACTGATCGTAATAGGAGTTGAATTTTTCATATTCTCATAATTAAAAGATTTCAGAAACCTTTTAGAAGACCAGTTTTATTTAAAACAATTCAATACAGCATCTCTAGACTTTGGGCTTGGTTCTGATAAAGTTGACATTGAGGGAGTGATTGTCAGTATGTTAGTTAGGTTAGGGACCCAATTTTCACATACAGCGTTGGCAAAATGTTGTGGCTGCAGAGTGTGCTTTTCAATAAATAAAAGGGGAGGATGAATACTGCAGTCTGAGATTATAACATCAAAGGTGAAGAACAGTTCTTACAACTATGATGATTACATGAGGATTCATCATGGAGACCTACCATCACTGCACAGTTTGCCATACAGTATGACAGACATCTAGGACCTTTGAAAATACACAGTGTCAGAAGAATTTAAGCAAAACCAGGCCACAGGACAGAAGGACTTAAAGTTAGTTTGAGAATCTTGAGACATCTTAATTATTTTTAGTGCTATAAGAGCTGTTATTCATGTACTTGTGGGGTTTTTTAAATCATGGTCTTAGTAAATGCAGAATTTGTTGTTTGCTCTGAAATACTGTGACTGTGGATTGGCTGGGTCCTATAGTTCATGGGCTATGGCCTGATGGTTGCCAGTTTAGTTACTACCAAAATCTATGTTCAGGCTGAGAAGGCCAGGAAACAGATGAGACGCATATTAACTTCGCTGAAGTGCCAAGTCTCCCTCCTCCTCTTCTATCATGTTGATCTACCAGTGTTTTTAGACTGACTGGATTCTCGGTAATTGTGTAGTCAATAAGGATCAGAGCTGTTATTGCTTGTTATGATCATGCAACATTTATTACTAGATTTGTTACTGATGTCAAAGAGACTCTGCTTTGGCTTCATATCTCTAGCTGGGAAAGAAACCTCCTACCCTGAATATAGGTTGTGCCTGCAGATAAGTGTTTTTCTTTCCCCTGGAGTGTTTTATATGGGTTGGTGGTCAAGGGGTTAGACTAATATTTTTGTTTTAGACAAATGGGTTGGGTTCAACATGAACAAATGGCTGCATAAATGTTATAACTGCTACCCTCTTGCCCATGTTTATGCTGCAGAGTCCCAAAACATAAAGTTTAGAAACTATTGGAACAGAAGTTGTCACTGTTGCCCTGTGGGGTCAGGCCAATTCTCAGGATCTCAATATTGCGCTGGTTAGACAGGAAGGTGTGACACAATTGCACACGTACAAATACACAAATCAATTAGGTGCATACACACACACACTACCAGCTCAGGCACTTACACATCCAAACCAGCCTAAGCACATGCATACCTATCACCAATTCAAGCACATACACTATACACCCCAAAGGTTAGACACAGATCACTAATTCGTATATCATGCACACAATGCCATATATATATACACACATACACATGCTCACATACAACCCACCTACACATACACACAGGTAAGTTCCTAACTTGCATGG
>NW_017729026.1:32139642-32148890 GCF_001723915.1 Gavialis gangeticus
CATATATATACAGTAGGGTAACAACAACAGTAGGACCCGTCTGGCCCCCGCCCCCCAGCTGGAAGCCCCAGCAGGTGCTTCTGGCCTGGGACCACATGGCTGTCCTGCACCGGAAGGGGAAAGGGGGGAGGAGTATGGGGAAATCTGAGCGCGGAGGGGTGGAAAACGGCCTCTCACCCGCCCCATGGCTGGCGCCCCGTGCTGCAGCTGCTTGCAGCCCATATGGGGCTGCTTGTGCCTGCTCTAGACAGCCCCGCACAGGCTGTGATCGGCTGCAGCAGGGAGTGCCAGCCACAGGGTGGGGGGGGGGCCGCTTACCCTACTTCCCATGCTCAACTTTTCCCTGAGCTCCTTCCCTACTCCTTCCCAGTGTGGAGGACAGAGGCCCTTCCCTGCCCCGTGGCTAGTGCTCCCTGCTGCAACCACTTACAGCACATGTGGGGCTGTCCAGAGCAGGCACAGGCAGCCCCACACAGGCTGCGAGTGACTGCAGTGCAGGGCACTGGCCACAGGGCAGGAAAGGGGCTGCTTTTCCCCGCGCTCAGCACCAGCTTCTTCCAGAAAGCAGGGGGTCGGGGCTGTGCGCTGCCCCCCGCTTGTATCGTGGGGCTGGGGGGCACTGGGAGTGAGTGGGCAGGGAGCTAGCAGGAGCACAGAGTCGCACCGGTGTCCCAGGGCCAGTGCCAGTGGGGCCCAGAGCAGGATGGCAGGAGTACTGGGGTCCTGGCTAGCAGGGGCTCTATGGAGCCGGGCCTCTATGAAGCTCCCCCTTCTCCCTGCTGTTGCAGCCCAGCCCAGGTCCACAGACCCCCTGCCAGCCTGTGCCCCATTTTGAGCCCCACCAGTGCTTTCCCTGGTCCCAAGATGGTGACCAGGGGCGGGGCACCTGTCAAGAGGCAGGGCTACCCATGCAGCCATCAACAGCCTGCCAAAACTGGGTAGTGGCCCTCCACCCAAAATAATTGCCCGCCCCTGTTTTACTTAAAACATTTGCAGAAAGACAGCGCGTCAACTCTGTCTCTTGCTTGTTCTAACTTTATTCAGGTCAGGTGGAAAAAGTAATTCATGCAATCAACCTAGAATCCCTGTTCTACTTTTTTTGCCTACCTGCCATTTATTGTACTGAGCCAGTCTGGAGATCTCAATAATGAATATGTACCCTGTTATTAAGCAAAACAAAATTATAAGTTGCAATAGTGGAGTCTTTTAGAAATATTTTGATCAGTCATGAAGGAAATGAATAGGTTACTTCTGGTGCGTTAGAATTTCTGCTAGCTTTGCAGTTACCAGTTTGTTAAGCCTGTACTTTTCCCAGGTGCCACTCCAATTCTCTTGCCTGATCTGCTGCTCTGCTTTCTGCTCCTTTCCCCATGTTCCCTGCAGACTTACTGCTCTAGTTTTTGCTCCCTTTTTTTCTTCTCTCTGCTTGCCTGCCTTACCTGCCTCTGTGTTCTCTGCTTCCTCCCAGATCTTCCATGTGTCCTATATGGAGGCTGCCTGTGCCACTTGTGACACATGTGCTGTGTCATTCCAGTCATTCTAACAATCCTGAATTAGTCATTTTAACAGCTGGAAGTATCACATATATATCCAAACCAACAAATGCAGAGGTGAGAAAAGTAGCGTTGTTCTGATATTCATGCATAGATGGAATTAGGAATGAATGAAGAAAAACTGATTTTGGTGGAAAGGAGTGCATCTCCTGGAAGATGGGAGATATGGATTTGAAACCCTTCAGGTTGAAAGGGTCCCAGAACTCAAGCCATAGTTTTCTTATGCAGTTGTTCTAAAATGAGGGAGCTAGGCAAACAGCTGGCAGCAATAGCATTATGTCAGAGTCACAGGGCTGGAGGGGACATCAAAGGTCATCAAGTCCAACCCCCTACACAAAAGTTGGATGGGCTATTCGTATGCTATCCCAGACAAATGCCTATCTAACTTCCTCTGGAAAATATCCAATGAAGGATATCCCATAATCTCCTTGATTAGTTGGTTTCATTATCCTACTGTTGTCACAGTGTAACCCAGGTGTACCAGAATGTGTACTCCCTTCTCCAATAGAAGGGTATGGTCAGCAGGGTGGACATGCTGGATATGGAAACTGCAGTTTGCTTGCAGTTTCCCCTTCTCCAGTGTCTGGAGACCAGGACACAATAGCTTAACTATATACATGGTTTATTGAGGTGCAGAATAAAAAGGGAAGGGATAGAATAACTGAACAGGTGATAAAGATAAATATTTACAAATAATATATTCAAATCAGCAACTATAAAATAACAGAATAGGTAAGTATAGCAGTCCCCAAGACCCCTGAGAGAAACCTTGCCCACAGATCCCCAGAGGGTAAGTATGTCCCAACAGTCAATGAGTAAGCACCCCAGATTATAAAGCACAACAAGCAGTCAATAAACACTGCAAAATATAAGACGTGGCAAGCAATTAATAAACACTCAAAAATATATAGCACTCATGAATACATCCCTCCTCTAGAGGAGTCTCTCTTTCTCTAGCATAACCCCCCCGATGGGGCTATCCACTGTGTCCCTTCCTGGTGGGAAAACCCTAGCCTGAGAACTCAAGCTTCCCAGTGGGTAGGGGTCCAACAAGGGTTCCTGGTGTTTCATACCCAGCTAGGCAAATGGTTCCTGCAGCAGGTACTATGTCTTAGTCACCTCTTGGGGTGCATGGCTCATTCACATGTCCAGATGGCTCAGCCTTCTCAGCAAGTTGTAGGCCTGGGCTGTTCCATGCATACCCAGGGCTGCGGCTCCAGGACTGAAGCGGTGCACTCACAGACCACTACTCCTTAGAGGGAACATTGTCTCCAGGTGCTTAGAAATGGATTCCTTGAAGATCTGCTCCATGATTTTTCTAGGGACTGAGGTGAGGCTGAATGATCTGAGTTCCCTGGATCCTCCTTTTTCCCTTTCTTAAATATGGGCACTATATTTGCTTTTTTCCAATAATTCAGGACCTCTCCCAAACACCAGGAGTTTTCAAAGATGAGGGCCAGTGAATCTGCAATCACATCAGCCAACTCCTTCAGCACCTGCAGGTGCATCCCATCCAGCCCTATGGACTTGTATATGTCCAGATTTTCTAAGTAGTCCCTAACTTCTTCTGTAGCCAATGTTGTCTTGCTTCCTCCCCAAACTGTGCTGCCTGGTGCAGTAGTCTGGGAGCTGACCTTGCCTGTGAAGACTGAGGTGAAAAAGGCATTGAGCACTTCAGCCTGTTCTGCATCCTCTGTCAGTATGATGCCTTCCCTATTTTCCCTGATCTTCCTTGTTACTGACATACATGTAGAAACCCACCTTGTTACCTTTCACATCCCTTGGCAATGCAACTTCAACTGTGTTTTAGCCTTCCCGATTTCATCCCTCCATGCCCGAGCAATACTCTTATACTCTTCCCTAGTTGTTTGTCCAAGTTTTCTCTTTTTATAAGCGTCCTTTTTGTGATTTAGTTTACTGAAGAGTTCCCTGCTAAGCTAAGCTGGTCTTCTGCCATACTTGCTAGTCTTCCTCTGCATCGGGATGGTTTCCTCCTGCACTCTCAGTAAGGCTTCTTTAAAGTACAGCTGGCTCTCCTGGACTCCTCTCCCCCTCATACTGGTTTCCCAAGGGATCCTGCCCATGAGTTTCCATATCCATTTCCATATCCTTGTAGGTGGAATTCAACAGATCGTGAGTTAAGCAATTGCTGTGTGACTCGCAGCACATAGGTCATAGCTTAAGCATCTGGAAAAGGCCCTTTTCAGCTGATATTTTACTGGATTCAAAAACTCATGGATTAAATATAGACATTGGATTTATGACATATTAAAACTGGCCTAACATCTGATACCCCAGGTAAACCCTCCACTTTTTACCAGCTATATGCATTCCCTTCCCTCACCCTCCTGTCTCTTGTCCTTTGATTACAGCTACATTCGTTCCCCTCCCCCCTTACACCCTAACCTGTCTTTCACCCATTGACCAACCCAATTTACATATTAACTGACTGGCTTTTTTGCATAGGTACTGGCTTCTGTCTGCTTTAGTACTCTGTCCAGGATGAGTACAGACCATCTGCAGAAGCTTCCTCTGCCTGACAAAGGGAAATTGTACCCGAAAGTCTGCAGCAAAGAATTTTTCCAACTATTTGAGTTGGTCTAATAAAAGATATCAGATTTACTCAAAGAACCTTGTTTGCCTTTTCAGCTGAAACACTTAGGCAAGCTTAACAAGAGGCATTGCTGTGGTCTCTGCTTATACTGAAAGGAAGATAGTATAGAAACCTTTCCTGTTTGGACTAGCTTATTTTTGTGTTTCCATAAATAACAGCATACTTCCAATTATATGTTATTGAGAAAAATGAATATTGAGACCACTGGCACTTGACTTGAAGCAAGACCAACTGTGTTTCTGGAGAATACTGGCAGAAGGCAGGGCAGTATGGCACATTAAGAAACTGAGTTCAGACTAACATAGCTAACCACCTCTCTGGAGACTACTACCATGTTTTAAGTTTGTGTAGATAATTAATTAAATCACTCTGAGTATGTAAGATGGGAAGTGACAGGACAGGAAGTATTCTAAAATCTCAAATTGGTAAAAAGTTGGCAAGATAAAAAATATAAAAAGGAAGAAGAGTGTTAGGAGGGGAAGGCATTTGAATAACCTCAGTATCAAGATCTATTTATTACATCTTGCCTTTGGAAAGACTCTGGAGGAAATTCAACTTGGAAAAACCCCCAATATAATAGGGCAGACTGGCTGCCACATAGCAATCCTATGATCTTTTGAAAAATGCAAAGAGCAGATATAAAATATTCTTTAAAAATGTATAAAACTATTTTTTGCCCCTGTTCAGGAAAAAAATATTCCATTATACAAGAAGGAAGGAATTCCTATAGAAGATCCAGATCAGGCAGGAAGATTTCAGGAGTGGTTAAGTGTGCCAGTTAACCATAATTATTTGTTGCCATTTGGCCATCTGTATTATGAGATGAAAGTGGCCCCTGAATTTTTGTTGCAGATCAGTTTAGATTTATAAAGCTTTAAATTTATAAAGTTTCACAATTAAAGAAGCACATGCTTTGAACTACACCACAACACTCTTTGTAATTGGTTTCTTCTTTCTGCCCCTGAAAAGTGTCATTTTGGAAAGATCTTTTTGGAAGGCTTAGAATAGTCAATGAGTACTGCAACATTTCACTGCTAAATCAGGGGAAATATTTAAGGGCTTCAGTTTCTTCTGGGAGAGTCACTGCTTTCTCAGGAGAAACCATGCATGTACAGGCACTTGTATTTTTCTCCCAGAGTGGCTCTGGGAGATGAATAACTTGGGAACAACCCAAATGAAATAGCTCCTTGAAGAATCTCTCTCAGGAGTCCAAACGTCTCTACAGGTACCCTTCCACAGAGTGGGGTATGATAGAGATATATAAAAACATGAAGGATATGGACCCAAGTGAACTGTTGACCAAGTCCCAGAATACTAGAACTAGGGAGCACCCGCTGAAATTAGTAAGTAACAGGTTTACCTAATAAGAGAGAGTAATTTTTTTTAATGCAATGTCTAGTTGTGGAACTCATTGCCACAGGAGGTGGTGGAGGCAGATAACATAGTCGGGTTCAAAAGGGGATTAGATAAATTCATGGTTGATAGATCTAATAATGGCTACTGAACAGAATGGTTGGAGATGTCTCCTCTGGCATCTTCATGCAACCGAGGTACACCCAAGGGTGTGCCCTATTCTCAATTGAATGGGATGGGTAGGCAAGAGGGGGTGCTGTGAGAGGGATGCCAGAATTTCAAGCAGATCCCTCTTTCCTCTATAGAGTTAGCCCAAGACCAAAGTTCTTAATTATATACAATTCATTAAGTTAGAATATACATAAACATAAAACTAAATATCATACATATATTTACACAGAGAACACTAACCAATAACCAAAGTCAAACCCTAAATAACACTATTTACAATATCACAATACAACATTTCGATTACAAAATATAAGGTGCAAACATGAACAATCTTAATAACATCTATTCCTTAATATAGACCCTGACCCATGGCAAGAGATAGTCCTCCTTCCAATGGGGTCCCTTGGGGTGGTGTCTAGGAACCACGAGGGCCCCCTCCACTTAGGGCCTTCACTAGGCGAGGGGCTGCTCACCCAGCCCCTTCTCTGGGTTTGCCTGCCCCAAATGTCTTTCCCCTGTGGGACCCAAGGTCACAATGACTCACGCTCCCTCAGGTGGCAGTGGTCAGGGCGCAGCTTGATGGGGTCTCCTCTGCTGGAGCACCTCTCCAGGCACCTCCTGCGCCACTGGACTCCTCCCCCTCCTGTGGCCCACTTTGGGCACTGAGGGCTCAGCTCCTCTCAGCTGCTGCACCACTGCTGCTGGTTCCTGGGTGCTGGGCCTCACGCTGCAGCACTACCATTTTCCCATGCCCTGGCTCAGCACTGAGGGCTGTCTTAGCACAGGCCGGGCCCTTACACCAGGTGGCTAACCCAAGCAGCCTCTGCCGCTCCCAAGGCTTGGGCCCGTGTGCCGCCCTGTGCACTGTGGGACCTGGCCACTTGCCAGGAGATGGGGCCGGAGCCACCTCACTGCAGCCCCAAGGCCCTTTCCCCATTCACTGCCCCACGCACTGTGTGGCCCGCTGGCCCTGCTGGGGTTGCAGGCTCAAGCCACTGCTTGCAGCTCCCAAAGCCTGGGCTCCATGCATCAAACTGCGCACCGTGATGGGCCCATGCAGTCTCACACTGCTCCCAGGGCCAGGTCTCCGCACACCATCCGTGTGCACTGTCAACAGCCTGAGTGGTCTCACACTGCTCCCCAGGCTGCTTCTCCAGTGGCAGCTTCAAGAACCTTGGGTTTATTGCCTGCTGGGGGAGAGCTCCCCAGCTTTTCTTGGCTCCACTCTTCTTGAGTCCCTCACTGCATCTGCCCCTTGTGCTAGGCACGCAGCTCCTTTTATATGCTCCAGGGCACCGCCCCTGAAGTCTTCAGGACCTGACAGTTTACAGTCTTCAATCAGGTCCAGGGGAGGTATTTTTGATGGGCTCTACCAATAAAAACAACAGGATCTCAAGCCTGGGATTCAACCCAAGCTCTGAAAGGTGAGCCTGCTACATTCAAATCAATAATGCTAGATTCCAGGGAGGGTACTAAGTAGGGATAGTTGTTCTAGAGATATCAGGTTCAATGCTCGCCCTTTATAGCAGGGGTTTTCAACCTTTTAAATAAGCATAACCCTTCTGACTCAGTTTCAACTCCTGTACCCCCTTATATTTTTTTTCTTGTTTTTAAGGGGGGGCGCAGATTAAGGCCCCGTCAGTGAGGGAGAAAGTGGGGCTGGGGCAGGCGCTGTACAGCCAGGTGCAGGATGGAGCCATGAGCAACTCATCTGGAGGGTGCTGGGTGGATAGGGGAGTGGCTCCCACCACTGTGTGTACTCCAGGAGGGCGTGGGGGGGTATGTGCCCCCAGATCTGTGTGCAGGGTGGGCTGGGGCTGCGAAAGCACCAGGCTCTTCCTGGCAGGGGGCCAGGCTGGGTTGCGCTGGGGCAGGCAGCAGCGGGGCTACAGGAAGGGCTGCAGCTACTCCATAATTTGCCATAGCCCCCACAACGCACCTCCCAGCACCACTGCTGCCCAGCCCAAGCACAGCATAGCTCAACTGCCATGATGGGAAGAGCCTAGCACAGCCCCAGCCCTAGCCCACAGTGGCAACCTGTGCAGATTTGGGGGCACGTGTCCCCCATGCCCTCCTGGGGAGGCATGTAGCAGTGGTGCTGGGAGGAGGACTTAACGGGGGGGTTTCCCACGTGGTGCCTGCTGCTGCCATCACCACCCACCGCCCTGTGCCACCATCACCACCACTCATTGTCCCATGCTGTTGTCAATGCTGTGCTACTTTCTTCTGTCGACTGCTGACAGGCCTTGCACCTGGACAATCACATGCCACCCTTCAGCACCCTGTGGAGCTGCACGTGCGACTGGCCATGGGAAAGCAGCTCAGGCATGGTGGAGCAGGGCAGTGGGTGATGATGGCAGCAGCGGCCGCCGCATGTGAACCCCCTAGTCTGGCTGGCCAGGAGATGCCTGTGCAGCCCAGAGAAGGGTGCCACTGCCCTCGCCCCCCCTGGCCCTGCTCCTGGGATTGGGCACAGAAGCCCACTCCCCCTCCCACCTCGCCATTCAGACCCTCACTGCTTTACAGGAAGGGGGTGGAGGAAAGCAAGCTGAGGTGGGGGAGAGGCACTGCAGTGTGCCATATGGGGCCAGTGGGGCTTGGCGTGCTCCTACCTTCCCCGTCCCCTGGGTAAGAGGCAAACTGTGGGAACATGCTAGGGGAGATGCTGCTGCCACGCCTCATGGCACACTCCATGCCCACCTTCCCGTGCATACTCCCTATGGCCTTTCTAAGTACCCCTGAGGGTATGCGTGCCCCTGGTTGACATCCCCTGCTCTATAGCATCCACTGTCAGAGACAGGATACTGGTCTGACCTAGTGTAGTACTACTTATATTCTTATCTGAAAAACTGAGCAGAAAATGTTATTGTAGTTTATTAGTACGACTCCCTTGAGAGATTAAGAAGCATTTTTCCTTTATGATAGGGATCTCTGCCACCTTTGAAAATGGATCACCATCCCTGTGCCTTTTTGCTTGGTCATCTGTACTGGACAGTGTACAGAGGGGACTAATGTTCTGAGTGGGGCCTGGCTGCATCATGCCTAATTTTGCCTCTGAAATTCAAGTGAGGGCAATTTTCTTCATTTTTTTTACCTTCCTTGAGCATCTATGCAGTTAGTGGGATATAATCTAGTCTGTCTGCAATCATGGTGGAAAACACCTAACAAAGCTCATAAATTTTGTCTGACCAAGGCAGGCCTTGGGTTCCTAGATAATGACCCATGCTTTTGGGCAGGGGACTTGCTGGGGTGGGATGGGCTTCACCTCTCTCCTTAAGGCAAGCATGTCTTCTCTTCCAGGTTGGCTGATCTCGTACGGTGAGCTTTAAACTAGCCTTGCCAGGGGAGGGTGCCACAGGAAGACAAGGAGACACCACCCGAGCAAGACAGGTGACAAATGCAAGGAGTGCCTAGGTAAGAAACAGGGGTCCAGACAGTTTCCCAAATCGGGGGGTGGCACAAGCAGCTAGGCAAGGCCTTAAATGTCTATATACCAATGCTTCTAGTATGGGGAACAAGCAGGAGGAACTCGCCCTCAGAATAGCCAGTTCAGACCC
>NW_017729026.1:32148901-32150409 GCF_001723915.1 Gavialis gangeticus
CAGGGGGTCGGACTTGCAGATCTACAAGGTCCCTTCCGACCCTGACTCTATGATTCTATGAGACAACATGAATATTACAGATGATCATGCTTGTCTCCATTGTTCCCTTAGGTGAGGTTACACTTAGGTATAGATAGCACATTATTAAAAAATAAACATTAAAAGTGAAACTTTAAAAAACCCCTAAATGCTACGTTTGCAAGAGAACTGAAAAACAGATCAGCATCTATTGTGGCACTGTCAGAATTTGTCATGCTTGTCACTGTTTTTAATCCTTAAGATAAATTGATGAATCATTCTGTATACTAATATCTGAATTATTCATTTATTCATCTTAATAAAGCTATTCTAGCAGATGAAAATGAGCTCACTATCACAAGGTCACTGGAAAAGCACTAGTGAGCATTAGAAGCTTTAAAATAATTGAACATAAATCTGACAGTGTTTGCATTTCAAGCTTTTTATTTTTTATTTATTAATTTTTGAGTTAATAGGTGCTTGAGCTATTTGGCAAAAAGCCTGAGATGTGCTAGTCAGAACACAGGGTGAGGATTCAAGTTAGAAAACCCTTAGGTACCATTTAATCCCATTCCTCTCTAACTTTTCCTAAATCACTTGCACATAGTCATACAACCTCACTTCCTTATTTTTCCTTTGCAAAAGGATATACAAACCCATCCTAATTTCCTGAGTTGCTTCTCAATTTGGTATCATTTTGAATTTTCCAATGGAAGTTGCTTTAGAAACATCATATGTACAGGTTTGAATGACCTTCACTGTGTTTTGGTCAGGAGCATAATATTCCCCAGAAGCTCTGCTTTGGCCACTCCTAGGAAAAAAGTAGATTCCCATGGTGAACTTCTACTTTAAGGCATGTATTAACACAAATACATAAATAAGAGGGGAGAGGAGAAGGGAGCAGCAGGCAGTTGGGGATGGGAGAAAGAGAGAGAGAAACCACCACTCCGCTACTTTTTTTTCCCCAGTTGCTAATATAAACACTGTGTGTTTTGGGGGCACACTAGAAGACTTAGCATAACAGCAATAAGAGAGATGACTGAAATGGTTCCTCTTAATGGGCATGTATTCAGTCTGTTATGCCATTTGATCATTTTTGGGGTGTTCTTGTTTGGTTTCTTTTGCTGAATATCTTTAAAATATTCTCTCTCTAACTTGTAGCTGGAGAATACCAGGCAAAAAATTTAGGTAAATTGTCTGCTGTCTGCTTACAGTAGTATTGCAGTAAATACTTTGTTTTAAGGAGCAATGAGCAGTTTGTACATCATAATCCTTAATGAACAACTTTTACTGTGGTAAAATTGAAAGTACAATCTGACTGTATGATCCTTAAACAGTTGTCATTGTCTGTTGCTTAAGTCAAGATTACATTGTCTCAGTTTCTATAGCAATTTTCTTTTCTTCTTTTCTAAAGGATGAGCAGCTATATGGACAATCAAAATGTGCTAAACATTTTGCTTTAGGACTATGAGCTATAACAGTGTGTGGGA
>NW_017729026.1:32155409-32157979 GCF_001723915.1 Gavialis gangeticus
GTCTCAGTTTCTATAGCAATTTTCTTTTCTTCTTTTCTAAAGGATGAGCAGCTATATGGACAATCAAAATGTGCTAAACATTTTGCTTTAGGACTATGAGCTATAACAGTGTGTGGGACAAGCCCAGGCTGCCCTGCAACCTCTGCCACTGCCTGGAGGGCTACCTGTGGCAGCGCTACATGTCCCTGCTCCCCGATGCCAAGGAGGACATCGGTGCCGGCACTGACACATTCCTTGGGGTGTGAGGCCTGTGTCCACCCAGCTGTGGGGGTACGGGCTGCTCATTAAAGTTTGGAATTATGTTCCACCTCTCTGAATGCTGTTGAAGGGTCCAGGGGAAGCTGGGGGCAGGGGAGTGCAGGTAGGGTGAGGGAGCAGGAATAGGTGCTGGGCCCTAGGTGTGGGCTGGGGCGGGGAGTGCAGGGCTTACCATGTGTCTGTGGCTGGCATAGCCAGTGGCTCAGCACGGTCCTCCCAGCAGGAGACTCAGTCTGGCTGCACCTGGTGTCTGCAGTTCATGGGGCATGGCATGCAGGTGCCCAGCTGGGGACCCTCCTGGGGAGGAGCTGGCACTGCTGGCAGCCGGTTGTGATATGGCCACTGTGCCCACAAGGCTTGATCTTTATGCAGCACTGCCATGCCAACTGGTTGTGCCCTCACTCCCACATCCCACACGACAGGGCCTCATAAATGTAAATGTGGGTATTTGAGCATCTGCCATACAGAAATTGGCATAACACCTCCACATCATCCCAGAGTGCCACGAGGTCACCAACTTTTTCCTGGCTCCAGTTGGGGCCCTGTGTGGAGGGCATGGGCATGTGCATGTGGGTGTTGCTGACCCTAGATGGGGAGAAGGATGCCATGCTGAGTCCTGCACCAGCTCTCTGGGCCCCCACATGGCAGTCCATCTGTTGCTGCCAGCAGTGTCCTGTGCAGAGGCACAGCAAGGGACTGGGAGCCATGCAGCAGAAACTATGCCTTGCAGAAACTGCAGGTGCAGGGCAGGCTGCCTGGGGTGTACAGCAGGCAGGTGCTGCTGGCCCTGCTGCACAGAGATGGCTGTAGGTGGCCCTAGGGGTTGGCAGGCATGGACAGAGGCTGCAATATTCTGCCGCAGACTGCAGAAGACTGCTGTCCCCAATGGCATTGCCCTGGCTGCTTTGTAGCACAGCAGTGGCTAAGCAGCAGCACTGGGATGCTGCCAGGCAGGCACAGCCTGACTGTGGCCTGCCCAGGGGGACACAAAGAGCCTGCAGTGCTCTTAGGTTTCCTGTTGAGTGTGCCCCAGGGCACAAAATGTCTGCAGGTTTTTATAGCCTGCAGATGAGGGCTGCCATAGAGGCAGCCAGGCCCTGAAGCAGGAGAGTCTCCTAGGCCTCAGGCCAACCCTCCAGTGGCTGGACAGACTGGGCGGCATATTTACTGCTGGGTCACATCTACACATGCATTACTGCACAGTTACTAATCATGAGTAAATTTGGTACCTGCAGGGTTTTTACTGCACAGTAAGTGCATGCACATGTAGATACATGTGCTTACTATGCAATAAACTAGGCAACTTTACAGTAATGTATCTCGTGTAGATGCACCGCCAGTGTATATTATTTAGTACCATCTCACTTCAGAGGATATGACATGTTAATATGCATGATAAAACAGATATTCCAATTGGATAATGAAGTATTAAATAGTATTCTGGAAAAAAAAAACCATGGGCTTAACTAAAACAACTACATTTCTCACCAATCTATATAATGCATATTTATGTAAAAGGAGAATTTATAGTATTGAAATATCCCACCACATACTGAAACTTTTAGTATAAACTGCCACTTTCTGAATATCACATATTGAAATACTTGTGGTGTGTAGTGAAATTTATGTTACATAGTGTAAAATACATACTGAAACCCAATAGATGTGTAACGAGACACACATGCGTCTGTAATGACTTATCAGTTGCATGTCACAAACCATAATTTCATGATCAACTTTTTCTGGGTCAGAGAGGAAAGCAATTGTAAAGATCAGATCTGATGTTATACTGTGCAGTGTATGTCTAAATTTACAGACTAGAGTTACTGAGTGTTTTTTTATCTTCAAGTAAATAAAATAACACGGGAATTCTGTTAATAATAATGCTACTATTTCTGCATTTCTTTAAGGCATTTCTATCATGCTTCCTGCCAAAGGAACATTATTACCCTCAGTGAACTAATCAACATGACACCCATGCAGGAAGAATTCTTGCCCCTATTTTGCATGGGGGAGAAGTTATGGACCATTTATCGGGTTTTTTTGGTTTTTTTTTGATTGCTACCAGTTTTGGTTGCCCAAGGTCTTGATTTCAGAAATTAAGGATAAATACAACTCTGAGGTCAATGGGAGTTTTGAGTGCTCAGTGCCCTGAAATCAGTCATGACTTATGAGAAGCTATAGGAACTATATGTCTACAGGGTGTTGAGGGAGCTGGCAGGGGTCATCGCAGAGCCCTTGGATTAGCTGTATGAGCATTCATGGTCATCTGGCTAGGTGCCGGGGGATTGGAAAATGGCTAATGTGGTCCC
>NW_017729026.1:32158547-32158773 GCF_001723915.1 Gavialis gangeticus
GAGATGTGAGCAGTGGGGTACCCCAGGGCTCGGTCCTTGGGCCCGCACTGTTTAACATCTTCATCAGCAACTTGGATGAGGGAGTGAAAAGTGCGCTGTCCAAGTTTGCTGATGACCCTAAGATGTGGGGCAAGGTGGACACACTTGAAGGTAGAGAGAGGCTGCAATTAGATTTAGACAAACTACAAAAGTGGGCAGATAAGAATAGGATGGGGTTAAATGTAGA
>NW_017729026.1:32158933-32160958 GCF_001723915.1 Gavialis gangeticus
CCAGACTGCAGCCAGCAAGGCCAGCCATACCTTGTCATGCATCCAAAGATGCACTTCAAGCCGGCCCAGAGAGGTCTATGGTCTAAGCCGGTCCAGAGGGGGTCTACTCCCCATCTATGCGACTTTGGTCAGGCCACAGTTGGAGTACTGCATCCAGTACTGGACACCGCACTTCAAAAGGGATGTGGCCAGCCTGGAGAGGGTTCAGAGGAGGGCCACCTGCTTGGTAAGAGGGCAGCAGGACAGGCCCTACAAGGAGAGACTGAGGGACCTGAACCTGTTCAGCCTCAGCAAGACGAGGCTGAGGGGGGACCTGGTGGCTGCCTACAAACTCATCAGGGGAGATCAACAGCAAATAGGTAGAGCCCTTTTCTCCCCAGCACCACCTGGGGTGACAAGAAACAATGGTAATAAGCTGATGGAGAATAGGTTTAGGTTAGAGATCAGAAGGCAATATTTTACAGTTAGGGTGGCCAAAATCTGGAACCAACTTCCCAGGGAAGTGGTCCTCACCCCTACCTTGGGCAAATTCAAGAGGAGGTTGGATGATCACCTGTCTGGGGTCTTGTGAACCCAGCATTCATTCCTGCCTGTGGCAGGGGGTCAGGCTAGATGATCTGTTCAGGTCCCTCCTGACCCTAGCTACTATGAAACTATATGGTTCCTGTCCTAACCCCAGGTCTGTCGCCAAGAAGATAAATCCCATCTATTTGCTCATTGCTAGAGACTGACAATTAGGCAATACAGATATCTGGTGAGTAGCACTGAGGTGCTTTGACTGGATCTGAGCATCCTCCTTGCCTTGCACCACCTCCCCTACAGGGGCTGCTATCAGGTCTCATAATTCGGAGTCTCAGGGTACTGGGGTGCCAACTGTAACTACCAATGATGTATGCAGCAGGAACAAGTGTCAGGAATTAATTTTGTTGTCAAGGTCATTGGGAAGCCGTGTGGACATTCTCTAAATGTCTCCCAGGAAGCTCCAAAGCATTTACCTTTTTTGATAATTTGGATGTAGATGGTTTGTCCAAGAACCCAAAGGAATCAACGGGAGGTTCTGGGCATCTTGACCCTGAATTCCATCTTCTAATATTGTACTTACTTTTCTGTAGAAGCATTACAAGGGTGGCAAGAGCACAATTCCCAGAAACCTCTCCCTTTTCCTTTTAATATTTTAATATTTCTGCTGGTTTAAGTCAAATCCTAGCTATGTAACTGAACATCTGTGCTGTGCAAAAATATCACTTAGTCCATTCCATTTCCAAGGAATCCTGCAGCTGCAGAGCAGCACTTTCATAGACATTTTAGACATTAAGGTTGGAAGGGACCTCGGAAGATCATTGAGTCCAGCCCCCTGCCCAAAGGGCAGGAAGTCAGCTGGGGTCATAGGATCCCAGCAAGATAAGCATCCAATTTGCTCTTGAAGGCGTTCAATGTAGGTGCTTGAACCACCTCCGATGGCAGGGTGTTCTAGACCTTGGGGGCTCGGACAGTAAAGAAATTCTTTTTTATGTCCAGCCTGAAATGGTCTCGCAGTAGTTTATGACCGTTCGACCTCATCATCCATTGGGGCGCTCTGGTGAACAAATGTTCCCCCAAATCCTGGTGGTCACCCCAATAAACTTATAGGTGGCCATCAGATCACCCCTGAGCTTGTGCTTTTCCAGGCTAAAGAGCCCCATGGCTCTCAGCCTGTCGTCGTAAGGTCTGTTTTCCTGACCTCTGATCATGCACATGGCTCTTCTCTGGACTCTTGCAAGCTTCTCCACATTCTTTTTGAATTGTGAAGCCCAAAACTGGACTCAGTACTCCAGCTGCAGCCTCACCAAGGCCGAGTACAAGGGGAGAATGACGTCCCGGGATTTGCTTGAGAAGCATCTATGGATGCAAGCCAGTGTTTTGGTCACTTTACTAGCTGCAGCATCACATTGCAGGCTCATGTCATCATGAGACCCCAAGTCTCTTTCTTCCCTAGTGCTAGCCAGCGTAGCACTGCTGAGCCTATAAGGATGCTGCAGGTTTTTC
>NW_017729026.1:32161030-32181115 GCF_001723915.1 Gavialis gangeticus
GCATTAATGGAGGGCAGGGGATCTCCCTCACCCGGACCTCCCTGTCCCATGGTGGGCATGGGCATCCCATGGGACTGATGAAAGACCGACGCAAAGTACCCATTTAATAGGTTGGCTTTTTCCTGGGCGTCAGTTGTCAGCTGCCCCATCTGGTTCAGCAGGGGTCCAGTGTTGCCTTTGCTTTTCCTCTGGCTCCCCACACATCTGAAAAAGGACTTTTTATTGTCCTTGATGCTTGAAGCTAGTTGGAGTTCAGTTGCAGCCTTGGCTTTCCTGGTTTGCTCCCAAATCCCTGCAGCACCTCATGACCCGGCTGGGAGCACTCCAAACTGTGTCATTGGTGCCTACATAAATAAGGAGCACGGGATAGTGGCCTGTGGGCTGGAGGAGCTTAGGGATCTTCTCCACAATGTCTCAGGTGCGGCCCCCGGGAAGCAGCAGACTTTCCGGGCTAAGGGTCTGGGGCGGCAGATTACTCCCTCAGTCCTCCTCAGGATGGAGTCTCCCACAGCACTCACTTTATGTTTTGTCTTTGGGAGAGTGGGGGTGGTAGCTGCAGTTGAGCCTGTGTTGCCTGCTGGAGCTGGCAACTCAGCAGGCTCTGCTGGAGCAGCAAGAGGTGCGTACCTGTTGCTAAGCTCCGGCAGGACAGAGGCCTTGGTGCGGCGGGCCTTAGGGCCCTTGACCATCTTGGTCCATGCCCCTGACTGGACAGAGTGGGAGGTCCTGGAGTCCACTTCACACAGCAGCTTGCCTCGTCCCTCATCACTGTATCAGGGCACTACTTTTTTTTAATTTTATTTTAGCTGTGTTGACCAGAAGCTTTCATCTGATCCTGGAGGACGATTTGTTGCTAAGGGGTGCAACTTAGGTGCATGGTGGCTCTGGAGATAGCTCTGCACCTTTCCTTATCAATCACAATTCCTTTGTTCAACAATCCCTGGTGTGGTAACCAGATGTATTTTTTTCACCCAGCTCTGTTGGTGTCTGGAGCATTGCTGAGTTGTTTTGGGTCATTCAAATTGCAGGCAAAGCTGTTTGCTTTTAAAAAAAAATCAAATTCCAAAGGTTTTCAACCCAGAATGGGGAAAAATTCTTTGTGAGCAGTGCCAGAAAAATATTCCTGCTATGTGTTTTTTTGTTTTGTTTTTGTCTTGACCAGAGCTGTTGCTTGCACTCAATTCAGTTGTTGCCTGCTATTCTTTCCCTGTTTATAGGCCACAACAGCCAAAGGCAAGACATATGCCTTACTATTTATGAGGGTGGTAATTGTAGCACAGTTTTCCCCATTGTAATCTCCTTACTGTCTTGGTAGAACAAGTTCCATTTGAGGACAAGTCTGTTTCATCATGGGAGTTAAACAAAATATATCAGTGCCCTTTATGGATTAAAACAAAGCACATCATGTTATAATTGAAAAAAGAAACTCCAGAGTTCATAGCTATTGTGTAATAACCACACATCAAGGGTGACTGAAGACACAAAGCAAAACACACCCTAAGTTGAGGCTAATACATATTAACCTCTCCCCTCGGAATGTCTAATTACTCAAATATTGCCAACACTATTTAAATGTCAGGGGTGTGCTAGGGAACAGGTAGGACTGGAGGAACAACTCTATTTTAGGGGCATGACAAATTTATTGGGCTGTGTGAGAGTGCTAACCCTTCCTTCTGATCTGTTTTTTAAGGACACCTGCAGAGTGAGTTGGTCATGATTAACTTCTGTGTGCCACTTCCTCACATGAATTAAACTGCAACAACCAGTTTAATTTCACTTGTTGCAAAATGAGATCTTAGCCTAGGTTTCAAAAGGTGATGAAAAGCAGGTTTGCTGTTTACTCATCATGACTTTGAAAACTGCAAGAAACACAAAGGGTGAGATTCGGTCTTGATATTAATTCCACCTCTGTGTAGTTTGAGGAAGAAGGCAACAGAAGGACAGGGATAGTTTATGTGTATGTATGTGTATGTGTAGAAACACACACACACACACACACACACACACTCTCTCTCTCTCTCTCTCTCTCTCTCTCTCTCTCTCTCTCTGTCCTTTGTCTTAAAATGATTAAAACAGCCAGAAAGGAAAAAAACCAGGGCTGTCAAATGATTAAAAAAACTCATCATGATTAGTTGTACTATCAAAAAATTAGTTGCAATTAATCACAATTTTAATTACACAGCTAAAAACTCAAAATTATGCAAGTATTTTGTACAGTTGGGGGATGGGGGGTATGTGGGGTGGGTTTTGTGAAGAAGTGGAGAGCTATGGGTGTGTGGGTGGGGTTTGGAGCCCATGGCGGGAGTCCCCACAGGGGGGTCTAGGGCCCAGGGAGGGGAGACCTCTGCATGCCCTGGCAGGATGTGGGGTACCATGGGTCAGGAGTGAGGGGCATATCACTGCCCGCCCCCCCATGATCATATTTTCCCCTATAGGTGTCCTCTTTTTTGAAACAGAGCTATGGGCACCCTACAGGAATAGGGCAGCCACATGCTTCCCCCAGAGGTGTGTGCAGCAGCAGGGAGCTGCCCCCCTGTGCCCCTGGATGAGCTGTCCATGGCTCCATCCCATGACCCACTTCAGCCCCAGGGTCTCATTCATCCCAGCCCCAGCTCCTGCTTCTGCCCCACTCCCTCCCTCAACATGGGGGCCTTGATCTGCCCCTCCCCCTTCCTTTCCCCCTCCACAGACTTACCTGCTGGGTCCTGCGCTACACACTACTGGACTGTGTTCCTGACCCTGTCTTCCTGACGAAGCAGCCTGGATCCCATGTCTGGGCTGCCCCGCAGCTCCTCTGCACTGCCACCGTTGCCCCCACTGGGCAACCCAGAGGCAGCAGTGACAGCAGCAGAGAAGAGCCCAGGTCTGGGCTCCCAAACCAGGTGCACGATTACACACACAGACATACACACATATATATGCACTAGGGCAATGCATTGTCTTGTAAATAATGGGGTTGTGTTTTTTCATTCCTGTTTATTCACTTTAGGAAAAGTAAATAAATTATTATGAGAACAATATCTCAGGTCACACGCTGTGCACACTGCAACATCTCAATGCCTATATTATTCAAGATCTTGTATAAGATGATATAAAAAGTCATTTTGGCAGGAATAATTGAGATCAATCAAATGTTAAACTTCTGTACAGTAATCCTTCAAGCATGAATATTGGTATTCCTTTTTCTCTTTCCAGGCCTGTTTTGTTAGCCTCTCTTAATTTAAGGATGAGACAAAGGTGATAATGTCTGTGAGAGATGAGGTAGAATGGATTTAAGTTATGTCCCAAGTGGTGAATATTTCTTTGGGAAGTAGAAAGCCTTTAATAACTGAAAAAAAGGATCAAAATTACTAGTATTACTCACTGATTTTAAGGCCAGAAGGAACTTTTGTAGTCACCTACACCCCCTCTATGCATGCAAGTAAAAGTGCAAACGGATCTAATGCATGATCCACAAAACCGCACCTCCTACCATGTCACACAGGCTTCACGCACCCTGGGAGACTGCAGCTGCACCTCCTAGCTGCCAGGGCCCAGCTAGGTCCTGGCATTGGGAGGTACACTGTGGGGACCGAGAGTCTGCAGCTGCTCGGGCTGAGAGTCCCCTCAGTCATGGGATTCCAGCCCTGGTGGGGCATGGTGCATGCCTGATGGGGCTCTCAGCCACAGGAGAAACCCTGCTACATGGACAAATGAAAGCTTGATAGCAACCAGCTATAAAGTTAGTATACATTTTTGAGGTCTAACTAGTTGGTTGGAGTTTTTTATGGCATGAAAGGTACTTCGCATGTATAGCTGGTCTCAAAGTAATTGCACAATTACCCTGTTAATCACATGATACCTGTAACATGTAGGGGAGGCCCTAGTCTAACCTTGTGTGTAACATAGGCCATAGAATTCCATATTCTGTACTGAGCCCAGCAGAGTGATTGAATTAGAGTATATCTTTTAAAAAGAAATCCTGCTTTGACTTAAAGGTTTCAAGTGATTCCTCCACAATCCTTTGGTAAATTGTTCTAATAAACCCTGCACCTTTTCAAAAAAAGTTATACCCTTCTATCTCAACCCCTTTGGGAGAGCTCAGAAAAACCAAGAACACAGAGGCTGCAGGAGGTAGCATAATTTTCTACATTTAAAATGTTTCTGTGCAAAAATAATGACTCTGACAACAGCCACGTGTATCATAAACCAAGACTTCCCAAAATCGTTATCATGAAAAGGGCACTTCCCCCCAACCCCATCTGGCTTCAGTTTTTCTGTGCTCTTCATTCACCTTCCATAAGAAAACGATCCTTTGTTGACAGTAGTTAACAAAAGGCTGTATTGCCCTCACTGGTGATGAAAATAGAAAATATTTCAGACCCCACTTTCCATCAGGCCCCTGGCACACTTTCTGTCCTCTGTCAAAAACTAATCATCCTCATTGACACCAATAAACTAACACCTTTCAGTAGCAGCTGTAGTTTTGAGTTCATGTTCCTGTTTGTGGACATTAGTGAACGTGCAGCAGCAGCAAGAGCATTGGGCTATAGGGAGAGGAGGTCATGTTCTAGGAAACTAGGAAAACTACCCATAATGACTGTCATCAACTGACCAGCTCCTTGCCTTATAGCCCAATGCTCTTGCTGCTGCTGCTGCATGTTCAGTAATGTCCACCAACAGGAACATGAACTCAAAACCACAGGATTTCTAAATTATTCTTGAAATATAAGTGGAGAGTACTGAAAAAAGTTGAAAGGCAAATAAGTGGACGTATAACTTTATATGCAATGCAATATGTAAATTATTTAATAGCATCTTCTTTGCTGTAACATTGTAACATTCAGGGTGAGCTTCAAGTGGTTTCTACAGATTTTGAAGAACTATAAAATATCTTGAACATTAGAGTTTCTCAAATCATGGGTAAGATTTTCTACATTTGAGGATAAATTGGACGGAGCAGTCAGGAATCTGAAAACCCATGTTTTTCAATGCAGGAGGGCTAAATATATCACACGAGTTTCATCTTGTATCAGTAGATTGTGCAAAAACTAATTTATCTTTCTTTTTATGTAGCACCCTGAGCTAACACTCACGTTTTTAGGTCCCAAACCACACAAACACTGGGTTCTCTCAAGTGGGAAATTTGAAGTATGATTGGAAAGCAGAATTCTTGGATTCTGTCTATCTCTTTCAGTTCTAGTCTCCCTCTGACTTAGTTGGAAAGTATTTGTCCTAGGAAAATCTTTCATTCCTTTGTCTAGGTTGAGTATCTAAGAGATGCAAGAAAGGACTCCAGGCTCAGGGTTTTTAAGCCACTTTTATGCTTTTTGTGAGCCTGCCAGGGCCCTCAGCTTAATTTAGGTCTCTTAAGACTATGTTGGTGAGAGGAGGTAGAGAAACTGAGATTGAATGAAAAAAAAGAAACTAGAAACTGGAGAGACAGACTGAGCCTGGGAACCAGTCAGGAATGCATTGAACTTGGGCAAGAAGTTCTGCGGAGAATGGACCTGGTATAAAGAGCCAGAAGTTAGTGAGCCTAGGGTAAGGACAGGTTACAGTGTACATGGGTAATGAGCAGAAGAGTCTGTGTCCACTAGATCAGCATTTCTCAACCTGTGGGTTGCAACCCATAAGTGAGTCACAAGAATATATGGAAGGGTCAGGAGCAAACTTTAAAGGCAAAAAATGTGGGAAACTGTGGCTTTCTCCTTGCACGCTGGCAGAGTTCCAGCCTGTAAGAAGCTGCTTGGGGCTCCCCATGACCCACACCCCCTCTGCTCCACACGCCCATTGCCTGCCCCACACTGGGGGCCGTGACATGAGGGATGTTGAGACTGGCCATTGATGGGTCCTGGTACAAAAAAGGCTGAGAACCACTGCACCAGATCACTCTTTCATGCAGGGTCTGGTGTGGAACCCAAAATTGCTGTCTCTTACCATTTTTCTATCATGAGAAAATGGCTTGGAAAGCCGGTTGTAAAGTATGTCCCTTGTGCTCCAATGTGTTGGTCCATGTTCTGGATGAAAACTCCTATCAGTTACTCTGCTGGATCAGGGGCTGGAGGTCCGTTCAATGCACCGACGTTGATATTGAACAAGGCAGTGCCATGCAGAGATGGCTCAGTACACGCTAGCTCTAGAACCAGAAGCAGGATAGCTCTGTTAGTGCAGTGCTGCACCTGGGGTAAGAAGCCCTTCTCAGTATAGTTAAGTAGCCCAGATACTGCTCTGCGCTAAAACAGTTATGCTGCTTCGGAACCAGTGTGGGCTGCCTGCACAGTACTGTTTTGTAGGGCTGTAAGAAACTTCGCCTGGTGTTTTGTTTCAAAGTTGTTTTGATGTGTTTTGAACTTGAAACAGTGAAATTGAAATGAAACAAAAGCCTTCGAAATATCTTTGAAATGTTTTGAAACTTTCAAAATGTTTCAAATTTCAAATCCAGGCTTACTGGCTTCAGCGTCGGTCCCAGGCAGCAGCACCTGTCTCCTGCCATCCGGCAGGCAGATTGTGGGCTTGCCTGCACCCCCCGGAGGGCTGCGGGGACTGTGCCAGAGTCCTCCCAGGGTGAGGGCACCAATCTGCCTGCCAGATGAGAGAAGCCGGGTGCTGCTGCCTGGGACCTGTACTGGGAAGATCACTGCCGCCACCAATCCTAGGTGGCAGCACCCATACCTCTCATCCGGCAGGCAGATCAGGAGCTTGCCTGCACCCCCAGGAGGGCTGTGGGGGCTGTGCCGGAGACTTCCCGGGGGTGCGGGTCCCTGATCTGCCTGCCAGAAGATAGACTGTCACTGGGCGCAGCCCGCACCCAATGCCAGGAAAATTGGTGCTGCTGCTGGCCCCAGGCAGCAGCACCCAGCTCCTGTCACCCGGCAGGCAGATTGGGGGCATGCTGGCTTCATGTCTGGCTGCTTGCTACCCCCACCCCTGCTGCCACTGATGGTGGAGGCGGCTTCTTTGCATCCAGGGCATGCAGGATTGGGGCAGGGGCAGGTCCCCTCATGAACTGCTCTGCCCCGAGCCCTGCATCCTCGACCCGAAGAAGCCTGGGTCGCAGCAGCAGGGAGGAGGGGGTAGCAAATGGCCAGATGTGAAGCCAGCAGTGGCGCAGAGTTGCCTATGGCCACTCTGTAGGGCCCCCCAAAGCATGGGGCCAAGGGTGGTCACCCCGACTCACTGCCCCCAGGGATGGCCCTGATTGCCGCTGGCCCCAGACGGCAGCACACGGCTTCTGTCATCTGGCAGGCAGATCGGGGGCCTGCCTGCACCTCTGGGAGGGCTGCAGGAACTGTGCTGGAGTCCTCGTGCATGCATTCTTGCCATTTTCCATTTGGTGTAATAAAAGGTATTATTTTGGAACCAAGAGTTCTAGTTTTTTGTATGTCTTTTTGTCTCAGATCAACACGGCTACCAAGTACACCTCTGTGTATGACCAGGCTTTTTTCCGCTGTTCCTCCCTCTTGCAGCCTACAGCATTTGAGGTGTAGGAAGTTCTGATTCAGAGGCTGTATCCCTATTTCCCATAGTCAATAGATACTGATGCCCTTTTCCTCTGAGAATTTGTCCAATCCCTTTTTGAATCTGCCTAAACTGTCAGCTTCCCCAACATCTGGTGGCAATCAGTTTCACACTTTAATGACACTGTATGAAAAACTTCCTTTTGTTAGTTTTAAACTTAGTACCCACTAGTTTCATTTTGTGATCCCTAGGTCTTGTATTTTGTGAGATAGTATTTACTTTCTCATCACCATTTAGTATTTTGTAAACCCTTATCATGTCCTTGGCCTCAACATTTCTTTTCTAAACTGAATAGACCTAGCCTCTTTAATCTCTCTTCATATGGAAGCCCCTCCATACCACTATTCACCTTTCTCTTTACCTTCTCTAGTTGTTCTGTATGTTTGCTGAGGTGTGGGGACCAGAACTGGGTACAATATCCAAGGTGTGGATGCATGTGGGGCATGATGATACCTTCCATTTTGTTTACAGTTCCCTTCTTAATAATCCCTAACATTTTGTTTGCCTTTTTCATGGCTGATGATCACTGAGCTGATACTTTTAGCAAACTGTCCATAGTGATTCCCATATCTCTTTCCTGTGTGGTAACAGCTAGTGTAGAGTCCATCATAGTATAGGTATAATCTGGGTTATTTTTCCCCATGTACATCATTTTACACTTATCTACACTGAATTTCATTTGCCATTTAATTGCACATTGGCTTAATAGTACCAAATCCTTCTGTAGTTCCTCACAGTCCACCTTGGTTTCTACCACTTAGAATAATTTTGTGTCATCTGCACGTTTGGCCACCTTGCTACTCACCCCCCTTTCCAGATCATTTATGAATTTGTTAAATAGCACCGGTCCCAACACAGATACCTGCTTGCTTATTTCCATGCTGAAAACTGACCATTTGTACTCACTCTTTGCTTTCTATCTTTCAGCCAATTTCTAATCCACAAGTGGATGTTCCCTGTAATCTCATGACTACCTAATATAGTTAAAAGCATCTGATGGGGGACCTCGTCAAAGGCTTTTTTGGAAGTCCAAATATACTATATCAACTGAATCTCTCTGATTCACCTGTTTATAGACACCCTTAAAAGACTCTAGTAGGTTGACAAGGCATGATTTCCCTTTGACAAAGCCATGCTGATTCCTCCCAAGCAAATCATGTTCCTCTATGTGCTAAACAATTCTTTTTTTAATTATTTTCTGGGAACTGAGGTTAGACACACAGGTCTTTAGTTCCCTCTGTCCCCTGTAGAGCCTTTTTTAATTTTGGGAGTCACGCTGGCAACCCTCCAGTTCTTTGGTACTGAGGCTGTTTTCAGTTGCATACTACAGTTAGATACTAGTTGCATACTACAGGTTGCATACTACAGTTAGAAGTTCTGCAATTTCCAATCTGAGCTCCTTCAGGACCCTAGGGTGAATACTATCAGGTCCTGGTGATTTGCTACCACTGGGCGCATCCAGATGAGCGCAGACTTGCAGTATGTGGTGCCACAGACCCGTTTGCGGTGCCACACACCACACATGCAAGCGTTCCCTGTGCTGCTACTTTGCAGGGTGATCCTGGGGTAAAAAAAAACCCACACCAAAAAATAAGCAGGGCAGAGCATGGGGCAACAGCACACACTGCCCAAAACCAGGGGGCTGGAGCCATCCTGCCAACCAGGCTCCCTGCTGCAGGAGCATCATGGCTGCAGCTCCTGGAAGGCCCAGGACCCCAGGTAACACACCTGGGGAAATGCACATTCCTGCTTGTCTAAACACACCCATTTAGTTTATCAATTTTCTTTATGACCTCATCTATTGAAATTTCAATTTGGGTCAGCTTCACTAATTTGTCCTTAGAGAGGAGTGGATCTGGTGGGGGAATTTCCCTGATATTTTCCACAGTGAAGACATATGCAAAGATTGCATTTAGTTTCTCATCAATGCCCTGGTCATCGTTTAGTGCCCTTTTTACACCCCAGTTATCAAAAGGCCCAGCTGACACCCTGGCAGGTCTTTGGCTTCTAATGTAATTAAAAAAAATACTGTTACCTTTTTGGTCTCTAGCAAGTTTCTCCTCAAATTTTTCTTAGCTTGTCTTATTAAAGATTTACATTTGATTTGCCAGAGTTTCTGCTTTTTTTTATTTTCCTCATTAGGATTTGGCTTCCATTTTTTGAATGAAGCCTTTTTTTCTGCTTATTGCCTCTGCAACTTTACCATTAAACCATGCTGGGTTTTTTGGTTTGCTTTCCTTTTTTGTTTTTAGTGGTATGCATTTGCTCTGTGCCTCCGATATTGGTGTTCTTTAGTAGTTCCCACGCTGCTTGCAAGTTCTTCATCTCCTTCAGGGCCCCTTTTAACTTCTGTCTAACTAGCTTCCTTATTTTGGTGTAGTCTCCCTTTTTAAAGTTAAAGGCTACTGTGGTAGACTTTCTTCTTGTCTCCCTTGCTATGTGGCTGTCAAACCCAGTTGCATTGTGGTCACTATTGCAGAGCAGCTCAGTAACATTTACCCTTTGCACCAAATCCTGTGCACTACCAAGAATGGCCTTTCCCTTCATGGGTTCCAGGACCAACTGCTCCAGGAAGCAGTCTTTTATAACTTCAAGAAATTTGGTTTCTGCTTTCTGGCCTGATGTTAGAGTGACCCAGTCTGTTTGTGGGTTTTTGAAGCCGCTCACTATTACTGTGTTTTCTGCTGCCATAGCCTCTCTCATTTCCCTTAGCATTTCTAGTTTGCTGCTACCACTCTAGTCTGGGGGTCAATAGTATATTCCCAGATGTACTTCTTTAAAATTTTAAACCTGGAATTTCTATCCAGAGTGATTCAAGGAAGCCTCTCATCAATTGAAAAATCTACCCAATTTGATTCAATGCAGTCTTTGGTGTTGAATGACCCCCCCCCCCCCCGAGCAGTGCAACCTACTCTGTCATTCCTGTATAATTTGTATCTAAGAGCCAGGAGTTCCTTGCACAGGGTGCACACATATCATACATGCTAGACTCAATACAATACACTGGGTAGCCCTGCTGCTGGACTTCTACTTGCATTTTTTAAGTGTTAAAACTTACTTTCCTCTTTTAAGGTTTTAATTTATGAGTTTCCTTAGACTAGAAACTTTGGACTTATGGATGGACCTTCTGTTTAGCCTTACCCTGTCCTAATTACAGCTAAAGTATTAAACAAAGGACTTAAGCATGGATCTAGTAGCTAAGTTTTAGCTACTTCAGCTACACATCTAGCTTAGTTGTTCTGAATTAAAGAACTTGTCTTGAAGGTTCCCCTTCAAAGAGGAGGGTGGCAAACTGCCCTAAGGACTGATGTGCAAACTGCTTGTAAATTGCCCTGTTTGCTCTCCCTGTTCACTTGCCAGGAGATCCTTTGAAGGGTAGCCTGAGGTGTGAAGAAAGAAGCAGATATGTGCAGGCCCAGGCTCAGTCCTTGCCTGGCCAATATCCTGCCCCTACCGTCCAGCCCCTCTGCAAGGAGGTAAGCACTATAATTTTTAGTAAGTTAGTTTTTGAAATGGGGTGCCACTGAATTCAAGGTTATGGAGGGATGCCTCACGTCTGTTAATGAGTAACTTAAATCTAAAAAAGTTAAGAACCAGTGCTGTAAAGGCTCCAAGCTAGATGAAGGAATTTGTTTCACTAGCCTCTGATTAAAAAAAACTGCTAGGTAAGTGCACACAAAAATATGTTAAAATGCATCACTTGGATGATAAAATTCAACTGGTTCTATATTAGGAAACACCAGAAATAAAGTTTGATTTGCTACATTGTGTGTTTCAGAATGAGGTGGTCCATACACATTACATGGCCCTCTGACTTGATCCATGTTTAGGATATAGACCAGGGGTGGGCAATTATTTTGGGCAAGCCGTCGAGGGCCACATGACAGGCAGCCAGGGGCAGATAAATATTAATTTACTAAATTTTTTAGGGGCCCCGTGGGCCAGATAGAATGGCCTGGCATGCTGCATCTGGCCCATGGGCCACATTTTGCCTACCCTTGATATAGACCTATTGTAGAGATAAATCAGGGCTACGTACAGAAGACTGAAGTTTCTAGTACCCCTATTATTGCTTTTGGAAAGCGTGCAATGAATGAGGAAGGGATTTTAGGAAGAGAGGTTAAGGCGGTGGGACTCTGCTCTGGAGAACTGAATTTTGTTTAGCTTGAGACCCTGGTATCTGACAGGCACCTACCTGGGACAGCTTAAGAACTGTGAACTCTGCATTTGTGCAGAGGGTTGTGCTAGGTGGCCCTTGAGATCCCCTCCATCAACTAATTCTATGATTTACAGAAATGCTGAATGCTCACAGATGGAGCTGAAGTTAAAGGGGCTATTCTATGATCATATAATAGAAAGTGATATACAATGCTAAGTACACTGAAAAATTAGGTCCTGGGGGCTCCAAACAGAAGATACCAAATTCATGGATAATTGATCTTTCTCTTTGAGCTTCAGTTCCCACTCTGGAAACTGAGATAAAACAACCCCCTCATCTTCATCAGTGTTAAAAAAATAAATTAATTAATGTTTGTGGGACACTCAGATACTGGCACTGAGCACCATAGCAAATACTGTGAGTAAAGTTAAGAATTCTGTCTTTGGAGCAGACTGAATAGCAGGTCGTGACAAAGGCCTAGGGCTCCACACTAAATGTTAAAAAAAAAAAAAAAAAGAATTGAAAATTGTTTGCTAAGTGAGCAACATTCACTGCACCGAATGAAGCCCAGGTTCTACAAGGGAAAAAATAACATGCAGTCATGTTTGTAATGGATCCACACAGGCAAGCTTAGGTCTGTCATTTTCTAACTTTTAAGTACTTGACTTTGCAACCTTAATAATGTTCCTTTAGCACTGTGTATGCGTGTGAAGTACTGATGTTAGTGTGAGATTGGAACAAGATTTGCATCAGATACCTAGAGATGAATGTCCAGTCCAATCTTGATTTTCTTTTATGCTATGTGAAGTGATGGCCCATTTGGTTTTAGCACACTTTCTGGGGGCCCAGCCATTTAATAGTGTGTAATATTTCTGGCAACAGATGAGAGATAGTATACTGTTTAAATCTGGGATGAGTTGTTGACCAGCTGTAGTTTATATGAAAAGATATCAAATGCTTTTCTTTGGGTAATGTCAGTTTCAGCCTGGAACCCACATGTAGGTTGGAGTCAGAATCAAAGATGAAAACTACTAATTTAATCCCATGAAACTATAAATCTCTGAAAATTTCTGTTTGTTTACTATTATCATTGAAAGGTAAAAGCTTCAGAAAATTCTTGGGATATTTTTCATTAGTTGGCTTGCATTTCTTTTTTGTTTAAATTGAACTCCTGTTAATATTCCATCTGTGTTTAAGTGGTAAAGTAGTTAAACTTGTGCAGAAGTTATTTGCATGCAGTCTAAGTGGTAAAAGGTTGTCTTATTTGCAGAAAAGGAAACAGTTCTCCACAGATTCTTAGTTTCTGAAAAAGCAAAGATAGCTCTTTAGCTGCCTCAGTACGGTTGGCCTGACTCCTAACTAGATGTGGGCAAATACCACAAGAAAAGCCTAAAAAGAAAAACAGAAAAAGAGTGTTTGGTAAGTTTGTATCTGACTAAAAATTAATCCACATGATGTGGGTTTATATCACTTGTGCTACAAAACTGCAGGTCAAAGCAGTTAAGGCAGGCAAGATCACTGTGCATCCTTTGCTCCCATAAGTAGTCCCTTGGTGGGAAAATGAGGAGAGAAAACTGAAATGCAACCTCTACACCCAATCAATATTTTTTTCAATACTTATATGTAGATAGGAAACTCTTTGGCCTGTAGCTGCATTCTGCCTAACACAGCCTAGAACTAGAGCTCCTAGATGTTAAGATAATACAAATACTTAATGATTGATAATACTCTCATTTTTCAACAGGCAATAAAACTTTTTTTCATTACATATGGCACTGTAGCACAGGGTTTCTAAGCACAGTAGGAATGCTATTTTAGTCTTGCAGCACAATTCATTCTGCAGTTGACTACAGTGATACATGGGGAGGCTGACTGACATGTGGAGTGGCCCAGAAAAGAACTCAGCACTCTTTATTCCTTTTTCTTCTGCTTTATCCATAAGATTCCTGTCTTGATTAAATTTAGTGAAACTCCATATAAACTATTTAAGGCTGTAAGTGTATTGTCTATATGGCTTTATTCCCAACCTCTGGTCCACTGCCAACATAATAAGCAATGCCCACACTCCTCAGAGCAATTAGATGACTTGAGAGTAGGCCCAAATGCCTCAGAGCAGACCTGAGCATCTCCCTTCCCATCACAGGTGCAACTTCTGGGCTTTCCTGAGATAAAGAGCCTGAATGTAGCTCTGGATCGTAAAGGCTGGGCTACTCTGAGCTGTCTACTTTGCATAATTGCTAGTCTCTCACAGGAGCATGCTGAAGCGGCTTATTTTGTCAGGGCATGAATGGAAGGACAAGGCAATGTATAAGCCCTGAGTTTCCAGTATCCTGAAAATTTAAATTCAGGTGCACTCTAATACAGGCAGTATGGTACTACATTCATATTTAGGTTAGGTGAAGATAGGAATTAGAGACAGGCCTGACTAAAAATCTCAAACTTTTGGGAAATTCAAATCTGGACTGTGCTTTGTGGCATGAGGTCATCTTCACTACCATTTATAGTGACACCGTCCTCATGATATTAACCATGCAGCCTATGTCTGGAACCTAGCAGTATGCAGAAAGCAGGGAAGTCCTGTTAGTGTCACCTCCAGACTGAAACTTGGGACATATATGTTTAATTTGAAGCAGCTTTTTCTACAGACTCTTGTGTGAATTTAGGCAAGCAATTTAAGCTTGGATTGACAAATGAGAGAAGGGGTATTCAGTACACAACACACAATTTAAAAGTGTGTGGGGTGCCTAAATCTTTAGGTTCTCTTAAAAAGCCACTCCTTAGTTCCTTTATCTGCAAAACAAGAACAGTTCTGCCCTAACAAACAGTTGGGTTATGTGCTTCAGTTCCTGTATATTTCTTAAGTGCTCTGGCACTACATACAAAGACCAGGCTAGATTGTGTGTGCCAGGGGTGTCAAATTCATGTGGCCCTGTGGTTCCAATGAGTGACATGGGTCCGGATCAGCTCCATTCATTGGATCCAGTGGGTGAACCTGTTTGTCATGGGCACTGTGGCTAGGTATAGCCATTCAAAAAGCCCGAGGTGTAATTGATCCAACATGATTTTTCTGTAAGTGGTGTAGTTTAGATCAGTAGCAAACAGAACACGCATTCATACTCTTGTGCGGGAGAAAATCTTAGACCAGGTTCTGCCATTTTCTAAACCAGTCTATGTGTGTCAAACTTCTGTTGTGTTATGGGTATAGCTTGGTTTTTGACCACTTATACTGGTAAAAGCATAATGTCTGTACCTGGCCTGTGTTTAGGGGAGGCCTGGACCAGCCCTGCATGCTACATGCAGCATGTCCTGGCCCTATATGTTGCTTCCAGCATCCCAGCCCCATATGCCACACGCAGGAGTGCAGCACATGATAGACTAGCATGGTATGCAGTATGTAGGGCTGGTCTGGCACACACTGCATGGAGTATGCCAGTCCCACCCAAGACTTACAGGCTATACCATGGGTGGAATGATAGGGCTCCATGGGCCAGATCTAGCCTGCAGATTTTGACACTCCTGGTGTACGTGATAGGAGAGGAGGAGGGCTTTATACAGTAAGTGAATGCTATACCAGTGGTCACCAACTGGTTGATTGCGATTGACTGGTTGATTGTAAAACCTCTTGCAGTAGATCTGAGGCTGGGGGGGCTAAGTGCGCAGCTGCATGTATGCCTCCCCCAGTCCAGCAGGTCAGTCCATGGAGGAGGGAAGGGGTGGGGTCTAGATTGAGGCTCCCATGGTGAGGGACAGAGTGCGGTAGAGGCAAGAGCAGGGGTAAGGTGAGTGGGGCCCTGGCTAGGTGGGTAGGAGGATCAAGCCTGGGCGGCTTGTTTGGGGGGGTCCTCCCACTGCTGTGTGCATCCTGGTGGAGGCCCTGGGGGACATGTGCCCCTCCATCTGTGCTTGGTGGAGGCTGCCTGCCCTTCCTGGGCTGCATGCCCCCCCCCTCTGTGCCCCCCAGACGAGCTTCTCACAGCTCCATCCCATGCCCTGCTCCAGCTGTTCAGGGCCTGCCCCTCCCATAGCATGTGCCCCCCAGGCCTCCGCTTGGCCCATCATCTGGCCTGGCCAGGGCCTCACTCTCCCCAGCCCCTGCTCCTGCCTGTGACCTGCTTCCTCCCTCACGGGCCTTGATCTGCCCCATCCCTCCTGCACATCCCTTTCTCCTTCCCCTGCCCCTTCCCCCACAGACTTACCTGCTGGACGGGCGTGTCCCAAATAATTTTTTCTCCCTCGGCCTCAGTCTGCTCCCTCTTTCCGTCCCCACAGTCTGACCTGCAGGGGGTGAAGAGGGGGTGGTGCACAGTAGATTTTGGGTTGCTTTTTAACTCAAAAAGTGATCTCCCACTTAAAAAGGTTGGAGACCACTGCTACAGTTTCCCAGGATTCACCTTGAGGTACAAGCAGCAAATGTGACTGTGCAGCAAAACATCTATTCCTGAATGCTGGGCAGAGGCAATCTCACTCACTTCTGAGGGAGGAAGTTTATCTGCATATTGCTGCTAGTTGTTGATTTTTATTTATATGTAGATCATGTTTTTGAGAAATAGGAACATATTTCTCTAGCAAGTGTTTTGGCTTATTGCACTCCATGGCATTAAAGGGCAGGAGTAAGCTAGCAAGGATAAGGGAAGCTAAATCCCTGAAGATTTTAGTTAAAATCCTTCAGATTGGTGCAGCCTCTGGATGAAATTTCTGCCATATTTTCAGCATCTTTAAATAGCGACTTTCAGCCTTTGTTCTGCACAACACTTCAAATGCACTGAAGTTAATGGAACTGCAGATGGGCGTAAGGCCAGCGTTGAGTTCTTTCACTGTAAATCTTTCCCCCTTTTTTCAAGTGAGAAGATCCTCTCTGCAGCAAACAGTGCTTTCTTGAGGGCTGTTTTGAACCTGTGGGACAAACTCCCACAGAAACAAGGGAGCATCACAAACCACCCTGCCTTCTTGTCTAAGTGATAGTCTACTCTTTGATCTGTCCCCCTCTAACATAAACACTGTGGTTGCATCCAGACATGCATGGATGTTTGGTTCCTTGGGGACAACCCAGGGCGCTGCACCTTGTGCTGCCACTAGTTGTCTCTGGGGAATGCCTGTGCCACCTGTGCACTGGCATGTGGCAAGTTACCCCAGGTGAGGTAGGGGAGGCTGGGGCCAGCACTGGGCTTTGCCAAGGGTCCTGGGGGCTTCCCAGAGATGCTGCATCAGCGATTCTGCCACACAGAGCTTGTCTTACTGCAGAGTGTGGCTCCAAGCGGCCAGGCTCTGGATTCAGGCAGTGCATACTGCCACTGTGTGCACAGCTCCACTTTTATTCTCGGTGAGTTTTTTTGACCCTTGGATTTCCAGGCCAAAAAACTCCTCTGCACAACTCCCTTGCAGCACAGAGAACAATGTAATGTATAGTATGTGGCCCAGATACATCTGCAGCGCCACATACCACATGGCTGCATTCATCTGGATGTGGCCTCTGAGTGCATTTAAAAAAAAAAAGAAAAACCTAGGCACTTCCATACACAACCAATCCTCTTCTAAGGAGGAGAGGAGAGCAAACAACATGGGGCAGGGTCTAATTGTGAGTAATGTACAGTTGGGAGTTGCTCAGATGTGTAGACCAGATAAGTAGGGGGCTGTAGGAAGGCTGTGAAGCAGTGATGTAGATGTTTTTTTTTTAAATAGAGGTGGGGCCAAACAGACCCCCCCCCCCACATACTGAGTCCTCTGTGCAATGGGGAATGTGTCACCTGGAGACACCAGGAACATGCCCAATAAAGGAAGCATTGTGCAGTCCCCAAGCAAGTGGCTGGCAATTGCCTCTCATGCCCTAAAAGTTGTAAAACCATATGCCAGGGCTCCTCCTCTCTACTAAAATCTCCTAGTCAGGGCCAGACCCAATTTCAGTTCTTGTAATCTCCTGAGTCCCGGGCCTGCTAGAGACTAACACCCAGAGTGCAACTTGCCTCTCAGAAAGGGATGTGGAGGTACCCTTTGCATAAGTCCTTATCTTGTCTTACCAACAGAAATGGTACCATGTTGAGTGCCTCAGTTGCAATACTGTTTCCTGGGGAACCCTCTCAATTTTATTAAAGGTTATGACTTAAAGCCATAAATTTGCCTGTTTCTTATTCTAGAAAGGAGATGAAAATACCTGACTTGCTTTACCATAGGCTTGGAGCAGACTACAGGGAGATTTCTCATTAGGCCAACAAAACACCACCAAAGTGTAGCCATCAAAACCCCTCCCTTCCAGGCAGTTCCCCTTCTCACTGAGCCAGGTTCCCTCTGACTTGCGTTCTTGGCCCTATATATCTTTCCCCCAACTGCAGTGGGCCAACTGCAGTGGGGTGAAGGGGGGGTTGGGGTGGGGTTAAAGACTTAGTTCTTCTTACTCTGTGGATTAGAGTCCTAACCACCAAGGACTAAAACGCCCAGCAGAGCATAGATCTACAAATGATGGAATAAGAAGTGGTTCTCCCCTCTCCCCCTGTACTGCTTGAATGTAGTAATCTACCATGTTTTGCATCATGAAGTGGGATCTAAGACACTGCACTATTTTCAAACCCCAATTGCAGCAAACAAGTTGGAGGACAGCAGGCCAAACACCAACACCCTTGGGCTCAGAAGAATCATGATGTGAAGCTGTAATGATGCATTTCTAACTCCCTTATATGATGGAAAGAAAGACCTTCCCCAGCAGCCAGAAATAGTGCCACACCCTTGATGGTCTCTTTTTTTTTTTTTGGCTGTGCAAAAGAGCTCTTCCTTCCCAGTTGATCAATGCTGACTGGCCACATGTTTAGACTCTTCTTCCCAAATGCAAACCCAGAGCAGGAAGCCTTGAAGTGCTGCAATGTAGTTTAAAATTCTGAGGAGGGCAAGACTTCAGCTACCATATGAAGGAATTCTAGAGAAGACCTTTTTAAGCATTGGTAAGTGTACAAGTTTTATTCCCTTAGGGGTAGGGAGGTGAGAGAAACAGTTTGCTTGCTTCTTCATTCACTTTTATGCTCTATGTTTAAAGAGAATTTTCTCTGTTTGCCGTGTCAGTAGGCAGCATGATGAAGTCATGCTATTTGTGTTCAGAAGTGATTAAGACACGTACAAAATGTCCCCACATCTCTCTGAAAAAGAATCAAATTGAAACTTACCAGTAAAGTAGAAAATACGTAACACCCACAGCTATAGCTGTGCACTAATTGCTGCAATATAGGTTAGAAAAGGAGTCGCGTTCTGCAGCTCTTGGGTCACATGAAGAAGTAGTTCTCTAAATGACTGTAAGCACCACGCTCCCCCCACTCCCCAACACTCATCTAATTTGTAACGGCTTATTAAGAAGGCAAATTTTCACTTTTCATGTCTCCTGGCCCTCTTTCACACCTGGTTATAGTTTCAACAAAATTTTAACTTCTGGGTTTTTTTTCCTCATCAGTTGCAACTAAAGTGAAACCTCCCCCAGAGACCACCCTCACAAGGTGGCCCTTCCCCACAGAACTGCCTTTTGCAGCCTGAGGTGAGGTGAGAGCCTCCTTATGCCTGTCTTCTTAAGCATGAGTGACTGGTGCCTCCTGCATCTGGGAAGCCGCTGATGGTGGCGGCCCTGTCGGGGGGGCACCAGCCCTATCAACAGCATCAGTGTTGGCCATCTGGGGGGCATGTGCACCCCCATGCACCCCCTACCTGTCGTCTATATTCTTAAGCACACCAAAGAGAGAGACAGAAACCCAAATCTAGCTGCCTGTAGGCAGCCAAGTGCTTGCTTTATACAATGACAATTGGATATAAAATGCAGAAACAACAGTGAGGACTGGAGCAGGGACCAGAATCCAAGACCTTCTCCCAGCCATGCGGTCCCTTTTCTCTGAGCCAGATTCCCTCTGATTTGCTTTCTTGGCCTTATATACCTCTCTACTGCCCTCTCTCCCTGCCTGCCACAATGGGCCAGCCTCAGTGGGAATTGAGGGAAGGCTTGGCCCTGTTTAGCTCATGGCCAGGTGGTTAAGGCTCTTTCCTGGGAAGTGGGAGATAAGGGTTTAAACTTCTCTGGCTAAGGGCAAGAAGTCTAGAAACTTAGTCTCACTTCCTGGCCAAAGGTCCTAAGAACTAGGTTACTGGCTAAGATATGGGAATGTCTTCCAAGGTCAGTCACTAGTCATGGTTCTCTACTGCCTGTTGTTTGGAAGACTTACAGAGTTACATGCCTTCCTAAGTGGAATAGAACCAGAACAGAGTATAAATGGTTGTTGCAGACCCTTTCTGAGCATCGTCCCAAGAGCAAGTCGACTTGGGAAGCAGACAGAAGACTCTAAAATCCCTGTAAGTGTCTCTAAAGGCCACTTGTATGCCTACCTTTAGACTTTAGATGCTTATTACACAGAAGACAGAGTGAGGAAGAAGCAAGTATTATCCTTATTTGGGGGGGGGGGGGG
>NW_017729026.1:32181279-32182938 GCF_001723915.1 Gavialis gangeticus
AATTTTTTTTTTTTTTGGGGGGGGGGGGGGGAGAAAGGAAGGGTGTAGAAGACCAGCCACATAAAACTTCTTTGACTTGCTCAAGCATACAGAAAAGCTGTATCAAAACAAGGAATTTCATCACACTCTCTGGAGTCCTAAAAGAGCATTAATCACTGTAACAAACTTCTTTTCTCTGTGAAGAAACTGATTTGTCAGTCCCTTGAGCATTCATTTAAGTTATGTTTTGCATACACACACACACACACACACACGCAATCTAATTTAGTAAATGTTGTGCTCTACCTACTTCCAAAATTAATAGTAAAATTGGTATGACAAATTCCTTAGCTTTGACAAACCAAGAAAGAGGTCTTCAGCATTTACTTTGCCTTCACTATTTCCATGCAGGGAAAAATCATTTCGCTCCACTTTGGGGCTGAAATGCTGTAAGGAGTCTGACTTAGTACTTGAAGGAGGAAATTAAGCAAGGACGTGGCTATTCACAAGTACTTCACAAGTTCTTGGTAGCAAGAAACAGAGGCTTGGTTTCACGTTCCACAGAAGTTACCTTTATTAGTCATTGCACAATAAGGAAGTCATACTGGTTTGTCTCCCTTGGCTATGGCTATCTGGTCACACCTACTTGTGTGACCTGGAATCTCAACTATCTTCCTGGGTCTTTTTAGTTGAGAATGTGGGGAGGTGAAATTGTGCTTGCATTTGAAGGTTTTCTTCACTTTCTCCTCTACATGAAGACTCTCAGTGAAAAAATAGAGTTGCAACACCATCTCCCTTCATAAAAGACCACTTCAGACATTATAATCACCTTAGGTCAGATCCAAATAAGACTTAAAACAAGATTCAGAAGCCAAAGTTCTGTCTATACCAATAATCTTCAGTGCCTGCCTAACTTGGAAGGGTCTGACCTTAACATTTGACCTTGAAGTCCTTTGGGTGCCCATGTCTAGAACAGTTCTGGAATGACTAGATAAGCACTTAGGGCTAGATCCTAATCTGCCTATTAGACACTGAGTATACAAATGCCCTAACGTGCTTTTTGTTCCACTCTGCTCAAGTCCCTAAGAAATGTGAACCTTCCTACTCTTGTAGCTTGACATCATCTTAGCCTTTAAGACTAAGTCACAAAAATACACAAAGCAAGAGGAAGACCCATCCACTTTTTTGTTAGCTGTTTTTCAGGGACATGAGTAGGGTGGAATAGAAAATCACTTAGCACCTAAAAAATAAACAGAATAGGATTTGACCCCTAATTCCCCCGTAAATCCCACAGGGATTCAGCAGTAGCAGAGATGCACTTAAGTCCAATTTGGTAAGTGCATTTTACCTAACACACACCAATAGAATTAGATCCTTCCCCTAGGGGTCATGATGCAACCACCTATCTTTTACATCAGGGGTCAGCACTGTTTTTGGGTAGAGTGCCAAAAACACCCACAACTTTGACTTGTAAGATGTTGATGTGCTGGGGTAGGTGGTGGGGGAGCCATGAGGGGCCCAATCCTTGTTGTGGTGGTGCAGCTCCGGACCTTTCCCCACGATCTACCCAAAGGCTCATGTGCCAAGCAAAAAGCCTTTGCATGCCACGCTCTGGCACCTGCGTCGGGGGTTGCTTACCACTGTTTTCATAGTTTCATAGTTTCTAGGGTCGGAAGGGAC
>NW_017729026.1:32184307-32198055 GCF_001723915.1 Gavialis gangeticus
GGCCCTCTTCCAGTCCTCTGGCACCACACCAGAGCACATGGTAGTGTAGTAATTAAAGCACTTGCCTAGGAAGTGGAGACGGGTTCTAGGCCATCCTCAGCTTGAGGGGGTTCACATCCATACCTCATACCTCACAAGAGTGCATTATTCCCCAGGTTAGGGGCAGGGTTGTTGGGGTGTGTGTCCCTGCTGTCAGGACTGTTTATGTGTTCTTGGTTTTGCTCCCAGGAATAGGCCTGGGAGCAGCAACCAAATCGCAGGACCTCTCCTTTCACAGGTGAGAGCCCTTTGAGTCAGGCTTATTCCTGTGTTCTTTCTTTTGAGTCCCCTGATTCTTGTATTTTTTGCTGTACATTGGCCCAGCTTCAACAAGAGAGGTAGAGAGTGTCCTTATCCCAGCCTAGCCTATAAGCACCCTCCTGAGAAGTGAGAGATCTAAATTTCACTCCTTTCAAGTTGAGGAGGACTTGTAACCTAAGCGTACACTCCCTGAGTGAGTATGGTAACTATGAGGCTATTATATAAAAGGTGAGTGATACCAGCACCGTCTCCTTCACTGAGTGTCTTAAAAGAGGGTGTGTCTTGCTCAGTTGTTTGAGAGAACAGGTGGGTGCCCCTCCACCAAAGAGATGATTCTGGGCTCTAGATCCAGAGTGGAGTGAGGCACCTGTCTGTAGCCCCGAGCCCTGCTTCTAGGCACCTCTCCCCTTGGCTTCATGAGGGCTGGGCTTGCTTTGTTTTTTAGTTTGGGGGGTTTTTTGTTTTTTTTTAATCAGCCCTTTAAGGAGTGCCACATAGGGGAGCCAAGGTGCCTAATTCTGGAAACCAAGCACCAGAGCACCTAGCTAGTAGGCAATCAAGTCCTTTATTAGCTCTAGCCCTGGGAGCTTCAAAACAGCTTACAGGCAGAAATAAATACAGGCAGGGATTTAGAGAGAGTGAGCTACAAAACCTGGCATTTGGCCAGCACCCTATGGCTGATAACCTGTTCTTGAAGACAGCGTCCACAGGATCATTAAAACTAATAATCACCATTACAAGTGGCTTGGAGCTTGATTTGAATGCCTGCACCTCCACCAGCCCTGTGACCTGAGCATTAACATATGGCTATAATTCAGTTTTCACTCAGTTGGCAGTGAGCTACTGTATCTACCTATTGTCTGAAGTGCACAAAGTTTCCCTCTTTGAGCCCTGATCAGGCGTCACACTGCTTAGGTTTGGTTCTGATAAAAGTCTTTATAATTCTCATTAGAAAAACAATGACATTTAATACTTGGGCTTTTTTCCTATTTCCTTTTAAAATTCACAAATAATAGGTTTCAGAAAACAAATGAATAGAGCTTCTATTTTTTTTGCCTGTTTGCGACTGAATGATGTTATCATTATTGATACATTCTGTTTTCCATGATGCTTGTGTTTTTAAATCTGTTGTATGATTTCCTCATTTCATTTTCTTTATAAATACAATACAGAACTAATGCCTGTTGCTACGAAGCACAGTCATAGTGATATACACAGTGACCCTTTTGTTCTGTAATGATCATCACAAGAAAGTTCCTTCATTTGTATTTTCTCTCCAAAAGTAACTTCATCAATGGTACTGAAAGGGGGTTAGTAGATAGCCCTGGACCATAAATCTGTACATAGCAGCACTGAACATCCTACCATATACCAGAGTGAGGTAATGGGGCACTTTAGGATCCATATTGCTGAGATCCCTTCTCTAGGGGGCTTGCCCATAATGATGGTGGAGGTTAGGCCACCTGACTAGGAGGGATCCAGGTTGGGGTCTGAATGTCAGTTGGGAATATAGTAGGGCCCATATGGGTCCAGAGCCATATGATGATGCCATCTGTGAGGCATGGGACACGGTAAAGGGAAGTTTGGAGTCGTGTATTACGCTCTTGGCATCGGGGCAATAAATGGGCAGACTCCTGCCTATGAACAACTAACAGAGGCATGGCAGGAGAGTCAGGTGGGTGGACTGCCCTATACAGGTGGGTGGGTCAACAATTGAACCAGCCTCAGGAAGGCCTCTTGTCACACCCTCCATCTGCTGAGTAGAGCTTCTGGATATTTTCCTCAAGCAAATTTGCATGTGGTAACCATTATTTCCTTGCAGCAAGTAATTTCAAGGTTTCTTGCCCTATATTCTGCTCTCCTTGAAAGGATTTACTTCTGTAACAGGAAATCAGATAGAAGGCAATAGGAAAGGTTCTAGACTGATGCTTTAGAGCAAAACAGAACAAAAACGGGAAGAGTCATTTTACGAATACTAAGCTTTTCTTTTATCATCAGTGGAGCTGGTAGTGACACCTGTACTCAAGGCAGCCGGCACTTTCCATCATCAGACTAGTTGTACGCATCAGCACCAAATTGTGTGAACTGAAATTTTCCAGTTGCTTCGGGCTCAATTTTTTATGGAGTGTTTAAACTAAGATGTTGTAAGCAGTTCCCAAGAAGGAGGCTTTTGCAAAATATTCTGTCTTAGCTCTGTGTAGAAACCATTGTTACAACTGTTTTGTTGAGAAGCTGTAACATCTATGTGTTATGGATCAGGTACTTAAAATCTGATGTGTGCATAGGGCTGAACTGCTTTGTGGTGGCTCCTTGTAAAAACCACTTAAGTTTTGCTGAATAATGAACCTTTAAAAAAAACATTTTGTGTGTACTCTGTAGAGAATGATGAGAGCTTGGCAGCAAAATTCTCTAAAGACTCCATCTCTAGGGAGCATGCCCGAGCCCTGTACTGCAGGGACAAGCAAAACTTTCCCCTGTAATTGTTCCTCCTGTCTTCCAGGGGTCTGCCGTCATGTCAGGATCTGGAACAGAGAGCAGTGGGACAGCTGTTGCCTGGGAGTGAGAAGCTCATGGCAGAGGTGGTAGTGTGGAATTCAGAGGAACAAAGTGCAGAGGAAAGGCAAAACTTGTCTCTTTCTTTTATTTTCTCTACCACTTACTGAGGTCCAGCTCATCTTTAAAATACGACAGACACATCCCCATCCTATTCCTTCATCCTTCCCATAAAGGAGTTTGCCTTAGGGGGTGGGGTTGGAGGATAGAACTAAACCTCACCCCAATCTCCCCAACCATGTCAAAGCTCCATCTGCCCAGTTGTGCTTCATTTTCTAGGTTGTGGCCCCTGTAGAGATGACTGCTTTTCTCCATAGCCCATGGATTTCCCTGAGTTTCTACATTCTAGTTCTCATCTCCCTGCCCTGCCTCTGAATTGGTTGCTGGCTTGAAGAATATTTTCCTTCTCTCTTTCCTCACTGCCCATTGTATTTCAGACCATTTTAGAGGCGGGGGCGTAATAAGTCTAGCATCCAGCAGCACCAGTTGTTCCTACAACCAGTCAAGTTCCAGCTTCTTCCTCTTTCATGAATAATAAGGCATAATGTCATCTAGCTCTGATGTTAGTCATTCTGATGGCTCTTGTGGTTCAGCAGCAAATCCAGTGTCACCCCTCCCATTTTGCTGGGTGTGTTGTTACCATCAGCAGGTAAGAGGAGAGATGAAGCTTACGCCTATGTTCTGACGAGTAGCTAGAGATGCACAAACAAAGGGCATGGTTGTGTGGTTAGATTGGGGCTGAGAGACAGGACACTTTAGTTTCTATTCTTTCCTAGGTGTGATTTGCTGGCTCAGTTTCCTATCTGTAAAAGACTGCAATCACATAACCCTATTAAACACCTTACTGAGGCTGCAAATAGAAGTTGCATTTATCATGGCATAAATCATTTTATCCTGGGACAAGGTATATTTTTACAGACATCTGTGTCTGTTGTCCCAGGATACATCCTAAAAAAGTTTCCTGGGTAAAATGTAGTCACACTTTATTCTGAGCTACCACATAGTAGCAGTGGTCACACAGTGTCTGTACAGTTATCCTGGGACTGCATCACTGAATCAATGCCAGAAAAGTGGCAGTGCATTCAGCTGCTCACTAAACTACGATTAGAAGGTCAATGTCTGTACACACTGATCCTGGGATACATAGGCACCAACTTTGTTTTTTGCTGGTGGGTACTTTTTTTTTAGGCATTCCTGTGCCAAGCCCCACACATGCCCAGAAGTAGCAGCTCATTACTTAAACCCAGCTTGCCTGATGTGGATCAGGTGCTGAGCACCTACTAATTTTTTTGGTGGGTGCTTAAGCCCCGGAGTACCCATGGACTCGGTGCCTATGCCAGGATATCTTCGTTCTGAAACAAACACAGGCACAGCTTATCCAGGGACAAATGCAATATCTGTCCTAACCTGACAGCCTCTGACAAAAGACACTATTGAAAGAAATGCACACACACATGCACACATGAACACATGCACGTGCATACGTGCATGTGTGCACAAACACAAGCATGCATACACACATGCTCTAATATGCTCTTTCCCAGAGGTGACAAGTCCTTAAGTATGATCTATGCAGTTTTTGTATGACTTGGAAGTGTTTTGGTTGGTGATGTGAAATTGAAGGCAACAAGCTCTACCACTATAACAACCCATTAGGAAAGCATAGCATTTTAAGCAGCCTGGAAGAGAAGAAGTAGTCCAACTCCTGTGCATTGACAGGCTTGCAGCCTGAAGTTGCTGCCATAATCTCTCCCAATCTGCCCATCACCTCTAAGTGCAGAGCGCATTCCAAATTCTCCCAGGCCAGGTCCTCTGGACATGTGTTGCTGACTTTGCAGTTCTTTAGTGCACTGGTTCTTATTAATTTGTCAAAACTGTAGCCAAGTAAAAGGAAATGGCACTTATCTAAATTGTAGCCCAAAGGTTTTCCTTGGAAGCAGCTGCAAAATTTATCCACTCTTTAAAATGTTCCTAGCCCCACCATCATTTCTCTCTTGGGTCTTGCTATGGCCACCAAAATCTCTAACCAGGTGAGTGCTTTAATGTGTCTCTTGAGCAGGGGTGTGTGCAGGGCTCCCTGCCAGAACCCTGCTCTCCCTCCCACACACCTGTCTGGTTGCTGCTGCTCCTTCAGCCTGCCTGGGTATGTTTACTCTATGGCAGCATCATGTCCTAGCCTGGATGTTACAGAGGATTTCCCACAGCAACATACTGGTGAAGCAGCTCTGGGCTTGTTCCTTGGGGCTGCAAGCTGGAATCCTGTTCTTAAAAGGTCTTGAGAACAGGTGCAGGGGGACACCCTAGCATCACCTCACTGATGTGGTTCTGGGTTTGGAGCATACAAGTGCAAGTGGGAAGATGGAGCTTGCTCCTTAGCATATTGGCTGGGACACCCTACTGCCCCAGTGTAGACAGCATACCCACAGTCTTCAGCTGAATCTTAGAACAAAACTGCACTTCTTAGAGAAGATTGGCCATCTTGGGGGAAGGGAGGCTAGTCTCTCTTCCAGGCTTCACTGTTCAGCCTATCATTGTATGTCTTTGCCTGCCTCTTGTGTCTCTTACAATTAATGTTGTCTTACAAAAAGCTCTTCTGATATTCTAGATGCATTATTGTGGTGTGCACACTTTAATCCATTATTTTGTGTGTTAGTTCTAAGAATTGTAGTGATACAATTTAGCATTATCAAATCCATTCTGGCTTTATTCTATGCACTACTTTTCAAATGTCTCATGGCTACCTTTAATTCTAGTCTGAACGTTTTTTCTTGTAATGCCACTAAGCAGCTGTTAGACAACCTTGAGCAGTAGGTCCTAATCCCACACTAACTCCTTGCCAGCAGCATCCTGCATTCATATGGTGCCCCATTGACTTCAAATAGAAAATTAAACCTGAAAGGCTTTATCCCATTAATAAGTCACCGGGTCACTCTTTCTTTTCAGGCTACTAGGCTGCAATTGCCAGCAGTCAAGAATTAATTCATTTGTCTTAGGCTCTAGAAGATATGGGGCTTTACAATTTAGTCATTGCAGAACCATTTGAAAGGCTTTGCTTAGATTGATCTTAGACACAGATTCCTCTTGCCCCAAGAGACCTGTGACTTGTAGGTCAGTTGGCAAAACACTGGAATTTAGCGATATAATTATTTCCTCTAATAGTCAATATTTAATTAAAAAATAATCCCTATTACAAACCTGTAACTGACCAGGTATACTGGTAATAAATAAGCAGCTGTTTGTTCTGGGGGCATTGCAGGTGCTTAGAGTCTTGGGAGGAAGCATTCAGTACCTGGCAGGATTGGGTCCCCATGAAGCAGAGAAAGGAACAGTTTGGGTTTTTTTTTACCCACGTAGTTTGCTTTTTGTACAATTAGTATCCCCCCCAAATTAATTAAACTCATATCATGGCCAGAAATACACTAAGCGCGTTGTAATCCTGATTGCCATGTGATATAATGACTTCAAACCAGCTTCAGTTTCAGCCAAAAAACAAATGCAGCAGTTGCTGAGTTCAGCCTAGTGAAATTGCGAGCTCTAAGGTACATTGTCTTTTTATGTAATGTGTTTTATTAAACATCTTCTAAAGCTTAAAGTGTCCCCAGGACATAACTCTCCAGCACAAAGTCATGCCTTGCCAAGTAATGAACTATGATTTATGGTGGTAACGGTTATCCCACATTTTTAAAAAAAATTATTACAGCAATAGCTCTGTAGAATATAGGAGTAAAACATGCACCATTTGGCACATTTATGACAACAGTGCTCTGGTTTTCTTAACTCCACAGTTCTATGTTGGCAGTATTTCAAATTCTTGAGACAGATGTTTAAATGAATTTTAAGAGGACAGTGAAATACTTTTAAAACATCATACAGTGTTGAGCGTCTCAATATGAAAAGGAACATTATTTCTTTAACATTCAGGTAGGAAAGGACGCCACATGGCCTATTCTGTTTTAAATCTGGTGGAGGATGATGGAAGTAGCAAACATTGAATTAACTTTGAAGCATCCCCATGTATTATTTATTTTTGGCCAAGGGAGTTTGAGCTTTTTCTAGAATTAGCTCATTATTCACATCAAATCCACATTTGTTTTGAATGCAGTTCCCATCATGTTGATACAGGATTAAGTGGTCTCATGCTAACATTGTGATTGTGTCATTGTGGTCCTGGTGGTTACAGTTTCAGGCCAGAAATGATGAGTATTTGGAAAAATGTAAATTAGAACCCTGCTTACATTTCCGAAAGGCAGATACTGTAAAAACGTTAGCATTGAAGTACTTGAAATTGTAAAAATATTAACAGGAAAGGTATTATTGGCTAAAAATGGGGAGAGAGTGAACTAGTTAAGAAAATATTATATTAACCCTAGCATGGTTATAGGCAGTGCAGAATTATGGAAAGAAATTGGTCTTTCAGGAGAGGCAGAAGTCAGCGTTATTCAAGATGTCATAGATGTTGGTATACCATGTGCTTGTGGCTCAGAGTGGGAATCCAGTCTGACACCAAGTGGCATGTGAAGACGAATAAGACATTGAAGACAATTGAAGCATTAGTAAAGCAACGAACACTTATATTTAATTTACATTTTGACAATTTGCACATAAATAACGATGTAAACCAGTACGTAAACATAAGATAAGTTTGTTGTTCTAGCAAAGTAAAAAGCCTGTTAACTTTGGTCAAAGTTTTTCTTAGAGAGAAATAAAACACTGTTGATTGTTGCTACATTCACATGTAAAAGTTCTAAGGGAAAGGGTAAAAAAGGTAAAGAGAAGTAACAATTCTTAAAGCTGATGCATATAAATCTTTGTGAAATTTGTATCAAATACAAGAAAGCACTACAGGCAATTAATAGGAAAAGTGTGTGTCCAGGGACAGAGTAGTGATACTTTGGTTTATCCTACGGGTGAGTACTATTTTTGTGAACTATTGCTACACTTAAAAGTTGTCAGCTTCATGATTTATAGGAGCAGAAATGTAATGAACTGTTGTCCTTCAAAAATTGTATTTAGAGATTCTCTTCGATTATCTTAGGTTTTTTGGGTTGGTTTGTTTCCTTTTTGGCAGAAGGCATTAGATTGCCATACAAAATCCTGGATTTATGAAGTGGTCTATTTAAATCTAAAAGAATATAAATAGATAAAAAGCTAGAATATATATAAAGGTGATGTGTATAATAATGCTATTTGCTTTCTTGAGAGTTGCCTGTGACCACGTAACTCTTAAGTGGCAGAACAAAATAAGATGTTAGGATGATCCCAAATAACTTTAACTATTTCATTCCACTCTTCACCATTGTGTATTATATTTATACCATGGGTGGGTGATAGTTTGATTTCTTTTCTAGTTCTTTCCTGGTGGTTTGCTTATGACAAGACATATAGCAAGGATATCAAGGGATCCAAGACAGTCTTGCAAATGCTCTGCAGTGAATAAATCCCACTGAATTCTATGAGACTGCACATGTCAGCAAAGTTATTCACGTAAGGGTTTGCAAGATCAGGCTCTAAGTGATCAACTGTGCTGATGTGCCAGCAAGCGCTAAATGCCTTAGCACAGCATTCTGGCTTTGAGGTCATCAGGTGATATGCAAAGCTGGATAACACTTGATTTTCACACTTAGATGAAAAATAGGTTTTATTACATGGTTTGGCTCACAACTTAAGTGGTATAAATATATATACATATACATATATGGTATAGTGGTATAAATATATCTATAAATATACATGTATTCTTTGCTACACCTCAAATGCCAACATGATATCTTTGGGCTTAGCAGAACAAAAAGATAAAAAGATGTGCATTCTATCTTTTCCTGTGCACATTTTGGTTTCTTCTCTAAAGTAGCAAAGCATTAGATAAAAAAACATTTTCTGCACCACTGGACACACGCAATGAGGTAATTGTTGTTCAACAACTTTGCAATGCCCTTTTCATCTTTAATTAAATTAACCACAAAATGTACAAACACAAATACTGAGGAAAATCTAAGTCGTACAGGAAGGGGGGGAAAAAAAAGTGTGCGCCAGGAAAGGACTTCATTCCCCACTTTTGTCCATGGAAAAAGTGGGATGGAAAAAACAAAACAAAACAAAACAAAAAGCAAACCCTTATTTCTCAGGGGAATTGACCATGTTTTGTATCCCTGGAAAGTTCTGGGGAAAAAAACAACAACAACAAAAAAAAAAAAAAAAAAAAAAAAAAAAATCTTTTAGGAACCACTTTGGGATTTTTTTTTTTTTTTTTGGGATTAAAAAAAATTATTCTTTTTGATAGAAAAAAAACAACAACAACAAAAAAATCAAAAAATCCTTTAGGCAGCACATTTGGAATTATTGTATGCTTGTTTCAAGAGGCTTTTGAAAAAAAAACACAGCCACTTTTTCACATTTTCAGTTGATGCATGGCTTTGGGTAATAAAATCTCCTGACATAACATGTGACTACTATTGTTTTCCAAACACCTGACCATTGCATCATTCATGTTAGGCAGGTATTCGCTATGTCATGTGTTGTGGGTAGAGCTGTGGGCTGAGGAATCTCTAGTACCCATACACAGGTAAGTATGATTTTCTTTTCTCTGTTTGCTGCTGCTTTTTCTTTTCTGGGGGATTTTGTATACCTACCCACTCCTGAATGTACACAGCATTTTTCAAGCCAATTGATCTATGACTCAGTATGTCAAATATTCACCTTTGGCAATATAAAAACCATGTTTTTAAAGACATTGGTACATAGAAAAACTTACTGAAATAACTTTTTATCCCCAATCTTAATTTTTTTAAGACAGATGTGCAGAAAAAAATATCTACAAAGAATGGCCATGAAACAAAATATAAACTTTTATACTCAAAATTACAATGATTTTTTCAGTCATTGTAAACATTTTCTAATTATTGCTTTTAGAATGATAAATTGCATAATAAATTATGAAGTACTATAATTGAAAAAATAGTTATGGATAGATGATTGTCTTTTAGTAACTGGGGAGGCAATACATAGTCCTTTGCCTCTTTTCATGCCCTGAGAATATAGTTACTTTGGAGTTCCTTCTTTCAACTGGAGAGAGTGAGGGAAACTACTGTAAGCCATGATTGCTGTGCAGCACTGACACTATATACAAGCAATTGCTACAGGCACCCTGACTTGCCAAGTCATAAATAAAAATCACTTTTTGCCAGAAAAAGTCTTAAGGGTCCATTGGTTCAATTGTTTCTTGCTTGACCTTTATTGGTAACAGAGGTAGTGGATGACCATGAGGCAACTTCATAATGGACATATCTGAAGATTCATAGAGGTTGCATCCTGAGGAGATAAGTCCATTTCCCAGGTTCCTCTGCAATGATACTTTAAGATTAGCTCCTTCTATTTCTCTTCTGAGCATGGTCAATATTTCTTTTTCCACAACTGATGTCATGTCGATATTGTCCTCCATATCTTCCAGCTTGTCAGCATTGTCACTGATGTCAAACTTCTCGATCTCTTCATTGATACGATTTAGATCCTCCACTGAGAGGCCGGAGGCAGGGGCTACTGGGCAGTTGCCCTTCAGGTGGACTTTGAGGCTGCAGAGGTGAATGTAGCTCTTATGACAGTGGACACACTTGTGTGGACGTTCCCTGGTGTGAAGACGCTTGTGCAGCTTCAGATGCACAAACTGGGTGAATTTAGCAGGGCACAACTTGCACTGGTAAGGCTTTTCTCCAGAGTGGAGCCGAAGATGGGTCTTTAGGTTGCTGGTGCTGCTGAATCGCTTGTGGCAAACCTAATTTTGGAGATGACAAGAAGAAATGAGGAATGAGTGTGAGAGTTTTACTTTTAAAATCATAGAGGACATTATGGCATGTTGAAAAAGCCGCCTATCATTACACTCGTACACTTTCACATTTAAAAACCTAAAAACAAACATTCTCAGATTATTTTTTTAATTATGTTGAATAACATTGGGGCTGAAGTTTGTCACAAAGCTGCATCTGGCAGATGGTGTAACAGAGAAGCAGCACAGCCTATGACCTCCCAGTATATGAAGTGCTACATACCTGGCACTCGTGGGGCTTCTCGCCTGTGTGGACCAGATAGTGCTTCTGGAGGTGAGCCAGCTGGGTAAACCCTTTGTTGCAAGTCTGACACTTGAAAGGCCTCTCACCACTATGCACTCTCAGGTGGACCTGTTGCAAAACAAAATATTTATTGAAAATTCCTATAGTCATTAAAAGCCTTGAACAGTTGCAAAAGTTACCAGAAGCATCTAATAGACAAGAATGTTACAGGGAATCATCCAATTACTTTGCAAGGCAACTTCAGCATTACAACTGTCACTTTTACTACTACTGTACCTTTGTGGTAGTGGCTTTCTAAAATCTGTTCCTTAGAGAAGCCTAGGGTTCCCAGATAAAACTACAGAACCAATATGAGCTTTCTTATAGTAACAATTATGAAAAAGATGCGTCTCTCAAAATTAAGCCAATCCTTTAATACCTACCTTCAGATTTGAGAGCTGGCCAAAGGTTTTAGAGCAAACATTGCATTCATATTTGATCTTCCCATTCTGCTTCTTCAGTGGATATGGAAGAGTTTTGTAACCAGTCACGTTCCTCTTACTTTTAATGAGATTCATGGCTTCTTCACTGCTGGTGGCAGCCAACACTGCTGAGGTAGGTTTAGGTTGCATTATATGTTCTGAAGTAGCTGCTGTGCCAGCTTGAGGGGACCCACTTGTGGGGCTGCATGGTTTGTCTTTCATGCTGGCAGCAGCGCCCGTGATGGAAAAGGCACTGTTAGGTGCTGGCATGAGGAAGTCTCTTGGATGATCAGGTTGTAGCAATCTACGGCTTCCTTCAGATGGCAGTGAACCTGGAAGAGCAGCAGGGTTCAGCACATGATGGGACAGGCTGCCTCCACCCAGTATGTTGCCATAGAGAGGATATATCCTTGGGAAGAGATTGAAATTATTGATGCCATTGATATTGTTCAAAGCGCTCAGGTTATTACAGCTCATACTGTATGGAGGTAACAGGAATTTTGGATAGTGGGAATTATAGGAGGATAAAAAGGCTGGAGAGAGATGGCTAGAGGGTGCATATCCAGGATAAGACCCCAATCCTTCTGAGCCATGGGGTCCATTCAAGAAAGGGTAGGATTCTCTGTATTCTTGAGAAGTAGGTGCCAGAGGTGAAACAGTAACCCCTGGACTGCTGTGAGGGCTTGAACTTTTTAAACTTTGGTCTGGGCTGCTCCTTGCTGAAGGACTTGGTGTGGTAGAAGACTGGATGGGGGACGGTGTAATATAGTTGGGTCTTTCCATCCCATAAGCTAGGGAAGCTTTCAAATAGTCTTCTGGCATGTGAGGTCGGATTGGATAGATAACTCGTGGGAAAAAACACCTTTCAGGGCTACAGTTTTTTCTCAAATCATCCAAGTTTTTTTCTGGAGTAACTGGTGAAATGTTGGTCTGGAATAAATCCTTTCCTTTTGAAGGGTTGGATTCAGTTTTCAGGATTTCTTTCACACTGTGCTCTTTCTTTGGGATGCTTTTCTGATAAAGTTCGTCTTTATCAGTGCTTTGCTGCTTTGGGTTATTGTGGCCTCGTGCTGAAATACAAAGAAGAGGCAGCAATTATGTAATAAGCCAATATCAAATTTAAGTACGATTTAACTTCTACAAGCTTAACCATAAGGTCAATGTTCTTGTTGATATGCAATCTTGTAACTCATCCAAAAAGTACATTTCTTCTTTAGATAAAAGTACCTTTGGGTGTAAATATTTCATAAAAAGCAGATCAAATATACATGGTTAATCCAAGAGAGATTAGTGAGTACACACAGAGCTTGAGGTGTCTAATGATGATTCATTCTGAGAGTGTCAGTCTCCACACTTTGCACTCCTTCCACCCCTTTGAATTTAACAAGATCCACTGTCAATTACCTACATAAATTAGATTTCTAATAACTAGGATAAGTAGCATTCGTTAACAATGCAGCTTAAAGGGAAAGACTTTGGAGAGCTCAAGCTTTCCAAAACGCTCCTCTCCGGAATAACAAGGCATGACAAATCAACCTTTGCCAAACCACAACAGGCACTTCACTAGCCAGTTCAATTACATACAGTACTAAAGAAAACATGCCTGGCTAGGATGAAAGCTTTCTTCAAAAAAGAAGGTATTCTCCATTAGTAAACAGATCATTACTCATTAAACATACTGCTTGGTAACATCTACAACAAAGCCAGCTATTTAGTGCAGATTTTCTGTGGTATTCAGTATGCATAAAACTCCTCTGCTTACAGCCGTATGGTATAAAGACCATTACACTGAGGTAAGACTAAGAAAGACAAGACTGTTTGGCTCTAGCTTAAGTCAAAATGCACATTTCCCCCCAGAAATCTGCATTTCAAAACCAGTATCTCCAAGTGTGCATTTAAATGCGTTCAGATTGGGTATTTTAGGCTGTTATAATTAATTTCACATTTTTTTTTAATCCTGACACACAATATACTAATTACCACATAAAAGGACCTTAGGAAAAGGAGAATTTTGATTTTATTTTAGGAGATTCACTAAAACGATGCACTGATCATTTATAAGAGGCTTTGTTATGTGCTAAATTTACTCAGCATTAGTAATGGCACCATAGCGCTTGTGTAGACATCTGCTCCCAGACAGCTATCTGCCAGAGGGTGGGGGATAGCTCCCTGTCCCCAGGAGCTGCCTGCTTCTGGAGCAGGCTACACTACAGGAGCCTGGGCAGGGACTATGTCCCCCCTGCCCTGGCAGCAAGGAGCATAGGGGTCTCCCAGCTTGGGCCCTGAGACAGCAGAGCTGGCACTGGGAGCTCCTTGCTGGTAAGGGCAGGGGAGCCTGTTTCCGCGCCACCCCCCCCCCCCCCAAAAATTT
>NW_017729026.1:32198174-32227182 GCF_001723915.1 Gavialis gangeticus
CCCCCCCCCCCCCCCCAAGAATTTCTAGCCCTAGGACTATGCTTGCTTCTTTATTTGTATCAGGGAGAAAAAAACAAACAACAAAAACTTCTTATTTTTGCTGAATCACCTAAATCCTGTAAACATGCTATTAAGGGCTAATAAGTATGCTCCTTTCATTAAAAATGACACTGTCATCAGTTAATCTATAATATGACACAGTTCCCTATAAGGCAGAGACATGACCCTTCATTTAAAATATCAGCAGTAGCTTTTAAACATACTCTTCTAGTTGGACAATTCATTTGCACAGTGGCATCCTAAGGAAAAAAAAGTGAAGAAGCACAGGTATGTCTGGGTTTTTTTCAATAAGCAATTTTACATCTGAATTTTTTTAAAAGCATAAAGATATCGAATGAAAAGCATATGGTGCTTAAATATAGAGGATATCACATAGTAAGCACATCTAAGTACAAGGAGTACTTTTCAAACAGTCAGCTTTCTTCCACATTGCTTCTCTAGACACTGAGGTTTAGTTGCTGAAGCCCTCACTATTCTCTTAAAAAGAATAAAATAAACTGTAACACTTCACCCTGTAATGTGAAATTAAGAGTCTTGTAGTTGTATAAGACTTAATGGACCTTCAGTGAGAGCCCAAAAACAGACTATTTGTCTGTTGTGTGGGGATATTTGTGTCCCAATCACTTTCATAATAGCATGACATTTCCCTTTGGTCTTTAGCCATCTGTTCTGGGTGACAGCTTAAAGCCGTTGGCAGCTAAGATTCTGTCTCATCCCTTTAAGGTACTATAAACCACATCAAAATAAAAATCATGCCATCAGGCAGAGAAAAATACCTTTTAATTTAATTTTTGCCTATCTTCATGGACTAATAATAAATTATACAACTTCCCACTTGATTCCCACTAGTTCTTGATCTTAGTATATTAGCCTGCTAGGCTTAAGACTTCTACAGTTCTCTGGTAGAGTTTTAGAACTTAGTCATCGTAGTTATCTTAGTCTTATTATCAGCTGCTCCTCACTGAGCCAGCAGCCCAAAGCAAACAATCAGAATGACACTATCAGAAAAGACACTGATCAAGGGGTATGGAAAGCTGGTGGGGAAGAGTAGATTGTGAAACTACTAAACAACAACAAAAAATATGATCTTATCAGCCCATCTCAGTCTTTCAGCGGGGTCTGTTAAGCAGGAAGTTCAAATTGTCACTTTTGTTTTTTTAAGAAAAAAAGATAGAGGAAGAAGGAGAGAGAACGCTGCTGGATAAGTTGCACAGAAACCCAGACTATCTTAGATGAAGGAATATTCTTACTGTGATCAGAGTAAGGTAGTTAACCCTGTTAGAATGAAGCCAGGCAGCACGCAGGGCAGGGTGGCATCTACTAACTGGTTCAGAGATGTACTTCTCTTTTCTAACTTATCTGAACCGTTAATCTTTAAGGTGTTACCTTGCCTTCCCTTCTGTCTTACCTTACACCACCCTAACTGTTTAGTTTCATCACAGTATGTGCTATATTTGCTGAAACAAATTATACATGGAATATGACTTCCTTGGTACAATAGTTCAACATCCCCCCTTAGTAGGCTAAACAAGTGCCAATTCACTTCTGGGGTCTCAACACTTTCCCTTCTACTAATTCACTTGATTAGTAATTTAAATTTATCTTAAAAATATCTGGGAAATAGTGATTGGATTGGAAAGGATATATATCCATTACCGAGTGACATATATTTCTGGAATAAGACAGAAAGTATATAGGTCACATCAAACAAGCACATGAATGTATCAATGCTCTTCTCTCAGAGTATGATCCCATTGCAGTTAATGAAAGGACTTCTATCTTATATTAGCAGATATTGGCCCAAGTCACAGTGAAGGGCATAGAGGAACATAAAATCTTCATTACTTAAAAATGATATTGAAGTGCTCAAGAAAGAACACATCTCAAGCCACTCCACTTAATTTAATTTGAGGCTTCTTTTTACAAATCTCTGAACAGCTATCAGTCTACTCTCAGTTCTGGCTCTCTTAACTGCAGTTGAAGATAGATATAATACAAAACAAAAGATCTGTTTTTTTTCTAAAACCTTGAAAAACGGTTGTAGGCGGGTAGAGTCATTTCAAGAGTAAAATGCTACTGAACACTTTGAGTGGTAAAGTTTAATTATGCCGATTCACATTTTCGATCTAGATTAAGAACCTCCCTTGCTAGTAGAAAGAGAACCTAGAAGTCCTGTAGTAGGCAAAACAAAGAGCGTTTCCACTCAAACTGAGAATGGAGACCAACATTTAGAAGTATATAATTTGATCATCTGTTTTCTAAATGTGTCCAGAACTGTGAGACTTTTAAAAACATTTTGCACAAGAATGGTCTTTGAAAGAATTTTTTATTCTAAATATTTTAAAAGGGGGTAAGAAAAGTCAAGTTTACTCTAAAAATTTAGTTTTTGAAACTAAGCTCTCACAGAACCTAAAAAAAATCTCCACAAAATATTTCCATGACTTTTTAAGATTCTACAGGAAGGTGTGTGTGTGTGTGAGTGTAATTTTTTTAAACAAATATTTCCTGTCAACCCAAACACTAGCTTTAAAACCAGAAAGTGAATGTGACTATAAAACACAAGGGGAAATTGTTAGCATATTTTAATTGTTTAAGCAAAGAAAGATGCAAAATGTAAGACAGCCAGCATAAAGAATGTAAAGAAATGCATTTCTTTAAATATACGATTTTAATGACAATTGGTAGAAAAAGAAATGTTTAAGGGGCACTTTCTCAATTAAGGATTTTTTTTTTAAATTAAGTGTGCATATTATATTTCCAAATCTCTTGTTCAAGTTTATCAAAACTGGGTGTCACCTATCTATGCTTGCATAATGGGATAAACTTGTCATGATAGCAGGAAGTTGCATCATCTTATGACGCAACGCAAGCAGAATGTGTTGAATCAGGACATTAGTTTAATACAGGTGTATTTTGGAGTAGTTAAAAACAAAAAACAAAAACAACCCTATGAAATATGCCAGATCTATCAAATACTAGTTTCTCCGGGACTCCTGTATCCTATACCTGTTATGCCAAACACAATCATGCTCAAAGATTAAAGACTATAAGACTTCACTTGGAAACATGACTTAGTAAGTGCAGCAGGTTTGGTGAATTACTGAAAATTTTCTTGTTCAATAGACAACTGAAAAATCAAGTGTCTAAAGGTGATGTTCTTCACTGGCATAGTTGACATCTTAATAGAAAATGATACCTATATATTAAAAAAAAAGGAGAATGGGAAATAAGATTACATTCCCTTCTGCCAGTAGAATATAGAATCCTCATCCTGAAAATAATTTGTAATTCCTGCATGTACTTTAGTGTTTGCAGAACTGAGCCTGAGATCCTGATTCAGCAAAGTACTGAATGAAGCCTATTTAAGTCCATACCTATGTAAATGTTTAAATACTCTTCTGAATGTGGATGCTTTCCTGAATAATAGCTAAACCGAGTTAAATCAAGAAAAGTTTGCTGTCACAGAGACAGGTGGGTGTGATAGGTGGATGAGTATATATACTTAGGAGCTAAACGGTGGTTTTGACATCCAAAGTCCTTAATTACAAGGAATACAGCTAGAGAAATTCTAGAATAAAGCAAGAGAAATCTTTCCCCAGTTAATTTTATCATGAGACACACTGATCCACAAACTGCCCACATCAACAAAATGACTTAGGTGCCTAAATCCAAGCATGATTCTTAAAAACCTTGCCTGTGCTCTTATGTGTCTAAAGCCCATAGCTGTCTAAATTTTTGCTAGTAAAATTGTCTAAGTTCTGGATCTTTATACACCTAGGACAAAATTTTTGCTAGTAATGTTGTCTGAGTTCTGGTTCTTCACACACCTAGGATGACTGCCACTTGGTGGGTGCATCTACATGTGTGCTTTACTGTGGAGTGGATTAATTAGCTCTGCAGTAAAGCATCACAGTCTACACGTGTGCCAGTATTATTTGTAATATAATATGGCTGTAAGATAGTACTGTCAGGGACAGTACTATTAGAGACAGTACTATCTTACGGCGGACTACTTAAATGCATGCGTACACTGTGATAGGGACTGGCTGGGGCACGAGGGTGCTAAAGTGTGGAGGTGCCTGCTGGCTAGTCCTGCACTATAACACCCTTGTGCCTGATGCTACTGCCCGAAGCCAGGGCTGATCCTCTAAGCTCCCTGCCAGTTGGAGGCTGCTCTGCCTTGGCTCTAACTGCTGCAGTCCCAGGCACACATCAAAACGCTGTGCCCGGGAGCAGGTGACTCCAGCACGAACTGTGCTGGAGTTTATTTTATCGTATTAATTGCTTGTGTAGATGCACCTAGCTAAGTTGCTGTGCCCTGTCTTAGGCCTGATGGGATCCCCAGTCTAGGTGTGTCTCTGCTTAATTCTCCAGGAGGACCTGAGCCAATAGAAGTGCTCTGAGTGCGCCTAACACGCATCAGCTCTATAGAAATAATCATGTTTGTGCCACTTCTTTCAAAAACACAGCTGTAGAAAGAGAGGTCAGTGGTTTCATCCTCCTTTCATAAAGGAGCACCTGACAAGCATTAAAAGCCCTGGGCTGGAAAGCTTCAGTGGTGCATCAGTGGCAGGGGACTTTGCTCTGCAGGGGCCAGGCACCTGGAAGCTGCACCCATGCTGCTGATGCTTTTCCACCCCCAATTCTCCAGCTGTGGTATTAGCACAGCTTCCAGGTGGTGGGAACTGAGCCAGGGCTGGGCAGCTAGAAGCTGTGTCTGCACTGCTGCTGCTTCTCCCCACTCCCCATGACAGACATAGTTGGAAGCTGCCCAGCCCCAGTGCAAAAACTCACAGGTGGGGAGTGGGGAATGGGGAGCAGCTCATGTGCAGCTTTTCACTGCCCAGCTCTGCTGCAACTCCTTGCTGCCCAGCTCTGGCATGGGTGCAAGCAAAGCTCTGTGGCTGCATGGACCAGACGCAGTGGTTCTGCAAGAAAACCCTGCTTTAATACAATAATTCAGTAGTTACAGCATCTACCTAGCATGAGGGAGACCTTGTTTCTATGCCCATTTCAGCCTGAAGTTGTCCAAACCCACATCTCCTATCTCCCAGAAGAGCACCCAGACCACTATGGCTAAGGCTACACTGGTTTAAGGTAGTGGAAAATCTCCACCACTCTTGTTGAGCCTGTGCCACATTACAGAAAATAATTAAAAATTCCTTGAGCCTGAGAGGCAGCCCAGCACTGTAACCTAGTGAAGAAGGAAAGCCCTGGCTTCCAATGCAAAGTCAACAGCTTGTTCAGGATTGTAACAATCCAGGATCAGGCCACCTGGATTTTATCTCAGCTTGGATACTGTCCCTAAAGCAAGAGTCACTGTATTTATTGAGCTTTCTCATGTAAGTTGAAGATATGGTGGGTGGTTATCTGCCAAGTTTAAAAATGTACAAGATGTGGTGACTGAGAAAAAGGAAGAGCAAAACTAAAAGGACCTACCAGCTGAATTAGTGCTGGTATACCAATCCATCTAATGAGAAGCATCATTTGCGATATCACATTCAGTTCTTCTGTAAATAGTTCACAAACTACATGCTGTATCTTTGTGGGTCCTATAGAATTTCTTCAAGAATTTGAGAAGAGATGTTGAAAATGTGAATGAGCTAAGGAAAAACTATAACAAATTTGGATGACCTGTACATGACCAGTGTCCAGATCTTCATACAGTAATGACAGTCCATTTGGAATCTAAATACACATGTACATTTTCAATGCAGACTTTTGAATATACCATGAAAGTGGGAACATCTAGGGTATTACTATGAATCATAGGTATTGATTTTTAAGAGACAAGTTGTTGAGGTATTTGTGTAGGATTTTATCTGATAATTCTCAGATTATAAACCAATAACTGTTTAAATTTTTAATAATCTGTTTATATTTAAATAGACACAGGGAATTTTTTAATTCCCTCTTTCTATTCTAAGCCACCTACTGTGACACAACAGATGATGAAGCTATATAATTATATAACATATTATTAGATCATACAGGCAGAAGAGACATTACTAGCATTCTTTGTTTATACTGTAATCCACTTACTGAGATTCATCATCGTCAGCTCTCCGGAGGAAGGATAGTGAAGTCTCTCTGCAAAGTCTCGACAATACCACACAAGTAGTTCTTGGTTGGCAGGGATGGGCTTGATGGTGTAGAAGTAGATGTTCATTCCATTTTGACAAGCAGCCAAGTTCTGTTCCTGAACAGAATGGCCTGGATTCACATAGCGCATCCAGTTGCTCTTGTCCTCATTAAATCCATCAATGAAGTGGTGAAGCTCACCACTGGAATAGATCTGGAAGAGAGAGGAAGCGCATATGAATATATACATTGAATGGAGTGTATATATGCACACGCACATACTTTAGATATACACTGTAAAGGACAACAGATACAGGTACCAATATTCACCTAGGAAAAGGTGGGTGACCTTTCCCTAAGGCATCCCTCTCATTAAGAAAAATAAAGCTTACTCTAGAGGATAGACACACTCGGTTACCTTTTTCATTTCTGTTTAGTCAATGTGTTGCTCAGTTAAAGCATACAACTGAAAGAGACAATTTGGAATTAAGAGCTCTCTCTACATTAGCAGTCTACCTTGGAGTTCCTTTTCTGCTGCTATGATCAACAAGTAGGTGATACTAATGACTGCAGGTTTGAATGCGTGCTTGTATTAATGCTTTGAGTCACCTGTGTATAAGACTGACTAAGCTACGTCAGTCTCTTTCTCAGCTTTTTCTATGGCCTCTGTGTTTGCAGTTTCCTACCACCCCCGCCCAGAGGCTTAAACTATGCAAACATCCTCCACCCCCCCAAGTCCTAAAGTAACACTTGCTCATACTTGGAATGTAGCCCTTTTGTAGAAAGGTTGGGTGGGGCAAAGATGAACTTCACCTGCCACAACTAAGTGAAGACCTGGAAAAGGGCCAGCATTTGACAGTCTATGAGAAGTCACTTTTCCTCTCAATGGACATGCCCATGCTTGTACACTTTTAAATGAAAACTTCTTGGCAACATGGAGGAGAAAAAAACCTAATGCAGAGAGTGAGGCTGTTATCTTAAAGCAGTAAGAATATGAACATTAATAATCTAATGAATTAGACAAATATATCCTTTAGAACTAAAATGCTTTATTCTTGGTAAGAATTAAATTCAGCATCTGCTATGTGAAGTTCATCCATTGAAGAATTCAGAGTTACACACTAAGTAATCAGGTAAAAGTAGAACCTGAGGTTGTGAGTGATTTGGATCTATAAAGAACAGCAGGCACATTTTATCTGAATGTGAAAACACTCTGGGGCCTATCCCGGTCTTTGTGCTCATACTACTTTCTTTTTTCTTTTGAATGGCAGCAGTTCAATTGAGAAGTTAAAAAAAAAGAAAAAAGGAAAAGGCAGACTGGCCCTTTAATGCAAGCAGTAAACACCAGAATCACTTTCTTTTAAGAGTAACTTCCTGTAAATTGAGAAGGGGGAAATACATGTGGCTTCATCAAAGAAGCTTGTGAGAGATTTTGCGGTGTGTTTGTTATGAGAAAATGGAACAGAGCCGGGTGAATTCTGCTATCAAGAGGAGTTTTCAAGTTTCTTTGTTTACTCCGAATTGCAAACTTCCAGGAACTTGGGGTTCCATTGCTCTGCACTTCTACTAGAGACGGAAGCTGCTTTCTAAAGCTGCACTGAATGTTTCCAGTCACCCTTCCATAGATAGTACAACTTACTGTACTTCTTTTTTTTTCTTTAAAAAAAACACACATCAAACCTATGAGGTCACACGCCCCCACACCCATGCAAAACTGAATTCTGCCATCTCACCAGTTTTCCATGTATTTATCAAGAAGATAAAATGTGCTGAGTCATCATACAGTTACAAGAAATGATGTCACTCTGGGGTTTGCACAGCTTTCGTATCCCTTCTCAAGTATGTCATTTGCATGGAACATTTCTGTTCACACACAGCAGATGTTTCTATTCCTGCCAGCAAAATCAGGATTCCTTTTGTAACATGTGGGAAGATATCTCCCACAATTTCCTTGAATGTGCAAGGCTGTTTCAGGCCCTTAGGAAGGAATTCATCTGAATTACAGCAATGTGTCTTGAATGAATCAAGAGATTATAACAGTAGGTTTAGTAATGCTTAGAAGGCTGCTATATCGTTTCTCCAAAAGGCTTTTACCTTCAGACTTACAGTCCTCTCACCAAAAAAAGGCATTTGCTTTCTTACAGAATTCTGCAAACTAGTTAAAACCCTCTCTCAAGATTTGCTGAATTATTCCCACCTGGTCTAGTTAGGTAAGCATGCCTCTCCCCTTTGTTAGGCCTAAAATCCTGGTCACAAAAGTGAAACACTTGAGCACCTTGTGAATAATGTCACCCATGTAACACTGCAGATGTTGCATTAGAGAAAATGTAAGGACACTGAAATGAAGCAACAATGCTTAAAAATAAGAAGAGACACCAGAAAGAGCTATTTAAAAGTCACTAGAAGTAAAACTATTCTTTAACCCACAGGGAGCAGTGTTCTTGATGGGTAAAGAATATGGCAAATGTAAGGGTATTAAAAAACACACCTGGGGCTGACTACGAAACGACTTGACTCAGCTCCCAGTGACAAAGCTCAGATTCAGTGTAAAAGTCGCTTTTCCCACCCACCCTTTTAGTGAACTGCTGTAATATGCCTTCTCTGTGACTGGAGGGCAACAAAGTCAGTTTTGTGGAGGCGGTTAGGGCACAGTCAATGATGTACTTAGAAGTGGTAACATGTTTGTGAAGGAGGTTGAGGGATTAAAGTTCATTCAGGTTTCTTGATAAAAAGGAGAAGAAAGGAACCATATTAGCCCTCCAAGTTAAGGCTAGCAGACTAGTAGAGGGTAACAATTTGGGAGGCAGGGCAGAAAGAATATCCTGATTCTTCAGGTTGCCTACCTTAGCAACACAGATCTTTCAGGCTCCAGAGAGAGGCTTATACTCTATACCCCCTTGCCCTGGTGTGTGATCACTCAGTAACATCATACTAACACTTCTACCCTCCATTCTCAAGGTGCTGCCCATGACATATAGTCACTTATCCTAGCATTTTCTCAGCTAGCTTTAGAAACGTGTGCGATTTAAACTACATGCACTGAAGAGATCAACACTGTTTCAACTGCTCAATGTAAAAAACACTTTCAGAAGATTTTAATAATTGCAGAGAAAAGATTACATAATACTTTCTACCCTGTCATTTATTTTCAAGTATGTATCAGCTAGGAAAAGAAAAAAAAAAAAATCAAGGATATGGGATGTGCCGAGTCTTTAAGGATCCCTGGTTTCCCTATGTGAAAATGCAAACTGACCTACTCTTACAGCAAGCAAAACTGCTATTTCTTTATATATCAAGCATTGATGTGTTTCAGAAGGCAAAGTCAAGAACAGTTGTGTATCTATCTCCCTTACTTTCCACCCACGCTGTCCCCATTTCCAAGAGTGCCAGACATTTACTCAGCTTAGTTTACCACGTTCACTCAGATTTCAGTTCGTCTACAGCAAAGAAATAGCCCCCTGCACTCGCACGGTTCTGAAACAGGAAGTGACCCAGCTTTTCAGCTGTACTCATTTAGTGATCTGTTTACTGCATCAACATGGAGCTGTGTGTGTTTTTTCCCTTGCTTACCCGCCAAAAGTATTTTCTGTTTGCATTCTTGGGAACCGTATCGGTGGTATAGATCTCTCCTACCAGGGGTCCAAAGCGTGTTCCTTTTGGGATGTACTCTTTGCTTATAACTCCAGTAACCTACAAGAAGAAGAGCATGGGATCAGCCCATCTTCAAGAGAAAAAAAAGCATCACTTCTCCTGTTCTTATGAGAGAAACCCCAAAGCACAACATAATGGCAGTGAGAAGTCAGCAAAATAGTTAAGAGCATATATAAAATCTCTGCCAAGTTACTTCATACTTTACTGAAAGATATGGAGGGAAGTAATTAAGAAAAGTAGGGGAGCATAATTAGGTATAACTGCCCTTTTGGAAGAGAGAGAGAGAGAGAGAGAGAGAGAGAGAGAGAGAGAGTGTGTGTGTGTGTGTGTGTGTGTGTGTTAGAAAGAGAAAGAAGAAGAAGAAACAAGCAAAGTGCTTGGAGATATGTTACTGGATTAACCAAATTTTTATAAGCCAGTATCACCAAAATTATTTCCCCTCTCCCCTTCCCCCCATTTAAAAAAAGAGGGTTAAATATGTCACAATTAAAAAAAACAGCAAGGTATCAGCATGTAGTCTATTGGTACTAGCATTGCCCTCCCATCGTTATATCTGTAACTTTTCCCCAAAGATCAGTGTCAGTCACAAGAACCAATAATATTCACTAACAATTAACTCTCTGTTGGTGTGTAGCTATGTCTGGTGGTTTCCTAAACATATTCAGTGCATTCTCCTCTTCTAGATCAAAGTGAAACTTTTACTTTACACTGGTACCCTTTCCAATGTCAACAAGGAAACCAACCAAAATCTACAATTCTTCTATTAACCTGCAACTTAAAGCTACAAACAATATGAACAACTTTTGGAGTAGGTACTCACAGATTACCTTCTTTAAAACTGAGACAGAAGTTCCAGTAATAAAGGTTAAGCTGGTTTGATCAAGCAGAAGGCATGAGTTTTTGTGAAAATGCTCTGGCATACCAAATGTAAGATACGTATACCGGTTGTTCAGCTTCCTCCTTGACAGTAATTATACTAAAAAAGTCACTGACCACAAATCAGGAAGCAATTCATCATTATTCAGAAGAACGTGCCTTTGAGTAACCCTTTACAACACACTGCTGAGTTATAGGTTTTGTCTCTTCCCTTTCCCCACCAGCCCTCTTATTTTTCTTGTGTTTAAACAATATGCTATAAAAAAGAGTAATTCTGTAAACCGAAAATCAAGACTTCATAAGACTGATATTACAGCTCAAGTATGGAGGGGAGTAAAAATACCAATACTAAACTGTCATGGTAAAACTGTATCACATCCCCCTCTTGGTCCTTATTAGATAATAATGCTCATTATGCCAAGCTAGAATCATGGAACAATACAATTATAGTAGAATTTAATGATTTGCTCTAATTACTGAGTGCCTGTGGAGATTCCTAACTTCTTGTTAATTACCAAGAAAACACCACAATTAACAAAACTAATTAAAAGTCATCACCATTTGTGAATAAGCATGTATTTGGGGTACTTTGCTGTATACTAGTTACTATTATCCAAAGAGAACTTTCATTGTAAATACTGATCAAGAACTGGAGCTAAACTTATGTGTGCGAGTGAGACAGAGGGAAGAGAGACTGGTTTGTGTATTAGCGAAATAAGAATTCAGGTTCTACTGCATACTGCCTAGACATAAACATGCCCAAGATGGTTCATTTGGTTTGTAACTGACAACATAGACAATTTCTTAGCAAAACTGTATTTAAAATGACAAAATCAAAATGAGAAGAAACTGATGTAGAGTTAAGAAGAGAATCCATTAACAGGAGGAGTGCCATACATATTTGCATATGTTTATGGTTTACATTAAAAAAAAAATAGCAAGTCAATACAACTAAATGCTCCATTGATTTGTGCATCTGGACTGGGGAAAAAGAGAAAAGGGACGTCCAGAAATTTTCCTACACCTACCACAAGTTGAAACATGTTCAGTGGCCTAGTTTTATTTTTGTCCTGCTTCTACATTTCTCATAGAGAGCTGAAAAAAGCAGATGTTCTTTTCATCTTCCCCATATATCTTCATTTACATCCATCTGCCCTTTCAATAAAAGTTCACAGCCAAAGCATAAAACATCCTAGCAGTTTAACTGTAAGGTATCTTTTAACTCATTCCCAGTTTTAAAATATTTTGGTCTCAATTAAGATTTTAAGAATGTTCAGAAATCACTACTGCTTGAACCAGTCAGCTTGAAACGTTTGCTGTACTGGCTTCTCAGTTCCAGCTGATGCTTTTTGATATTTATTGTATACAGTATTTGATTCTTCCCCAGTACCTGAAACATTTATATTATTATCTGATAGTTGCCTTCTGAAGACAGTTTAGTAAACTACATTTTAGTAGTTTCTGTGAGCATTTTTCAATCTCTGACTAAACTTGTTTATTCCCATTTTACTTGCTATGGTTTCTGATTAGAGTATCTATTACATATTGTGTGTCCCTAGAGACTCAGTAGTTATAAGTAGCATTAAACTGAGAATCATAAGTCAGCTGAGGTACACATTTGCATTACAAAGACGACTCAGAGTTCTAGATCTCAGGTCAAGCAGGAAGCTGCTCCCATACCATAAGCAAGGTCAAGGAGACTCTTGTCAGGGTATAGCTCAGTGGGATTTAGTAACTGTGCTTGATGGCTGTTGGTAATCAAGGTTACCTAGGACTGTTCACAAACAGCAAAAATACTGCAGAACTAATGCAAAAAGGAAGTTGGGCCTTAGCTGCTAAAAAGCACACTCAGAGCAAGCATTTCAAACTTCTGTCCACAAGGTGTCCTTCAGCGCACACTCCCACATGACGATGATACTGTATGTAGTCACCACATTTTGTGGATGAACATTAGTCTGATAATGGGCTCTTTCTTCACAAATGAATGGCTTCTAGAAACATTTAAGGAATTCCTTTTATCGTTGGCTCTCAAATTTGGAACTTTGTAATAAAGAATACATTTTCAAAATTAGTTCTTTCATGTATATATACACATTTTCTTTCTTTTAGCACCTGAGCCGCATTAGCTTTCTTAGTACTGCCGCAAACAGTCTGGCAGTTGATACTTATTTCCATTCTCAGAAAAACAATACTTCTACAATAATAGTAAAAAACACAAATCATTGCAACTGTGGTAGCATCTCCATGACATGCATAAGACATGGTACTACAGGGCTAAAAGAGTTCAAATACTTCTGGCATACTTGGTGTATGACAAAATGAACACTATCCATTCAAGCTAAAAGAACCACGTTTTTGGCATTTAGGGTGAGGTAACTGCTTCGCTGAAAGTAGCAAGCTGTGAAGTCTCCAACAGTCAGGTCCGATATTATAGGTAACAAAACCACGGCGCTATTTTGACTGGTACTGCGTATGTGTAAGTCAAAGAATTGACTTTCTACTCTGCTTGAGCTCAAGTATGTTCAAAAGTCTATTAAAATGCAGTGTTCACCTAACCCAGGAAGAAAACACCACTGGAACTGACCAGGGTCCTAATGAATTACTGCTGGGGCAAGGCTGCTGTATGCCTTCTATAAACACATCAGTGAGAAGTTGAAAAGCTTCAACACTTTCATGCTTCATCTACCCCCACAGAAGCCATTCTACTGGATGCTTTATGGGCAGCACTGACCCCCCTGCCATTTCAGCGTATCTGTCTCTGTCAGCAGGCTGGGTCACAGAGCACATCCTGACAAGTCATGGCTCCCAGACAAAAAACAGTATTCCTTAGGTTCTCATTTTGATATTAAAAAGGAATAAAGAAGTATAAATGCTTATCAGTGGCAGAGAGAACTGCACAATAATGAATATCCATTCTGAGGAAACGAAGCCCATGTAAATGAAGCTAACGAACTGTATTTTTCACCTTCTTTCTACACTCTATTTTAAGCACAACAGCATTTTCCAAAGATAAATCTGGAGTGGGTATCCTGTGTGTTGGGGCTGAGTTATTTTCTTTCAATTACTAGTCATATATTTGTCTCAGTTCCACAGAACTGATTCTTGTTTGTATGAAACAAAACTGAACATTTCTACCAAATCGACTAGAAGAAAACCGAGGCTGAATCAAGTTCTGCAGCCTGCCATTTACTTTTTAAAGGGATGTTCAGATTTATTTCTACTATACATAATTAAGGAGGAAACAAAATGGCTTCAGAGAATTATCTCTAAAAAAAAGGCGTGTGTGAAGTTAGCAAGCTATACTTTTTTAACAGTATTGGTCTAATGCTAGTCCCTGTCAGGAGAAGCCTTAGTATAGAAAAGACTGCATACAGAATCTAATACTACATGTAATGGGTTTTCAACACTTACACTTCTCTATGTGCTTTTGAAAGGACAGGATAAGTGGTGTGTTAGGATCCCAAATATCTAGGCAGTATCCTATACTAGGAAGTGCTTCTGAGATTTTAAGCAGATGGAAGAGAAAGGAAATTCCTTAAAAAGCTGCTTGAAAATATTGATGTAAAAAGATTATTCACATCTATTATTGTAAAGTACATTTTTTATCACTGTTTTTCATATAGCTTTCATTAAGTACCAAAATGAAGCAAAAGTGACCTGACATATTTAAAAAAAACATAGAATCCTTCAAGTAAATCTAACTGCTTTAACTGTTAAGAGCAGAAGCAATTCATTAAAAAAAATGCTGATGCATATTGTGAGTTCATAATGAAAAATGTGTCCTTCAGAAAAATCCCCCAGCCAAGTCCAAGAACAAACAAGAGCATGATGCGTCATGGAATCTCTTGCTGTTTCAATAAATCTTTGAAAGGAGTTACGGGATTAGCAAAGTTAAAAGATTCATGCTCAGAAAACAAAAACAAAACAAAACATGCGTACACCACAGTAGTATTCCTACTCCCATGAGACATTCAACACGAAACACACATCTAATCCTGATACCATTGGTATTTCACAAGCCATCTACTGTCGACTTTTTGGCAATACATTGACTCAAGAATTCCAATCTTTCCTCAAAATGAAGCCACAATTATTTTCCCCCAAATTAACACGGAATACAATTTAGATGCATGCATATGCATCGAACCACCCACCCACACAGAACCTAAATCTTATCTCGCCCCTTTTCAAATCAAGAACAGCTATTAGAGTTATGCTGGTTTTACACTGCAGTAAGATCAGAGTCAAGCTCCCTTTATCTTGCTTCCTCCCTCCCACTGCTTGGGTTTGATCCTGTGAACACTTAGGCACACAAGCCATGTTATTAAAATTGGCAGCAGGACAAAGCAAACACTTAAAATGAGACAGAAAAAAATAGATTCAGAGTCTAAAAGTGGCCAGGATGAAAGTAATAAGGAATGTGCTATGCAATTATTTTACTTTCTTGACAAGTCAATAGGTGAGTACATTCCTATAAATTTAATTCTATGGCTTTAATAGAAGGGGACTACAGTATCAGTAGATTAAAATGATAGAAATCAAAAAGTTCCTCCTTTTTCTTACTACATGTGCTGCTCAGCACAAATACAACAGAATGGGGAACAAAAGAAGGATGTTCTATATTGAGGCTCCCTCTAGCAAAGGATCTAGATTGGTTATATTTTAAGAAGGAATTGGAAACTATTCAGCAACTGTAAAAAAATACTTCAAAGCTCGTAACAATCCTAAGCCAATTTACAGAGCTGAGCACTAGTGTAAGAAAATTATCAACTCCTACACACTGGTGTTTCCTAATACACCGCAGGGAATTTATAAAAAGTTTCTCTGATTTCTTATTGTGGCCACGATATTACATGGAGGTAACAAAGCAAAGAACTGGAGGAGCCAACATGTTACTGGCTATCTGTCTAGTAGTTAAGTAAATTGTCTTGCTACACGTTCAGTGTCATCAACAAAGAGAGAGTGTTTAAAAAGTATGGATCATAACATTGCATAGTATTACACAATGTTTAACTCACAAAACAAACAAGTTATTTGCATTTTCAATCTTTTTTAACATTCCTCCATTCAGTGGGGGAAGGAAGGTAAGATTTCACATGGATGTTTGATCTTATCCTGATCCCAAACCACTGTATGTTCTATGGGGTACTGTAGGACCAAATGCAGCTATGCCACTTTATACACAAATACAGCTATGCCACTGGAACTCAGCTCAAATGTCTGTACATGGGACTGAAAGAATAGACGTAGCACCATGGCACTTGTTTTGGGAGGATACACGAGAGAGAGAAGAATGTGCTTAAATTCCTTTTCAGATCTGTGGTCAGTGCATTTAGGCAGAGCAGCAGCACAGGTAATAGCTGCCATACCACAAGTCACAATACAAGGAGAAATGAAGGGTTGTCCCTAGGATTACTACCCTGTTGAACATCACACCTAGCGATAATAGCTATTGTATGTGAAGAAGTAAACACAAAAGCAATTGCTCATCCAGGCTCTTTTTTCTCCCCAGCCCTTCTGAAACAACAAAGACACATACCCGCTCCAGAGGCAGGCATAAAATATACTTGAATGTCCAGCTACGAGTAAAAGATACTGACCCAGATAAACAACAACTAGAGTAAGTCATGGAGACAATTTGTTATGTGATTCTTGCCGGTTTTACTACTACTTTATTTAATAGATGAGCAAGTGTTTTGAGATTTTAGGAAGTTAAAGTAAAGCAAGCTCATGTGAAGGGTAAAGCAATTTCATAACCAAAACCCAGAAATAATTAAATTCAGATCCAGGAATTTCTCTCTTTCTTTTAAAAGCTATTTATTGTACAACTGAGAAACTTCAAATCTCTGGGCCAGAGGCAATGAGCAGACTAGGAAAAAGAAATCTAAAAACTGGAACAAAAGACTGCCCTATACTTTAAACATGCATATTTGGACACACGCTGACTTATGCAAAGATTATACTGTTTGCTATTTGGTATGGAGTATCAAGTGATAGATGATTAGTTTTCCATTTCTTAATGAATAAAAGGATCTTTCTTCAAAGCCGCGGAATAGAAGTGTAAGCTAGTTATTCTTCACAGCACTGTGAATTGGCTGGCTAGCCCTAGCCTTCCCCAGCAAACTGCTGCTTACCTCTTTACAGTTTGATGCATATTTGAAAGTCAAGTTCCTTGGCAAGGAAGCCTCTGCCTGAGTTATGTTGCCTCCGTCAGTGCTAGGATCCCATGGGTGATCATTTACGATGTACGTGCACTTCTCTTCAAAATCAGCCTCTGTCCACAAAGTCATGTCAGCATCCTCCATGTTCATTTTCATTGTCCAGTCTGTCCCTTTTACAAGCAGTTTGAAACTCACAGAGTCCGAGCTACACTGTGTGGCAGCCTGGAAAAGAAGAAAACAACCTTTAATCCCCATTGTCCTTCAGTTTTTGTGGTTTCCTTTGAGACAGTGTGACTAATACTGTAGTCTGTGACACTTTAAAAGCGTATGCAGGATAGCTGGTACTGTTGAGTAATAGCCAAAAAAGCAGTAGAAGTAAAGCTGCTTTGACTGAAGCAATGTCTTAAAATGCCAGCCTTAGTAATAGGGATCCAGTGGAATGGGGGAAAATCCCAGAGACTGACAACTGCATTACCTTTCTCCAGATCCTTTCCTTAATGCCTCACAAGAGGAAGGGGGAAAAAAAATATTCCATGTCCAAGAGACTGTGGGGTCATGGCCGCAGGACCACTTAGTGCTTGTGGAAAAGCTGCCTCAGAAAAGTGTCACAAACAACAAGAGGAAGAGGAAGGAGCTGCTGTCTGCGTCTGAATAAAGCTAAAAATGGAAAGCGCATGTTGGAGGAGCGGAACCCAGCCTTGCCTTTTCCAAATGGGGAAGCCTGAACTTTCCCACCAGCTTTCAACACACAAACAACTTTCAAAACAACCTGGCCCCCCTCCTGACGTCGTCTTATCCTTTGGCAAAGAAGGCTGAGAAAGTCTACATCCTGCCAGCATCAGTGGAGGAACAGCCTTTCATAAACCACGGGAACATACTCCCTTGGACCAAAAAAAAAAAAAAAATTCTTATATGACTTTGACTTGGCTATCTCAAAACTTTAAGCTTGAAGGAATAAATTAAATCCCCATAAGAAAATTCTGCTGAGTCCTTGCCTGTTCCAAGACAGAAATGCTTTCAAATGATCAAACAGGTATTAAAACATATTTTGTTCCTAGAGGATACACAAAACTAAAAGCTTCTTTTTAAGCTGATAGGGGTCAAACACAAATCCAATTAAAAACATTTTTCCCTGTAAAATATCCAACTACTATAGAATTTCACCCTGGAGTTCCTCTTCTCTCCACCCCAATAAAAAAAGAGAGAGAGAGAAATTTCTGGGGAAAAGGATCAAGAACTCTGTCACTGTCTGATTCTCAGTTAAAATAAAACATCAGTTGACCCCACCGAGACTTCCTTTCTGGACAAAGTAGATGCACATTAGAATTCCAGTGGATGTCCTAGAGAGGGTCGAATACTTGCAAGAACAAAGTCTACTGCATTTTTGTTGCCTCAAAATATTTTGACAGATGTACACTGCAGTCTCTCACTACATCTAAAGGGTTGAAGATGTAGTGAGAGACTTCTTCATGCTTTGGTCTAACATACAGCAAAATTATCAGCTAACATACTTACTGAATTTGAATGTCAAGAGAAGAGGGAGGAAAAAAAACTAATAGTGAAACTCAAGTAAACTGACAGTTACATCTAGAAGTGAAAGAGTTAATACTACAATATTAGGTTTTCCAAAACTAAACACAGAAGACTCTAGGAAGAAACACTGCTACGTATTCCAAGTGTTCAGATGAACACAGGATAAGGTCAATTTTAGATCCAGAAAAAAAGGAATCGTGCTCCTTACCAAGGTCGAGTCCACAAATAATTCCAAACAGCAGCCCAGCGTTTAATGTAAGTCTCACTCATATCTACAGAGTAAACATCTCTTCTTCCTTCCACTTGCTGTTTTAGAGTACGACTGACTCACACCTAGAGAGTTAAGTCTTCTGGCTTGCGCTTTGCTCGCTCACTGGCTCGTTCTCCGTCAGACAGGTGCTGCTGCACTTACTGCTTTTGCCTCTCAGAAACACTGGAGGGCTGAGTGTTACAAGAATACTTTCAGTCTGTTAGCTAAACAGCTTGTTCCTTTCCCCTCCCTGTTCATATTAGCCACTCATCTGATTTACTCACAGTCACGGCTGCAGGGGTGGGGCTATACCTGTAACACAGAAACTCTGATCCAACCAAGGGGAATTTTCTTTTTTTCCTTTCTGCCCAAATTTCCCTGTTGGTTCACAGGAACATCAGCATTCCCTAACAGCCTGCTTTAGTTCCACAAGACCACCACCTATGACCTTAGTCATACGTTATCCAGTTTCTACTACAAATCCATTCATCGGCCACTTTTTTAAACTGTGAGTCTTAAGGACACAGTTACATGATTTTGCTGTCTGTCTTAATTAAAAAATGGGATGCCATTAAACCAGGAATTAAAGAACCACATTCAGATTACAAAATATAAAAAGCAGCTACTTAGAAGCTTCTAACAAAAAGCTGAACAATTGCGGGATGTTGTCTGATACAATTCAAGGATCTCAGGATACAGAATAAATAAAGGGTATAGATTATCCTAGATCTCAGGATGTAGATGATTTCTTACAAAAGGAGAAGGCTACAAAGTTAATTCCTTGTTTAAACTGCTTCTTACTGATATTTATTAAATATCACTTATCTCATGTGGCAGCTTCCTCTGCCCTTCAGGTAAAAAAGTGGGAAGCTCATTAGATACATGTAATATGGCCCACATTTAAAAACTTCACATACCAAAGTTTGTACAGTCCACAAAATATGTTTCAGCACTAAACTCATGTTTGACAATATTTTGACTGCTCACTTAAGAGCGTACTGGTAATTGAAGGAGGACTGGAATAGTAATTAGTGAGCCCTGAGCTCGTCAATTTTTTTCCTCCAATCCAAGTCAGTGTGTTGGCTGAAGGAAGGACATCCTGTGATGATGGCATACAATGTCCTGTTTGTTTATTATTAAGAGCATTCCTGCTTCTCATTACAAAACAACCAGATGCCTTACTTCCTTCAGTGGTCCTGTATCTTCACTAAGGAATCTTCCAGTTCAAGAGAAACAATGATGCACAATTCCATTTATAGCCAGCAGCCCAATTACAAACCGTAGTTGGTTTACTGAAGAGCAAGTCTCCTGCTTTTCCTTCTTGCCTCATATCTTTAGACATATTTATAATTTCTTTCCTCTTGGTTACCATGTACCTGATTTCTTTTCCTAAATGCATGCTGATAAGTATAGGCCTATTTGGGTGTTTCATATTTATTTACAGAAAAACACAGTGGTTTATAAAACCAGATGTGTGTCTTTGAAGTGTCCACAATCTGCTCCCCCTACCTTTTATGCCCTTCTCCCCAGTGCTGACAATAAAGAAGGGTGAATGGGATTATTTGTCCCTGTAGGTTTTGCCATGCTGAGAATAGCATATCTTTTTAAAGACCTTTTGTATGTTCTAACCCAGAAGTCATCACACCACTGGACATAAGTAGGGCATCTCCTGCATTTGAGTGTCCTGACTTAACTGCTGCAAGTGTGTCATTCCACAGGAGAGGTGGCAACCGGGCTGGCACTGATGGGTATAAGCATAATTGGATATACAGGGTAAAAGCTAGGCACATACAAAAGGAGGTCTAGGGAGGTTATGAAGTGGGTAGAAGCATTTATTAAACAAGAGAAATCCAGCCTACTTGATTGGGTAATTAGCTGATGCTGAGTCACACCACATCGAGCAGAAAAACAACGTAGTCATACTGAACGCGATTCTTCTACTAAAAAATTGTCTCACTTTGAGGTGCAGATGTTTCAGAACTTTTCACTTCCCCGTTAGCAAAAAAAGAACCTGTGTGTTGTGACGAAGGGTTTTTAAACCTGAAAGCTTGCTAAAAAAATTTTTCCAACTATTTAAGTTGGTCTAATAAAAGATCAGTTTCACCCAAAAAATCTTGGAACACAGAATTCAAGTGCTGATCAATTAAATGTGAAGGAAAACTGGGGACAGATAAGTCTGCCTCTCAAGGAACTGAGGCCGTCTTTTTGGTATGGGAGAGGGAGGGGAAAAATTGGTTAAAATTAAATATTATTTAGACAATAGGAGGATGCCAGTGCTCCAACTCAGAACTGGTGGAACTTATGGCAAATGCAAACTTCAAATAGCTTTGGGCCACTCTACAAGGCAACCCTGAAAATTAGCTCCAGGTGTTCTAGCAGGGGTAAAAAAAGCCTGAGAGCAGAACTACAGTAGTTTAGGGGATGGATTTCACTTTCATGTAGGTCTTGTCCTAATGAAGTTTGATCTGGAATAAAACTAAATAAGGTTCCCAGGAAAACAGAGATGGATGCAGACACAAATTATAAAGGTTCTGTATTAAGGTAACAAGCATGAGGAAAATTTACCGTTGGAAAAAAGAGAGAGAGCGAGAGAGATTGACCTTCTGACCTTTCTTCCTATAGAGAAACATTAAAAAAAAAAGTCTTATTCGATTGGCGGTTTGCTGCTCGCATGCAGAAATCTTTCATAGCAATAGCTGCTATTGTCTGGAATTTGCAATCTCAAAATGTTGTTCATTTCAAAAAGAACTCTTTTAGTCATATTTTCATTTTTTCTTTCTTGCTCATAGAAAACCTCAATTACCTTATTAATCAGCATTTCTCAGGCTGATCTCTTCTGCAGCAGCTTTCAGCCTGGCAACAAATCATGAATGGCCCTAACAGCTCTGATCTTAGAAATCCCCATCCATTTCCTTTGATGCTATCACCACTTCAGCTCAACAACAAGCTGATGCTACTCAGCTTCAGCTGCTGTTGCGATATTTTCTCTGTGCCTTCGAGAATTGTAATTGTAAGGGAACAGAGAGGGAGGGGAGCTGGCTCCAATAGCTGAAACTTCTTTAGAAAGTTGTAGGGGAGATAAAATGCACAGAGAAGATAAAAGCAGTCTCATTTTCACATCCGCCCCTTCCTTACCCAAACAAGGTCAGTGGCAGACTGACCACATCAATAGTATTAACCAGACCCACCCTCATTTCCCACTTCCTCTATGTAGGCATCTTTATACTGGTTGACATTTGGGGACCAGTTGTGGTCACTACTCTGAGAGAGAAGGTACTGTGTTTTATACCCCTACACATCTCCTACATGTTGCCTTTGAAATAAGGCCCCCAAAAGAACTTTCTTCAAATTGAGGTTGCCATTCCTTTCAGACTTCCCCATTTTTGTCCACATTTTTGAAAACCTGGCCAGAAGCTAATTCAAAGAAAAGAAGGCCAGCCACCACACAGTAACATCTGCAACAGTTAAAAACCTTCAACTTGCAATGCACAACTTCCTGGCCTTTGTGAAAAACAACCTATACATTTCAAATTTGATTTCAGAGGCTTTGCATATCCTAGACTGCTTCAATGTGATGATGCACATAAGGAGAGAAATTAGGCTATTCCGAATATTTTTGCAAGGACATTTTAAACTAATACTTCCAGCTTTCAGGGACTGCCTTTAATTAAGATTACCCTGCTTATTACCTCATAGTACTTCCCAATTCCTCCACATTTATGTTTCTCTCTCCTGTACAAGAGTAGGTCTGTTTGTTGTTCTCTCTGCTACAGCATAGTTTTAAGTCTGACTCTCCCTCTCTAAATGTTCCTTTACACCTGTTAAAACCTACCATAAGTTATTTTTCCTTGGCTGTCTTATTTAAACAAAATATCATTCAGGTTACTTAGGATCAATTCAAAGGGATCCTCCCCTCAGCTCTAGGGGAAAAATGTTCCTCCTAAGACAAACTTCTGTGTGTGGAAAGAGATTTGAGGCAGAGGGCAAGAATTATCTGTGAAATGTATTCCTCTTTGCTTCTCTTTGGCACAGGCAGTAGAATGACAACAAGATGGTCTAAGCAACTTTTCTTTTTTGCCAGGAGTGTCAAAGATACAGCCCACAGGTCTGATATTACCTGTGAAGCCCTATCATCGGGTGCTGCTTGTGGGTCTTGGATGGACCTGCATGCCATGCTGCATGCAGCATGCCCATGACCAGTATGCATATCACATACAGCATGCTCTGGCCTCTGCCCCAGCCCCAAACACTGCATGCTATATGTGGGCCTGGTCCAGGGCACATGCTCCATGCAGCCAGCCCAAAAATGTGCACTGGATCCAGCATATGGGATTGGTTTGTGCTCTATGGGCTGGCCCTGCACCACTCCAGCCTATGGGGCCTAATGAGTTTGATACCCCTGTCTTATGCAAACAGGGTTTTGTGAAATAAGCTAGAGGAAAGGCTTTGCCTTCTCACTTCTGTTTTCAGATAGAGAGAGGGAAATGTATTTCTTGGGGGCAGGGAAGGATTAAATGTAAGGAGTCACCTACATATCCCTCATGGGAAGAAAGATGCATCACAGAAAGTCACATACATGCGGGTACTTGTCACAGGCCAACTCCCCACCACAAATCTGTAGTCTCTGGAGAGAGAGAGGACAGCTCCTGGCCGAGCGCTAAGAGTTTTGTGCTAATACATTTTTGTTTACTTTGCACATACTTGCAAGCCCCAATTTTGTGTTTTGCATAAAAATCTGAGATGTCGCTGCATCAAAATTCAAGATTTAGAATATTTTAGCCACATCCACCTACCCTAAAAAAACAAGGCCCAGCTTTCCTTGGAAAAAAAAATCTTCAGATTTTAGGATATAATCACCAAAAATATGCCCATTTTCAAATTACTGCCAATAAATAATCCGTTCCTTGCAAGGAATTTTCAGATGACTATTTCATACATGTCAATCTACAGTCTCCTCATAAATATCTCAGACAACAAAGCCATCTTGTGTGTATTGCACGATTTCAGCCTGAGAGACCTTTCCTAACTTTATGGAGCTTTTTGCAGTATTTCTCCCACAAATCTCTCAGTTACTAAGAGTGATTTGAACCACAGTGCTGTGTAGCCAAGGTTTCCTTCCTGCACAATTTTGTTTCCATTTAAAATCCTGTTTATGCAGCCAGACACTGTGAATGTGCTAGAGAACACGAGATTCATTCTTTTTCAAGTCAGTGGGGGCCCCTCTGCTTTCATGGAACTTGACACCAGGTGAAGATCTGGTCCACAGACCACATTACAAAACAGGTTATCAAAAAGACATGCACCATACAGAAGCTTAAAGCCAAATGAAGACACGTGTGATTGAAGGGCTCTGGAGGATCAAGTATGGGCATCAAATTTAATACCATACGGGGATATGGAAAAGATGGAACTTGCACTTCCTGTTTACTTTTTAGAGTATGGTTATCACTTCATATCTGACAGTGGTAAAATTACAGACTTTTCATACCTCTGCATTTGGTGTGTCTAGGGTAGGGAGAGAAGAATTCATCTGCTGTTCAACACAGCTGCTCATTAAATAGATGACATTTTATCCTTCTTTAAAAGTTGTAATGTTTACTTTGTAAAACCCAGGAAAGCCCTTAAAATACAGATAGCAGAGAGACTCTTAAACCATGTGTCCTTGCTTATCTCCTCTTTATCAACAGACTATTGTTTCCTGATGGGACTCATTGGGGAAAGGGGGTTAATGTTAAATAGGCATCTCTCAGTTCCCCTAAAGGAATACTGCTGCTGACAGAAGAGCAACACCGGCCTCTCAGCTACTTCCTGCAGAATTCAACAAATCAAAGCGGAAAAACAAGGGCTGAAGCCACTTTTTCTGGTCTCCCAAAACAACTGGTTTTAAAGAAAGACATTGTCCTTAGGAGAGATAATCCCACAATAGAGAGTCCATTAGAGGTATTAAGGCATTGGCAGCGGCCTGATATGCAAGAAGGGCTCTGTCCTGACAATAGACAATTAAAGCTGATAAATCTGCACTACTTGTTGCTGTTCTAATTCCTGGTAATTGTATGCTACTTGTCCCTGCCTCCTGCGTGCAGGGATGAAGCATGCTTCTTTAATCTCTGGAGTACCTGACCTACTTCCTATGTGGTCTTTTCAGGACCTGTTTTCTTCCCATCTGGACCTCTTTGCTCCTCCTCCTCCTTTGCTTCCCCTCCCTTAAGCAGTAAGGAGGTTACTGGTGAGGGCAAGGAAAACATCAGAACGCAGCAGCCAGATCAATAATTCTGAAGCTCCAGACAATGCACTAATCTGCAATAACAGCTAATCATGCTCAATTTGGCACACCAGTGATTAAACTGTACTTTTCATTAGGCTCTATGAGTAGAGCAGACGCACGCTGGTAATTCAAATAGCTGTATTAAGAGTAGCTGCCAAACTTGCATGTACTTTTGTGTTTGTAGCTGCTGCCTCGGTAATTTTGTCACTGTTAGCAAAGTGAATGCCTTTGAGGACACAACTCAGACTTGTCTGTTTTGGGTGGGGAGAGAGCAGAAAGAGAGTCTACTTCAAGAAGTTATGCTGGATGCAGAAATCCCTGGGAGAAATTTCATAGGATGAGCTATACAGGATGTCAGCCAAGAGGATCATTAACAGTTCGGTTTATATGGTATAGTCAGCATTCATAATTTTATCATAACTTCATGGTATTTGGTGTTTCTCTAAAAAGTCTTAGCTCCTAGAACTGTGCTATTGCAAGCACCTCATTTAAAAAAAAAAAGAGAGATTCTGGCTGTTAGGGTGGCAGACAAATCTTTTAGAGAAACGTTAGAATCAAAAGCCGGAAACCAAATAAATAAAAAAATAAAGAAAAAAACCCCCAAATATTTTTTCAGCCCATCTCATGATTTTTTTTAGGTTTGACTCATGCTTCTTGAATGCTTGAGACTGGCAACACTACCTCTGGCTCTGACATCTATAAAGTTATTACACTGTACACATCATTTTGATAATGACCTTCCACTCACCCACATAGAGTCGGTTTCTGCTTCACAACCGTTTCCTCTGATTAAAATTATGTCTAGTGAATCCTCTCTGCTTCATCTTTACAAACAACCTTGATGGCCTTACTCAAAAGTTTACCACAATCTATGCAAAACATAGCACTAAATTCCAGAACTCCTAGCAGCCGACCCCATGCACTCAGGGGTCTCTCTCTGTTTAACTTTAGCTTATCAGCCTTGTATTAATGTGAATGTGTTAAAACTGGAATCTAGGTTATGCTTTATTAAAAAAAAAAGGAACAAACCTTAGTATGTTTCGGGAAAACATCAATTCCGCTATTAATATTGATTCCTAATGCATTTGGAACCCACTTGAAATAAATCAGCAAAGTCCTATTCCTGACAGCAATTGCTTAGGAAACAACCACTTTCATATGTCGATGCCTTCCCTATTGCTTGGAATCTCATACCAAGTTCAAAACATACCAGAAGCCACCACAAAATAATGCATTTCATCCTACCAAAACAAATACAAAGTCCTCGATACTGCAGCTAGGATACTGCATATGTCCTTTTTAGTTTATCAATTTAGTGTATGAGGCTGCAATAACAAATAAAACGCCCCCCCAAGAAGTGGGGCAGCAGCAGATTGCAGAACAGAAAGCTCTAAATCTTTTGTTTCCCTGTACAGTAACAATTGGGCTTTGCAAAGACAACAGACTCTTCAGACTGGAATCCAAATCAGTCCTTCTATTAAGGGCCTGCCAACTGCTAGTTAGAATGGTAACAAAATATTGCAGATAATTCACTTTTCATGATAAAGCAAAAACAAGCAGGAGTGCATACCCAGCAAGGGGCTCAACTGATAAAAACTGTGTCAAACTCAAACCATTTGTCAACTAGGGAGGGAGGGAGGGAGGGAGGGGGGAAAGCTGAAAGATGGGCTCAGGAAGTAGATTTATCTGGTACAACACATTAACTAGTATAAATACTAAAGAAAAAGTAAACACATTTACCCAGCAGTATCTCCCCCAAGTAAAGAAAAAACTAAGTCCCAAACGTAGCCATGTAGCCCCTCCACTGTCCCATCTACAACAACCACCACATTTTTCTTCTCTGACACGTATGATAGTTTCACTTAATTCATGGCACAAAAAGAGTTTATTAAAACCATTCAGTATCATTAAAACAGTAGAATAACAACCCTTCTGTTTGAATTTCCTTCCTCCCCTCAATATTCAAAGAAATAAATCAGCCTTGGTAGCAAACAAGCAAGTTATCAAACCCTGAGGTGGTCACAAAGTTGTTATACAATACCTTATTCTGACAGCCTCAGCAGAACCCTATGCCTGACGATGGGTGTTTGTGCCCGAAAGCTTGCAAAGAACAATTTTTCCAACTATTTAGTTGGTCTAATAAAATATATCGGATTTACCCAAAGAACCTTGTCAGCCAAAATACTGCTTTCAGTCTGGAAGTTCTTAAGAAAAAGTGCAGCCATGCAACACTATTCAGGCACACTTTGGTACTTCTCCCAGTAATGTCATGTAGGAACACTCAACTAACAGATACAATAAGAGAAATCATTACCGTTCTGTAGTGTATTATTTCTTCACTTTAGTAACATGACAATAAGAACAAAAAATAGCTAAAAGGAATCTAGAAAGCCAGTACTGATACCTAGTTTTGCATACATAAAACTCATCTTGACAGCTCAGTAACATCAAAAGATAGAATACCACATCACTTAACAGCCCTTTCTAATATGAAGCTAAAGATTAAACTAAGGAAATAACATTGAAATCAGTAGTCAGCCACATGCCAAAAAAAATTACTTAAAGCATAAAGGCAAATAGAGAACATTTCTTTGTTTAGCTGTACCTCCATGTATCCACACAGAACAGGTTCCCACACACCAGTTGCTGCATCCCAGGATTTTAGTCCATATGGAATGTCCCTCTGTCATTCACTCACTCACTCACTCACTCTCTCACACACACACACACGCATGCACATCCGCATGCTACACCCGCTCCTTTACTCAAGCACACATTCTCATCTAACCTTCCCTGGAATGGTTCCTAGGATTTTAGAATTTCCTCTTGCAAGCAGATTCCTCCTCCCCTTCCCACCCACTCCACCCCATTCTGTAATTAGGCTTAACGAGAGCAATTAACAAAACAAACTCCCCTCTGCCTGGTAGCATGATAATTCTGATTGTCACAATGTTTTAAGGTGTGCAAAGCTGTTTAAAATAAAGAGAAACTGAAAAATCAAGATTACACAAAACATATTTTGCACCTACTTTACCCTTTTCATTACACATTTTATTACACAAGTTTTACTTTACCCTTTCTATGCACACGGATTTACTGAATGCTACTTTTAAATTTAAAAGAATACACACTGAACATTAGAGTTAAAAATATGAATTGTTCTGACTGTAATCTATATCAGTCCTTCTACTAAGGGTCTTTCAACTGATAGTTAGAAAGGTAACATGTTGCAGATAATTCACTTCTGCTGATAAAGCAAAAAAAAGCAGGTATGGGCACCTATTTATCATTGCACAGTTGCTTAGTTATTATATACATTAACATGCATTACAGAACACATTTTTCTGCACTGAACTATCCAGTGCCACTAAGAAGATACAGTGAGATATAAAGTATGTCATTAATACGTTTCTATTTGTTTGTACAGGCATACCTCGTTTTATTGCGCTTCACTTTATTGCGCTTCTCAGATATTGCGTTTTTACAAATTGAAGATTTGTGGCAACCCTGCGTCGAGCAAGTCTATCGGCACCATTTTTCCATCGACGCCATTTTTCCAACAGCATTGGCTCACTTCGTGTCTCTGTGTCACATTTTGGTAATTCTCGCAATATTAAGAACATTCGTGATTCATGGGAGGAGGTCAAAATATCAACATTAACAGGAGTTTGGAAGAAGTTGATTCCAACCCTCATGGATGACTTTGAGGGGTTCAAGACTTCAGTGGAGGAAGTAACTGCAGATGTGGTGGAAATAGCAAGAGAACTAGAATTAGAAGTGGAGCCTGAAGATGTGACTGAATTGCTGCAATCTCATGATAAAACTTTAACGGATGAGGAGTTGCTTCTTATGGATGAGCAAAGAAAGTGGTTTCTTGAGATGGAATCTACTCCTGGTGAAGATGCTGTGAACATTGTTGAAATGACAACAAAGGATTTAGAATATTACATAAACTTAATTGATGAAGCAGCGGCAGGGTTTGAGAGGATTGACTCCAGTTTTGAAAGAAGTTCTATGGTGGGTAAAACGCTATCAAACAGCATCGCATGCTACAGAAAAACCTTTCGTGAAAGAAAGAGTCAATCGATACGGCAAACTTCATTGTTGTCTTATTTTAAGAAATTGCCACAG
>NW_017729026.1:32227282-32229445 GCF_001723915.1 Gavialis gangeticus
ATTACGACTCGCTGAAGGCTCAGATGATGGTTAGCATTTTTTAGCAATAAAGTATTTTTAATTAAGGTATGTACATTGTTTTTTTAGACATAATGCTATTGCACACGTAATAGACTACAGTATAGTGTAAACATAACTTTTATATGCACTGGGAAACCAAAAAATTCGTGTGACTCGCTTTATTGCGATATTCGCTTTATTGCGGTGGTCTGGAACCGAACCCGCAATATCTCCAAGGTATGCCTGTATTTAAAAATCCTGGAGTTGAATTTGGGTAGTTGACCTGTTGACCCATGTTATAGCACTGATAGCTAAGGCCTCAGAAATTGTTCTGCTGTTTTTTTCACCCACTTTAATTCACTTTCAACCAGAACTCTTTAACTGAATAAGTTTACTGTCAGGAACGTCATGAACACATCAATTAAGAGATTGATCTAAAGCCAACTGAAGTTGATGAAAAGACTTTCATTTGTGTTTGATGGACTCTGTATCAGGCCCATAGAGACTACTGCTACAAATCAAATCATCAATTGGTAAACATGTTTGTACTGAAACATTATTCTAAGAATTATGCTTATGCAAATAGTGGACAGAAACAGCATATTATCTAGCTATCCAGTCTAAGTATCCAAACTCAAACTTTCAATACTGACACCAAACTATTAATGAACACAGACCAAATACATTATTATTGAAACTGTTTACTATTTTTAAAAATAAATATACAAAAATTTTAACTAATTCATGAATAGGGAGAGAAGCCAAAACACAATAAATGGTTTGCCATGTATTTGTGTTCAATTCTCTTGTGCTCATATTTTATATAAAGTGAATAAACATTCTACTCCTTAGTTATATATCAGCTAGATAGAGCAGATCTTTTTCAACCACCCATCAATTTTTGAACTGCAGACACAAGTGAAAATAAAAAAAATAATTAAAAAGCTAGAAACAGAAAGTCCTAAAATGGAATTAGTATTCTCTTTGTTGCTAAACTGTATAACTTCTGATAACCTAGCTACAATTCTCTGACTCAGTGATTTCATTTCCATTAGATGTCAACAATATTTGCACAAGATTTTATTTCTAGGCAGAAAGGCATCAACAAGTGTGATTTCAAAGGTTTCATAATAGAGTAATTGCTCAAGCATAGGGAGAGGGGAGTTTCAGTTTCCAACAGTTCATTTTTTTGCTTCTTCACCCATCCCTCTTTGAGTCAAAACTATATAAAAAATTGTAAAACAATGGTCTAATATAAAAAGCATGTTATAAAACAACACATAACTGTTACATTGAAAGACTATTACTAATATTACAAAGTCAAGCACTTGAAAATTAAGAAATGCCAGATTAAGAATTACACATTTAAACTTAATTCTATCCTTTTCTGGATGTATGAATGAGTTTTTCATTTACATAATCACCTATATTTTTTCACAGGATGTCTGCTTCATTCAGGCAAAGTACTCAGTGCTAACTTAATAACCACATATGTAATATTTTGAGTATGTATAACCAATACCCTATTTACAATAAATTATTTAAATCCTGCTTTGAATACAGAATTATTCATTGCCTCCTGGACTTTTCTCTTGTGCTCATCACTGTAGTATCTACAGGTTTCACAAATATTAATTTAGTTCAGCAACACCTTTATGAAATGGTGACACATTGCTATTAGGCCTGTGTGAAGTGGCTAGTATTCGCTTTGGATTCAGCCAGTTCAGGGGACAATGATTCGATTTGGTGATTTGAATCACTGTTATGAAATGACTTGGCCAAATCTGATTCAGAGATTTGGCTGCTGCTGAATCGTCCCAATCTCCAAATCGGCCTCATCCCCCGCCCACTTTCCCAGCCCTGTCAATGGCTGCCCCGCTGGGCCCCAGCTTCCAGCTCTTTGGCAAAAAAAAGCCTGGCACTCACTGGCTGCAGGCGGGGGGGGGGCGGGCAGAGGTGATCCCTGCTGCCCCCCCCCACTGCCCCATGCTATGTGGGGGGCTCTGTCACAAGCCCCCAGCCCCTGCCCGCTCTCCTGGGTCCAGCTCCTGGCTCTTTAAAAACAAAAAAAAGCCCCCCCTCACTGGCTCCTACCAGGCAGGGGGGCAATCCCCACTGCCCTGTACTGCGTGCAGGGCTCTGCCATGAGCTCTCAGAAGCCCC
>NW_017729026.1:32229556-32262482 GCF_001723915.1 Gavialis gangeticus
GCGCTCAGGGGGAACAGGTAGGGGATGAGGTCTGGCAGGGAGCCCCCCATGGTCCCCTCCCCCTCCTGCAGCCCCTCCTTCCCTGCCCCCTACTTACCAGCACAGAGTCTGGCTCCCTGAGGCAGTGAGCGGGGACTGCCCAAATCTCCAAAGCTCTCCAAATCTTTTCTGAATCAATTTGGAGAGCTTCAAATCAATTTGGGCCTTTTAATTGATCTCCTGATTCGATTTGGATTCGGAGATTCGGCCGCCAAATTGAGCCGAATCTCCTCCAAATTGAATCAGCACCCAGAGCTATGCACAGCCCTAATTATTACCACCATTCCACAGACGAAGAACTCAGGGATAGAAGCTTTAAAATTAAAACATCCATTAATTTTGAGGTGCTTAGCACTTAATTTTTCAGAATACATAGCATTATACAGTCAGGCAAGATTCGCTGGGCAGATGTGGTATCTTTTATTAGACCTACTAAATAGTTGGGAAAAAGTTCTTGGCAAACTTTTGGGGACAAACACCCTTCTTCAACCACTGGGAGACTGCTGCTGTTATATGTTCTCCAAGGTAGAAAAGAAGCTAAAGTAAACAAGAAGTCTGTGAAAATGCAAATGACTGGGAGTTAGGATTGAAGTTAGGGTTTGTTAGCATTTTCACAGACTGAATGAAGCAGGTTCCCTGAGGAATAAATAGTACATGATCAGGTAATTAAAAACATTACTACAGTATCATAAAGATGATATTATAATATGATTATACATACAAATAAGTTGGCCAGGTGAAGTTTATATAAGCAATCTGCATTCTGGCATCCTGTAATATTGGATTAGCTGTATACTAATGTCTGTTTGCTGAAAACACGGGTAATTATTAATAGAGTTTCTTGAGTGTTTTCACATCCATTCCACAATGTTCTAAACATACACCTAAAAAAAGTAATATTTTGAAACATCAGCATCACCAATAAGCTCCTGCCCTGGTTAAATGCAGGGGAAGCAGCTAAAGTGATAATTTTTACTGTTACTAGCTCTTAAACAAAACAAGAGAATGCATTTTGTGGGATGAGTACAAATACAATGGCAGAAGCCTGTTCTGGTAAGTCAATACCCTTACAAGGTTAGCTTATTTTTTACATTAAAAGGGTCATATAAATGATTTTCAGAAGTTTAGCCTATGTCAATTTAATATTGGCATATTGCTCATGAAAAATTATCAGTATTACTTTCTTACAAGTGAGGCAATTGGGAGTAAAGGACCTCATTGCATACCTCCCTCCCAGTCCCCCTCCCTCTTTAGAAGATGGCCACTTCCTTTCCACAATTCATTTCAGTCAGATCTGTACACAAAACAGGCCACATCTTCCGGGAGGCTTAAAGTCTGTGCAGACATAAAGCTCCCTTCAAAGCATCCCTGGAAATCTGTGTGGGAAGTCCACAAAATATTAAAACCATCCTGTATTTTTTAAAAAAAAAGCAATTTGCATTTGCCCTGCAACTCCTCTGCTCTCATTTGTTTTGGGCTGACAGCATAAATGTTTTGACTTTTGAAACAGATATGAATATACACAAGCAGTCACACATATGCAAAGAGAAAACAGTATAGAAGGTCTACTTGTGCTTCAAAAACATCAGTTCTGACCCTAAATGTGATGTTTTATTAGGAACTTTTACTCCCTCACCCCACCACGTTAACTATTAGGACAGAGAAGTCAAAGAGAAAACATGACATTCAGGCAAGGTCCAGAAATTATACTTTTACTGGTATAAGTGATCAGAAACTGGTTTATACCCAGAAGTTTGGTACACAAAACTGGTCTATACCCAGAACAGAAGTTCAATACATACAGATTGGTTTAAAAATGGCAGAACCCAGTCTAAGATTTGCATCCTCCCACTAAATGTCAAATGTACGTTCTGTTTGCTACCTATCTAAATTATGCTGCTTATAGAAAATTGCATAACTTAGATTGATTCCACCTTGGGCTTTTTGAATGTCTGCACCTAGCCTTAGTTTCTAGAAAAATATAGTCCATGCTTTATCTGTTTTCTGAAATCTGAATGCCTTTATTTTGGCTTAGGTTAAAATCCTTTGACAATCCTGTCTTCCTTTCATATCAAACAGGATAACCTAATTTCTAACAGGCTCATACTGCCTGATTCACCTCATGCCCTTCTGTCTTTAAATAATTCCCAGCCAAAGATTTTCTACATTGTTCATAGTGACAGTCACTTTAGTAACTGTGTATTATCCCTCTTACTGGGGACTCCAGCAGATCAGCTTTAGTGTTTGCCCCTCAGCAGGATGAGTCACTGAGAATCAGACTTCTGCACCATCTACTGCCTGCGAATTCTCTTCTAATGCTGATTCACGGCCATTTCAGTAGGTCACTACTGAGCAGTATCAGAGAATACTTTTCCCATCTAGGGTCCACCAAGACAGCATTCGTTTTAGTCTGGGCAGGCAGCAAGACCAAAGGTAAGGTGTGCAAGAGCCAGAAATAAAGCACTTTCAACTGAACAGACTGAATTGTGGAATGACTCACCAGGCTTCATTTGGACCAAGCTGTTAGATAACGCGTATTAACAGCCTCATGCAGACAAGGCAGCATGTCTTTATGTTAAACTGATCAAGTCGTGCCAGCCAACACATAACCAATACCACCTGTACTTGCTGACACCTTCTGAAACCTAGTCTAGTTAATGCCATTGAGGAAACTGTAGTCAACCAAAGTCTAACTGCTTTTACAGCAAGCTGAAATTTCTGACTTTTTTGCAAACGCTTTCTTGTAGTATTCTCAGTGGGGACTTGGGCTGGAGAAAGATCAAGCAGTTTCCTAGATCTTGAAAAGAGTGAAATGCAGAATCAATTATGAACTGTCAGCACCTAGCTGTAATTTACAGGGTCAGCTCCTAGAAAGCTGCTGTGAAGAGTATTACAGAATGACCATAGATAGAAAGGCATATGCATAATAGACATAATGAACTCTGGGGCACCTCTGACTGGGAAACCGTATAGTGCACGATATACGGTGAGTTGGTTTTAAACCCATCTGCCCTACTGCTGGAGTTAACAACTGACGGGGTCAAAAGACTGGAATCTGCTTGATATGGGTAAGGAAGAGAAAAGGCAAGCAGGAACAACCTTGTAACTCTCTTCTTCTCTCCAGAGATAAGGATAAGACATTATCAGTGTAATAATAATAGGATAATACAGGTAGAAAGAGCACTTAAAATGTATGAAACAATACACTTTAAAGTTTTTGTTTACATACAAAATGTGGAGACCACATACACCAGTTATGAAGTTTTTTATTCCATGAGAAAAGGGCGAATCAGCTATCAGTATTCGATAACTTTATACCAACAGAACTGCTTGCTACATCTTTGGGGTGTACTTGAACACCAGTAAATCATATATTCTGCTGGTGTAAAACAGCAGGGTTGGTGTAAATCAGGATTTAGTGACAATATGGCCTTAAACATTTTACAAGAATCTAGACATGTTTCTGAAGGTGCATTTCTGGGTGGTATGTGCAGGAGCCCCAAAAGCAAACTGATTTACCAATTTCATTATTAGGTCCAATCATGGTACAATGAGCAGGGTCTAAAGAAAACACTATTATGAGCAGAGATTATGTGCTGGTTGTTGAAATACACAAAACCCACAAAAGTATTTTGCAGATGACTTTGCATAAAAACTGTTTATATATCCACACACAATTACAGGGTATTCCACAACTCATTAAATGCAGCAAGTTTTTGTTTTTTTTTTTAAACGCATTTAAATATCTTCAAGGGATGCATTTGGTTAAAAAAGATTCAACAGCAATGGCTAGTCCATGCTTCTAATTATATTCTTTTCTTCAATTAGTCTTGAAGAAACTAACACCTCTATTAATCATTTCAATTAACTCTAAGCACCACATGACACCAGCACTGGCAGTCCATATGTTGTGTTCCAATCACCCAAATATTAAAGCCTTTTTAATTGATTTATCTAAAGAACATTCAACAGACTCAAGGTGGCAGCCAGCCAGGAAATCCCAAAAGAAGATGACAAAAAGGTGGGGGTGCTAAACCAGTTTCCCAATTTGTTTTTCTCTTCCTCCAGGGTTCACTAAGTTAATCCAATCACAGACCATAAAGCCCCTTTTTAATAAAATAAATAAATAGATAAGAGAACACACATGTTAGTTCTCTTGGTGCTTTCCCCATGGAGAAGCACTCCCTTCTCTCCCCGCTACCCCCCCATCCTCTCCCCCCCACACACACAGTTAAAGAGCCATCCTGTTAAGAAAGTGCTGCAAACACGGGTACATTTTTTATCCAGCAGAAATATTTAGCTTGGCTGCTTGCCAGGGAATGCTGGAAGAATAGGCTGAATTAGGGGATTTACCTTCCACGTGTTTGGCACGCGTCATTAGAGGCTCTGAAGAGCTTGTCTCTTTCTTTCACTCCCTTGCTGGGTTTTTTTTCCCTTCCATCAAAGCTTTGATATAGAAAAAAAGTATGGCCTAAAAGAATGGCTGGTGAGTTGTGTTACTGTGCTGCATGGTAACTTTGTTCTCTTGAAGAAAACTTTTGCCTCATTTCAAAAGAAAGATTTTTCTGCCTCTCCTTCTCCCACTAGGTATATAGGGAAATGTTTTGAAATTAATCACATACACAGGTATAGCATTAAATTATATTATCTGGGTTTAAGACCATGCAGGCTAGGTTTTCTCTTGCCACACTGGAGTTGGAGACAAAGTGGTTTAAAAACAAATTTCTAAAGCGAAACTCCACCTGCTGAACATTTTAGAAACTTATCAAAAAACAAAAAATAACTTTGTAAATGTAAGCAAAGTGAATTGTTCTGTATTTGACTTCTATATTTTGCTATGTGGAACTCAGAATATTTCAAAAGATACTTCCTAACATAAATAGCCCAGAATCAGAACAAAAGGGTTAAAAAACTTCTGGTCCACACTTCAAGTACTATGTAATTCAGCTAAAATCATAATTTGAGAAGGGAGTGGTAGTATGTAAGTATTTAACCATAGTTATCATTAGTTTAAAGGAAGAGGAAAAAAAGCAGTTGTATTTCCAGGTAAATTAACACATGAAAGTACTTATATCTACACTAGTTTTGATACAATATGTTTGTCTCCCATGCACACACATGCTCTATTTACATCAGAGACTTTTATAGAACTGTTTTCCTTGGTGCTAAACCTCAATTATAGTGTTGGCACTGTTGAGAACACTAGTGGATAAAGGCTTCTGGTTTCTGATATTTTTTCTCTGTCTCCATTAAATGTGGCTCTTTTCTACCCACATTTTTGATTGATTTAACTAAAACGGTTTAGAGGCTATGTGATTAAATGGGTGTAAGCACTTATGACATTTTAAGAAAAGTCCAGAATACCTTGCTTTAAGAAAGGCACAAAAGTTTCTGAAATGGTGCTGAACATGATCCTGTCACTGTTTGCAGATAAACTCTTCTCAGCTTTGGTTCATGCATAGCATACCCATTGCCACCAATGGGTATCTTCTCGAATATAGGCATGGCTCTAGAGCAGTGGTGCTTAACCTCTGGCCTGCAAGGTCATACCTTCCAGTCCGTGAGTCTCTCTTCAGGCCCACTGAAATTTGTCAGTGGGGGACCAGTGGCAGCATTAATTATCACTTCGCTGCTGCCAAAGTACTGGATCCATGGGGGTCCCCGCAGGCTGGATGACAAGGCCCTGCACCCTAGATCATTCCAGTGTGTTGTGAGGTCAGCATACAGGGTCACCCCACAACCAGATTGGGCCAGGGCACAGCTGAATCCAGCATGTGAAATCGGGTGGTACGTGAGCCTGGGCTGGCAATGTATGGTTAGATCTGGAATGCACGCTGGGCCAGCGCACCAGATTGTACTGGCAGACCTACCAGATCCAGCCCATGGACTGCCCCCACGTTACTCCTCCAGGTCCTGGGGCCAGAAGGTTGAACATTACTGCTTTAGAGAATTTTCATCTTTTCTAGTAACCACTATGAAAGATGGTTCCACCTGTAGGGTGAATATTACTAGGACTATTGAAAATAACAGAATAGGCATCTTGTCATAGATTTCTGCTTCAGCAAAGATACAAGAAGTCAACTACCAATGTAGGAAGATGTTTAAGGCCCAGATGCTCAGCTAGTAGAAATCAGTAATTTTACTGATCTCACCAGTGCACACCAGCTGAAGGTCTAGCCTGCAGTGTTTAAATTCCTAGCTAAATAAATATCATAATCCACATTCGGGTTAAAATTGTACAAGCTATGGTGGGAAAGTGAGGGCTGGTTTTCCTCCTAAATCATAAGACTGGCCAGCTGCACCATGCTTTCACAAACTCTTCCATGTTCCTCAGATACTGAACTTGGTTTAATACAGTGGTAGGCAACACCTGGCACAGGTGCCAGAGCATGGCATGCAAAGGCATTTTGCTTGGCGTGTGCACCTTGGGGTGGATGGCAGGGAAGGGACTGGGGTTGCACTGCCACAACAAGGATAGGGCCCCTCATGGCTCCTCCACTGTCCGCTCCAGGCACGCCAACATCTTACGAGTCAAGGTTGCGGGTGTTTTTGGCACTCTGTCCAAAAACATTGCTGACCCCTGGTCTAATACTATGTTAAAAAAATTATATGGGTCAGATCCTTAGCTAGCATAAATTGGACTTCTTGGTCTGAGGCTCTCCAATAATTCCCCCTCTCTCCATGAAAGATAGTAGCATTGGTGGTAATATAAGCAATTGTTATTTTTTATTTAAACTCTTCAGCAGAGATTTTTTATCATTATGCAGAGCTTTAACATAAATTCTGCAGTTCTTCTGTTGACATGTACATTTGGATATATATTGTAGTGAGATTAAACAATAACTGAATCTCTGCTTTATGTTTCCAGTTTAATATCTGTGCAGTTAATTGATTTTTTCAATGACCCTGACCACACAGTGCTATACTACTATACTCAAATAGCAGCAGCATCTGGTATAGATAATCCATCAATGGTTGTTTTGAGTTACTAGAAAATGGAGTTACTGTTGAAGCCTTGATATAGGTAGGCACTCTATGGAAAGACTAATATTTTAGTAAAAAATAATTCTAAATTAGTTCACAGCACAATAAATATTACACACTTAAAGTTCACTACAAAGCACACAAAAGTAGCAAGAATACTCTTGGTACTTTTCATTGTAAACATTTAAGCAAAAGGCTTTCAAATATCCAGACTTGTTCCATGTAGGATGGATGTCATGAAAAACTGTTGTCAAGCACAGAAGGCATATCTCTCCATCTCTAGTCTTGTTCAGCACTGTAATATCTTATTGTCTAAATCTGGAACTGGAAATTGTTTATTTGAGTTATCTCTGAAGTTGTCATAAAGATGGCAAGATTACATTGGTACTGTCACCAATATCCTAGAGAGCTGGGCTAAGCAGCCCAGAAACTACTGACATACTGATGAAGGTCTGATGGAAATGACTTGGTGAAGAAGTTGTCATTGTAACACAGTTCCTATTTTTAAGAAGTCTGCTTATGCTTTGCATTACTTACAAATAAAAAATAGACATTTTAGTAAGAAAAAAAATATTCCACTTCATCTCTCCCACTTCAGTTTTTAGACAAAACCGTAAACAAGAATACTTACATATCCTTTTGGAGTACTTTCATATTTCATTCTGATATGCCATGTAGATAAAATTCAATTTTACATGTTAGTGAATCAGTCCAGTAAATTCTCCTTCACAAACCTGCCTTCTTCATTAAAATCTTATTTTCTTGGTAATCTCCTTTGATCGCTAAAGTTATAAGAAGCCCCCTCCTCTCTTTTTGATACTATCAGTGTAGCTTTTGACCAGAGAGCGTGATGAATTAAATGTATGACAGATATGACAGGTGAGGAGTGCTTGGAGGGGGCTTAAACAGCAGGGATAAGACAAAGCCCCCATTTAAGAACAAAACCCTCACCCGATGGCTAACCCGTTAATGACCAACCACACAGAATCACTCTATTTGTCCTACTGGATGAGGAGCAAGCTGATACTACAGACAAAGCTTTGTTAGCCACTGAGCTGTTCTTCAATCAGCCACACAACCAACTAATTGAAATGCCCATTTTTTGCTCAGGATTGGATATACACTCTCAGACTTTTGTAGGTATACTGGGTTCTTCCTATAATGTATTAATTCAGCTGCCACAAGTTTACAGCTGGACTAAATGGAATTACAGCATATAAACCTGAAAATCTATCTACAGGGATCTAGTTAAGCCCTGGAGAGAGACAAGTCCAGCACTACAAATCCAAGGACTTTTGGAAGTCAATCCATTAGGATTACTAGGGCAGCCCTTTGATTTTGGAAGTCATAGGCTCAAAATATGGAATCAGTGAACTCTCAATCTTCCTTTATTTTAACCTCTTTTTCTAGGATTTACTGACCCAGTTTTTAGTCTCAAAATCTGATGTATAGAAATAAAATATAAAAATGTATGGTTATATTTAAGAGATTGGGATATGAGAAACTCAGTAAAAATATTTTCTATTATTAAGTAATTTAAAACATGCACTTTAACAATCATTTAAAAATCTCAGCAGTTCTTATGAGTTATAAATCGGCTCACTAGCATTATACTATTCCACTTTCTACCATTAACCAAAGACCTCCCTCCTCATTTTTAACATGGTCAATGTATGTTAATTTAGGTAAGAACAGTGAACTGAGCTGAAGCAGTCTCACAGGCTAGAAGCTCTATACTTTAGGTGGTTTCTTGGAGATGAAATAATCTCTGGGTCCTCTGCACACAAAGATTATTTGTTCAGTGGGCATTCCCAGATTTTTATCCTACCATTCTGTAGATAGCAAGGGACTAGCATTTTTACTGGGCTTCGTGGAAGAGATAGAGGTCAAATTGCAAAGGACAGGCACATCTGTTTTGAAAAACTTAGCAGGATTTTTAGTTCAGCTTTCCTTTATAGCATACCAAAAGTGTGAAAACAAGAGCAGAAGCAATATGGAATCTTATTTTTTTCCCATTTAGTAGGAACCCCATTTCTGAATGCCTTTTCAAGTAGTAGCAGGAAGCAAGATAATCTAAAGATTAAATCACAGGCACTAATCACATGGGTATTCTATTCTCAGTTCTTCCACAGGCTGCGTGTGTATTACATAATCACTGTTCCACTTTGTATATAATTTATAATAAGATAAAGTCTGACTCTATAACGCCATAGTTATAGCACCTTCACTTATAACATGGGAGACCGTAATTAAAGGCTCCAGTCTGAATTTGGCAGAGCAGAGAATTGAACATCAGGCTACCTACCCACTGGACGGCCAGGGGACCTCCCCTCCATTTTTTTTCACATGAAGCTTTGAAGACTCTTCAAAGATCGGAAAAGGAAATGGGACCATTTTGAAAACTTTCACAGGGCAAGAAAACTATTTTCCTGACATGTCCAATCTAATACTTCATTCATAAAAATGATTGCAAAGGTTAATTACATAGCATATGAAAAGTCATATCCAAGTGCTAAGAGCTAACATTCCATAAGCCCTGGAGGTCCTTCAAAGAGAAGCAGCTATCAATAGTGAGAATAATAACACTCCTGTACAGAAAAGTATCAGAGCCAGTTTACTGAGGGGAAACTCTGGGGAGGCACTGCAGTTACAATTAAAGGAACATTTGTGTTGAAAGCCAAAGGCATGTTTTAAAAATGCATTATGAGAGCCTAATGTATAAAAGGGAAAGGGCTTGTGAACTAATTTTTCTTTTCTTTTTGTTCTGAGTCTGCAAATTCATATGGAAGCTGGCTTTTTAAGATAGATTTCCAATATCCCTATTAGGATGTTAGAGTCTTATTACACATGTTGTCTACTAGACGTGTTCTGACTTTTATAGATGTCAACTCCATTTCTTAATTCAAGCCATTTGTCTCTTGTGATCTCTGAGCCTCTGGGTTAGAGTTCTAGCTAAAGAGGTGAGCCAGCTTGTATCTGAAATACAGCCATAAAATCCTCCAGTGCTATGTCTCCAAGACCTGCTGCTGTCCTGTGAATGGGCCTGGATTATGTCTGTCTGCAGCTCAGCACCCAGAAAGAGCATTTTACAGGAGGGCTGAGTGGACATCCAGGAAAACTGCTTTCAGGACCTTATCTGAAGGACAATACTTAACTTTCACCACCTGGGTCTGGCTTCCTAGAGGAAACATTCACACTTAATTATTGTCTCTTACTAGACAATTACTGTTTAATCAAACCTCCAGCTGATATTAACTGGTGGAAAAAGGCTATTTTTAGTCAGGACAGTGATTCTCCTTCACTCCTTTCATCTATGAATAATGTATTTCCTTTTGCTCTCAGTACCACAAACCAGTCTACACCAGATGCTTGGTATTAGGAAAAATTAAAAACGTGGGCATCATACCCTTTGAAAGGTGCTTTGAACTCAAATTAATATACCTAAACCAACTATTTAAATTAAAGATATCCTGTGTCTCTGCTGTGTAGTTTTCTCTTTTATCAAAAGGAGAACTTTAGGGTTTATTTTAGTTTAACTTCATAGGCCATGCTTTGACTTAACAACACATAATTTCCTTGTAGCCACAAGAATAAAGGAAATGTATAGAAACAACACCATAATCTTGTCAGGCCCCTTCCTATAGCCTTTCCCTCCCACATAAGTTGTCCAAAAAAGAATAAAGGCTAAGATTTCAAAAGATGTTATAGATTGTGAATGCGAAAACATATTTCTGAAAATACTTTTCAAGATACTCACATACACATATATAAAGTAGGAGATATGCATACTAATATTTAACATTTTGGGAAAAGAGTTCTGTGGCTGACAAAATTTACTGTAGATTTTATCCCTTATGCTTCAGTGTCTAAGCTTTTCCAAATCTCTGTTCTCAGGCTCGAAATGATAGGATATTAGCCCTCACGGCTGTGGAAATATAACTTAAGTGCAAACCAATCCAGTAGTGTCCATCTTGGCTCCCAGGAGAGGAAGTGTTCTACAATGACAACTGGTGTTCTACAATGACAAGTTAAATATGAGAGCAGTGTGAAAAGTATGTTTTATTTTATATTAATTCCAGTTTAAATATAAGTACAGGTATTGGTGCACTTTTTGTATAATTTATTTTCACATTTAATGATACCTATCACCTTTTCATTTGAATGCAGCTGTTCTATTTACAGTCTGCAACACAATGGAGTTACAGAAGCTTGGTCCAGTTTGCTACAGAATACATGAGGTTTTAATTATATAAGCAAACATTACCCGCACCCATCTCCAGTAATATTTAATCTTGATTTCCCAGTTTTGTAGTCTACATTTGTACTGTTTACAGTTTATACACACCCTCATCTATAGTGTATGATAAACTTCCTTAATGCTTCAGGGCAAGCTGTGGGGGTGTACAGAAACCTTCTCAGGGCTGCCTGTGGCCTTTCAGAACAGTTTAAAATCCCTATTGCACAAGGGCTATATGTAGGCCTCTCTCTGGCATTTGATACACACTGTCCCTAGCACATACTCTGAGCTGTGTTCTGCAAGTGTAGAAATGGATTTTGCCTGATGTTGCATGTATGCAGCCATAAAAACATTTCTGGAAGCACAAATGGTGAGTAAATAGATGACTCTACCCTTTGTTGGGCCACATCAGTGGCCATGACAAAAGGTAGTGTTAAATGGTGCTGTTTTAATGCACCGGCCATCTATTTGCTCAGTAGTGGGAGAGTTCAGGAAGCCTGGAGCTGCTCCTACTCTCCAGCCAACCTGGGCTACTGCTCTGAGGCCCAATCCTGTGCAGTCCAAGAATTTCTTTGCAGGACGAAGCCCCTCAGGTTTTAGGAGCACCTGCCCAACTTTCTCCATTTACAGAGACCTGCCCCAGGGAATCTTGGGGAATCTCTTTGTAAGCAGGGAAACTCAGGGTTCCCTTCCTATGGATATCTGCCTCAGGATCTCCAGAGGAACATCTCAGCGAATAAGGAAAGGTCATGTGGGTCCCAGTGTAGGGGCACAGGATGGGAGGAATCTCTGGAATCCTGTGCCTCCATACCAGGACCTAGATGCTCCTGTGCCTCCATGCTGAGACCTGTGCCAGGTACTGTGTTGACCTGTGTTTCATATGGAGGCATGGGTCCCACAAGTAGGCATGGGTGACCTGGACCCAAGGACCCAAGGAATTCTTGGTGACCCATACCTCCATGCCAGGACCCATGTTGACCTCCAACCTAAATATCTGCTGTAGTTTGAAGCCACTGCTCCTAGTCCTACAGCCACAGAGAAAAGTCTATCTATCTCTGTCCTATAATTGACCTTAGGTATTTGAAGACTTTTAGCAAATCTCTCCTCAGTCTTGCCTTCTCCAGACTAAATAACCCTAGTTCTTCCAGCCTTTCCTCATTAATCATGTTTTCCTAGCTTCTAGTCATTTCTGTCACTTTCCACTGGATTCTTTCCAATCTGTCCATATTTTTCTTGGAAGCATGAAGAGAGGAAGAATTACTTCCCTTGATTTTCAAGAGATACTTCTGTTAATACACTCCATTATACTCTTAGGTATTTTTTGCAACAAGAGTATAATCTTTGTTTATATTCAGATTGTGCATCAGGGTCCTGTCTGATACAGGACAACAGGCAATGTGTGTTTCACCCAATGAAGTAAATCAGCTGTGGCAGGTTGTGTCCTTCCACAGCTAATCTACTTCATTTGGTGATGTCTGCTTTTACCACAAAAATGCAGGCTATTCTGCTATCACAGGGGGTGTGTCTACATGTGCATTAATGTGCTTTAGTTAATGTGCTTTAAACTTAGTACTTCCATTGTGAGGTACGAGGAAGATGCATATTAGCCTGTCTTAATTAGCATTAACTAAAGAGCATGGTTTTAAGTGATGCTTAATACGCATTAGTCTATTTTAATGTGCATTAACTAAACAGCACAGTTTTAAGTGACACTTTAATTTGCATTAAAATAGGCTAATGTGCATTAAAGCATGAATTATTCCTGGCTCCTTGAAGATTCTATATGGGCCCACTGTGTCACAGCAGTAAATACCAGCTAGAATGGAGGCCAGAACCAGTCCCAGAGTTTCAAAGTAACAGAATAAAAGCAAGAAATTTATTATTTAAAAGAAAAAATGAACAAGATAGGAAAAACCAAATCAATTTTGGATCAACTTTTTGGCAGGCAGAAAAGTACTAGGCCACAGGCACCTAACACTGAGATAACTTTTTTAGTTAGAAAAACAGTAAAATAACTGTATGTGAACTTTCACAGCGCCTTTGAGACAGAGTGATATTAGACAATTTATTCCCTAGAGCTTTCTCTCAATCTGAGGTGTTGAGTTAACTTGCAATGACCTCTGACTGACCCATGCACAGGATTTGTAAGTGCTGTGCAGCGGTCACAGTCAGGAAACACATCTCTGAAACATTGCCCTTTCAAAACACCACTATGAAAAGCAATAGCTGAAGTGACCCAGGAGTCAGTCGTCCATCCTTGTCCACTGTGGAGGACATCTCCTTCACCCTTTTGGAGTTTCATCCATCTTCATTTGCTTTTTCTTGCTGCCATTTCCTCTGACTTTTCAAACTTGAAACTTTGGATGCTATTATTCATTGTACTTCTTTGCAGTCTGTTCAGCAAATAGCTGAAGCTTTCCATCCACAGATAGGATAATTCCTATATAGATAACATTTTATGTTGGCCAATGATTTTCTGCTTAAATGGCATAAGGCAAAGTTTACTGTTCTAAGCAGGAAGCATTAGGATATTATCATTACTACTGCATTCTACATTTTAAGAGAAAAAGCATCTAAATGCCATTTTGAAATGTTATTCCCGAATGTGTAGTTGCAAAATAACTTGCTAATATAGAAGTTTTGAGCAGTAATGAACTTTAACATTTGCACTCCAGTTTTTGTATCTAAGTGGACACGTTAAAACAACGTAATACAGCATACCTACCACTAACACACAGTTTGATTTTTATGTTCAAGAGACCCTTCATTGTTGGGTAATTCAAAGAGTTCCACTTGCCAACTTGCAAAACTGCACCTATTTTTTTTACCCAGTTATGACTTCAAGTTGACTAATCAGTTCTGACAAATAGAGAGAATACTGATGTTATAGTTAGATTTTGCAGGATTTGTAAGTCGGTGTACCAAGGCCCTCACTTCCCTTCCAGTAGACTTTCCAATTTGGGAGTGAATTACCAAAAAAGTTAAATTTTGCAAACATTTACTTCATTTTGAGTGGGCTTCAAAGTCATGAGAGGAAGAAAAAGGGAGGAAGAGGAAAGAGTGGTGTGGCAGGACACTGTAGGTTCCTGCCACTTTAAGGGCCAAGCCAAGCAGCCAGTAGGTGCTTAATACCGGCATCCATTTTAGATCCATGGCTGCCTATATAAGCAGAGCAGTTTGCTACTGGCAGGCTAGGCTGTTTGGAACTTCCTGGAGGTAAGGGCAGGCGCTGCAGTGGATGGTTTGGAGGCTCCTGGTCCTAGGTATGACCTAAAACTGCACCCTGCTGGGAGTGGGTGGCCTGGTGGGGCTCTCAGTGGTATGGAAATGCCAGGCCAATTACCACCCCGGTGAAAGGTGAGTAGGGGCACCTTAACCCCAGCTCTCACCTGGTGGGCTATATGCCATTAGCATCAGAGCAGGGTAGGCCAGGTAAACTTCTGGAGGCACCTGAGCCTGCTGAGGGAGTGACCCTGCAGGGCCAGGCATGCTTCCAGGAGCACCTGAGCTGGGAATGGGGGATCCCAATCCCTAAGGCAGGCAGGAGGTGAAAACCCTGCTGAGGTACTTGACTGGTTAATGCTGGGGCCAGGACCAAAGGGTCAAAAGGGCCAGGGGCCCACCATGAGGGATGCCCATAAAGAGCTAAGGAGCTCAGTGTCCCAACTGGGCCTGAGATGGGGCCAGGGCTTATGGAAGCCAAAGGTCCCCAGGGTTGGGGGCCACAGCTAATGGGCAAAGGAAACGGGTTGAGCTAACTGCCTGAGATACCATCTGCAAGGCTTGGCCCGTGGTGTAGGGGTGGAACGGAGCCATGGATAGCACCCCCCCAATATTGGGGTGTACAATGGGCAGCCTTCCACTTTAACTAACAACATTATTTAACAACAAGGCATGGTGGGAGAGACAGGTGGGTGGCATACCCAGAGGCAGGTGGGAAGCTAGCCCTGTGGCTAGCAAGGGACTCCCACTTTGCCACAAGTGGGAAGATGATCACAGAAGTTATCATATTGGCGATATTTTTAATTGTGCCAATATGCTTTCCGTTTCCAAGAACTGTCCCAAAGGTCCCATTTCAAATTTTTTCTAAGCAAACATTCAAAATCACACAATTGGATAGTGAGAATGGCAATATATTGTTATTACAGTAATGTTAGATATCTCAGCTAAGACCTAGTATTATATACTATGTGTCATGCAGATGCATAGTACCGTACTTTACCTGATTATAAGATGATTCCCCCAAAATTAGATTCTATAGATGGAAAATATACACATTTGTTTTAATTTTCCAGGTATAGTTTATAATTATTGGAGGTTTGCCTCTCATTTGTTCCCCCTGCACTGCTACAGCAGAGAAAATAAATCTAGGGGGTCAGGAAGTCCCTTTGCCCTCTGCCTCCCCCCAAATTATTTTCCCTATAGCCCCTACTCCCTCTCCTTACCATCAAAACCCTGAGCATGTGGAGGAGCAAACCTGAAAACACTGACCTTAATATAGTGCCCATAGGCTTAGAATTGATGCATTTTACCTTTCTTGAAATTGCTGCAAGGTTTAGCATAAACATACTTTCAAGTAGCACTTGGGCACCTACTTATATAGAGTGCAATTTTTTTTTAATTAATTTGTATCCAAGGCCATATTAGCCAAAACTAATTCCAAATCCAAGAGTCCAGAACCATAAGTGGCCCTACTGCCAGCAAACATCCTCCACCCACACCTGGGGCTTTAGATATTTTCAAATCCTTTGGTGAGCATCCTACTTGCAGGCCCAAGCCTGGAGGCTTGGGGTTCGGATGCCCCTGAGTTTTGCTTGCCCTTAGCCATAAAGTTCTCAGAGCAGGCAAAGGGGGGTGACTCCCATTTCCATAAACTGGGCTTAAAGGTGTTACACCTTGGCAGGTACTGAACCACGCCAGAAGAGCAGTTTTCCCACAGTGCGGTTCAGGAAAACTGCCTTCATGGACACAGATAGATGGCATTTCCCCTGCCACGTTAATAAGCAACTATGCTTATCCCGAGCCTTCAAGTAGATAGATAGATAGATAGTACAAATGACGCATGATGTTAGTCCAAAGCCAAAAGGCTCATGATTTACCATATAGTTAATTGGGCTAGGCCCCAGCAGGGTCAACAGTATTTCAAGCCGTGATGACCCCACAGCTCAGCAGTGGTCAGTATGCGTCTACTCCAGATACCTCCACACAAAGGATTCATGTGCTAATTAACACCCCCCACAATCATGACTGGAAATGGGTGCTTTTATCATGAGTCCTGGGATCCTCCAAAAATATATATGTAGATGAGGCATAGAGCAGTCTGGTCTGGTTTCACCCCATGGAGAATGGGGCCATGCTAATTATATGTAAAAGGTGAGAGAGGGGCCAACAGAGGCATTCTGGGTGAAATGTTTGGGGCCCTGTTTGGTGATGTTTGCCAGACATTTAAGGCCGGTGAAGAAATATAAATAATTGGAAATGGGAAAGAAAGGCACAGCTCAGCTGTGTAGTGGCTCACCATGACTTAAAACAGAGATGGTGCTGAGGGGGACTGTACTCAGTGGGTACTAGCAAATATTTTATTCAGATAGGTTGCACTGATCTATTTTTGTGGTAGGCTCCCATTGGCATGTTTGCCCAATATGGGCCATGAATTTTATGGTCATGCTCAGTGTTGACTGCATTTAACTAACTTCATATTTGGTTTCCATTATTGAGCATATGCTGCTTTCAGTAGCAGTTCAAAGACAGACAGTGTATTTAATGTGGTTTCCTTGTGTGCGAATGTAAGATGAGGGGCTTTCCCCCCTATGCTGATTAGGGAAAAAAACCTCATCTTGCATTTGAACAAATATGGTAATTGAAAGTTACTTCACCAAAGAATTTACCCACTTAGTAGAAAATACAGATAAAGAATAATTTTTTAGAGACAGGGAAGTGTAATAGAGAAATTAAATGACTTTCCTAAGATTTCACTGAAAACCCAGAGCAGAAATAGGAGCTGAACACCAATCTCTTGATTAAACCACTAGTCTGAGTCAAAAGACTCTTTCCTTTTATTCATTATGCACAATAGAAATCATAGAGAAGTAGGGCTGAAAAGGACTTTGAGAAGTTATCAAGTCCAACCCCATGCCTGAGGCAGGGAAGGTCTTGTGTGCCATGGGGGACTAAATCTGTGCCATCGGCAATATTAGCATTACACTATAACCAACTGAGATAAATCGACCAGAGCAAGCAAAGAAAAATGTTTTGAGTGGGCCACCTTTTTAACTATCAAATAACTTGAGTGTAAGCCTGGCAGGTGAGATTGGCCATGCGGGACCCCTCCCACCAGTTGGCGAGATTGGATGTGGCGGGGGCCTTCCTCCCCGGTCGCTGACTGGTCTCTGACTAAGGTGGCACCAGTCACCCATGCATAGTAGCAGCTGCTCCTGTATGAGGAATTAAGCATTCAGACAACAGCCCTGCCCTCAGCACCCTCCCTTCTCTCCCCTTACCTCACTCCACTGCTTGCCTGATTCTCTAGTTACACCTCTGTTGCAAAGGTGATCATCATTGGTAATCCCTTGCAGTCAAGGATTTTCTTCCATGTTTGTCTTATCTGTGAGTCCGAAGATGGATGACAAGGTCTATCCAGGATTGAGAGACTGTTGCACCTTGGGCACATGTTTCTGTGCAAGGTGGGTTCTTGATTCAGTCTGTAACATGCTGTTTCTGCCACTCCCACGTTTCCATCTCCTGTTGTCACTGTAAGGTTTCAAATTACTAAGATCCTTGCAGAAGACTCTTCCGCTTTTTGGCATGGTCCTGGGCAATAGTCTCCCATGAGTTCATGTTGATGTTGCATTTTATCAAATTGGCCTTGAGGCCCACCTTAAAGTGCTTTCTCTGCCCTCCTCCTAAGCATATGCCTTGACTGAGTTGGGAGAATAAAACTTGCTTCTGGACTTGGGTATCAGACATCCAGATGACATGGCCAGCTCAGCAAAGTTGACATTGGATGATCATCGTCTTGATGTTCATGGTGTTAGCTTGCAAAAAGACACTAATGTTGGTGCATCTGTCTACCCACTGGATTCAAAGGATCTTCTGAAGGCAGTACTGATGCTACTTCTCCAGAATCTTGAGATGTTTCCTGTACACTGTCTACATCTCAGCTTCATATAATAAGGTGGGGATCATGACTGTTTGATAAACCATTAGCTTGGTTTCTGATTTGATGTCACAATCTTTGAACAGTAATTTCCTCAGGTGTCTAAAGGCTGCACTTGTACATTTGAGGTGATGCTGGATTTCTTCATCAATGTCAACCAGTGTGAGAGATGGCTTTTGAGGTATGGGAAATTCTCAATGTTCTCCCAAGTCTCGCCATGAATCTGAATTACTGGAGCTGGGGCCTTCTCATTAAGAGCTTGTTGATTAGTCTTCTGAATGTTAAGCATCCGTCCCATTTTCTTGTATGCCTTGGTAAAGACATTGGCCATTGCCTGAAGGTCTGCTTCTCAGTGAACACACACTACAGCATCATCAGCATACTGGAGCTCAATGACTGAGGTCAGGGTGATCTTGGTTTTGGCTTGGAGTCAGCTGAGATTAAACAGTTTACTATTCATATGGTAGTTTAGTTCCACTCCGACTGGAAGCTTATTGGTGCTTAGATGTAGCATCACAGAAGAAATATTGAGAAGAGTGTTGGAGCAATGACAGCCTTGCTTAACTCCTTTTTTTAACCTCAAATGGGTCTGTGATAGATCCATTATTGAAAACCACCACTCTCGTATCATTATGCACCAGGCAAATAACGGTGAGGAATTTCATTGGGCATCTGTACTTCAGAAGAAAATTACTTCTGAAGTATTCCACATGTCTAAAAAGATAGCAGCTCTTTTCTTATTGTGTATAGTTCGAGTCACTTGTGCTCGAAAGAGTAACCTGTGTAGAGAAGAGCTACTAGGACAACTGCAGAATAAATGAGTGTGTCTTACAAGAGGAGAGTAAGAAGCTTAGCTTGTTTAGCTAGCAAAACAAACTTTGGGAGGAGGTACAATTACTCGATAAATACATTAGAGGAAAAGAAAAGTATTGCGTAAGCTAAAAGACAAAGTTGGCATAAGGATAAAGGGGTAGTTATAACACCCATGAATAAATTCGGGTTGGAAACTAGAAGAGTGCTTCTATCCATCAGAGCAATGAGTTTCTCAAACAACTGACGGCAGTAGTAGGGGAGCAAAAATCCCTACCTACCTTTAAGATGGAGGTTGATCAAGTCACAAAGGGATTTTGGGATGCAGGGTGCCTGCAATACAGGCAACTGGACACAATGACTGACGGTGTCTTTTCAGTCCTATTTTTATTTACTTGCCAATCTTCCCATACCTCTAAAGAATAGCACGGTGGTCTAGACTTTGAGATACTTTACAATTTCACCCCTTTGGAGGTATCATTATACATCCTTCCCACAGCAGAACACAAAAATTAGAGGTCCCTAGTCCTACCAGGGAAAAAACAAACCAAAAAAAGTTGGGGAGAGAGAGCACTAGCTGACTATGAACTATGTATTCTATATCTTCATACATAATATCTATATACACACACAAAATGTACACACTACATATTCATTTCCTTGATATCAAGAGGATCTCCAAATTTTTTCTTACATTTACAGCACACTTACTTTATGTAAAATAGATGCGTATCTCTGGAGTAGATTTTGTATTTTATTGTTGCATAGTTGAAGCCTCTTCTAATTACAACAGGAAATACAAATTTCCTTGTCTAGTTCTAAGCCTGAAGCCCACTAGTGCATGCAGCTGTCTACAGATTCAGATGGAATTCATAGCAATTCAGAATGAATCCACTGAACTCAAGGACCAAGACCCTCAGTGAAGGTCAATCAATTTAGATCCTTTGAACTATATACACCATCTGCAGAAGAGCTACACTCATCTACAGAAACTAAGGATCTGGCCCAAGTTGCTCAAGCACTTCCTGACTTTCAAAACCAGAAAACAATTCTCATACCATTTAATAGTTGCACTGCAGATGAATTGAGAAGGTTTGCTTATGTGTACCCAGCAAAAAGTGGAATGAAGAAGCATTCAATGCAGACAGCAACAAAAAAGGATGGATTTCAATATTTATAAATAACTTTAGGAATGAAAAGAAAACAAGTGGTTTACAATATGAATTATATTTTAAATTCATACTGCTAATTAAAAAGAAAAAAATGAAGAAGGGAACAAACATTTCCTTACTGGTAGTGAAACTGAGTAAAAAAAGTATTCTGGCAGGAAGTATTAGGCATACTTCCTTCCCATCAATTTTTCTCCAGTCAATGTTCGAGTCAAATGCTGTTGACAAAAATGGGCTATTCAGTTTTGGCACATTAAAGCCCTTCAAGTTTAGGATCACAATTGCTACAGGCATCCCCATGGCTGATCAGATGCACTGTCTGTTGAGTGGTCTACCAGAAACTAATTTTCACACCCGTCAGGCCTAGATTAATACCCCTGCTAATTGCACTTTAGGAACGGCCAATTAGTTCTAGTTAAACAGCTTTCATTTGGAAAAGGGAGAAGCAGCCTGTTATCACCATCAGGACTCATTGTTCCACTGAATAGATTTGTGCTCAAAACTGCATGTGCCTTAGACATTTCATTGGCATCCCTGCTGTACACGACAGCAATAATGCCATTCTCCTAGCTACAAGTCTACTTTAATGATGATGGAGACAGTAAGGGAGACAATGCTTGTAAAAGGAAGATAAACTACTATATACATGGACTAATTTTAAGACTAAGCACTGTTTATCATGAAGCTATTTTTAATACTTTGTAAATTCAGATCCATTTTTGTACTGAAAGCATAATGCCTCACCCACCAGAAAAAAAACCAACAGCATAACTTTGCTGAATTTACAATATGGGTTAAGTTACAGTTGTGGCCTTGAAGTAACAACTTGAATACTGAAGTGTCAATAATACCTATGGAATCTTTAAAAACAAAAGTCAGGGGCCAAGGGTTATTACTGTGATTCATCAGTAAACATAGCAGGAAGGCTAGTTAATAAACACCAACTAATCCCTTCAATTACAGCAATAAATTGTTCAATTGGTTATATGTCTACAAGTTTTGCTCCAAACATCACTGCAAACTGTTTAATTAGCAAACTGTTGCATCACTTGACAAACAGATATTGGCAAGGTCTGAGGGCCACAAGATCCCTTAAGAATTAGCAGTATTTATTTCATATTTGTCTTGCTTTCTGCAGGGATTCAGGTTTACCATATAGACCAAGTACACCTTAGTGGTTTTTAAGTCTTTTTCAAAAGCTGTTCATTCATCAACATTTGTATTAATGGAACGACATAAAAATAATAAATTAAATAAAAAAATATTATTTCAGCACAGTTCTTTATGTTTTGGAAGAAAATGAAAACAGGCAGATTAATAGCAAAACTAGGCTGACGTGTGCGAAGCTGTCCTTTGTATTTCATATTACACAAGCCGGCAAACTTATTTCAAAATTGCATGTTCTACAAAATAAACTTTAAAATGAAAATGAGTTAATTCTGCAAGGTGCTTAGTATTCAGAACTCTGAATTATTTCACTGAAAACCTGTCTGTTGTGAAAGGTACCAGTAACTATTACTTACTATTATGAACATATGGTATATACTAACTTTGAACATGCATACGTGACCAAAATGAGAGAGTAAAAAATGACTAAGTTTTGCCACATCTGACGTCAAAGATAAAGTAGCTTCTGGAGATAAAGGTGACAAGTTTAATATCTGCTCTCCCAGAGCTCCGAAGTTGATTTCAATGAGCTCTGAAGTAGGTCCATAGGGTATTATAGGCTATCATCATCAACTACTAGTAAAAAATTAAGAGATATGGACAGTGGTTGGTAGATTTTTACAACTTTATCTTAAATTAAACTTTAGATTATATAAAACAAATAGAAAAAGGAGATGTGAAATTTGTCATGCGATACACTGAAAGAAAATTATTTTTTCTATGGGGATTCTCTGCAAAATTTAACAGAAATAAATTTATTTTCAGTACCAATAAAAATAGGAGCAGAAAGTATAGTACAGTAACTTGAATTCTTGTGGCAAACAGCAAATGCATATATAAATCATTTGTTTATTTAAATATGGAAGCAATCAATAGAAACTGATGACTCGCTCTCAATCAAAAAGCTCCCTTTGGAAGAGGCTCTTAAAAACAGATGTATGCCACAACCTGCAGAAGCATGTGGTTTCTTTAAATGCCATTGAATGTAATAGAAGTTAAGAACCTTATTTTATCTTTGAAAATCAGGATCTAGATTTTTAAAAAGTATTTAGACACCTAAGGTTCCACCAGATGCACCCAAGGGATTTTCAAAAGCTCCTGGCTCCTTAACTCACTGAATTAAATTTTCCCTAATTAATTTTAGCTATAAAGTCAACTGGCTAGAGTAGTACTTTTCAACCTTTTCAGATCTGAAGTACCCTTCAACAGATTCAAGACACCCCTTTATAGGCTTGAGGCACCCCATGGAAATTGCCAGCTCTTCATTTTCACTCTTTTTTTCACTATAAAAATGATCTGTTGCAAATAACTTAGACATGCCACCACAGATTGTAATGTTTTGAAAACTCTGCTAACATTGTGTGGCACCCCACAGCTCCCTGGTTGAATCACTGGGCTAGAGGGAGTGATCCTATGGCCCAGTAGCTAGGGAAGCAATGGGGGATGGTCAGGTTCAAATCCCTATTGCAGTTGATATTTATTAGTGCACTGTGGAACAACTTCAACTGGAGAAATTGAGAAACATGCCCAGAAAAGCCAATGGCCTAGTGATTAGGATACCTCCCATGGGAAGTAAGATACCTGTGGTTTAAGCCCCTGTTCCAAATCAGGCAGTGGTAATTTGAAAGCAGGCCTTCCAACTTTTAGATGAGGATCTACAGCCTAGGGTATTGGATAAAATACGGTTTGTGGGTATCTTTTTGGTCTTTTGTGAGAAAAGACTGACCCAGCTGGTGGATGGGATAACCTGTGGAGCTGTACCACCACTAAAATACTGTCTGTGGGTCTTGGATTTGATCTGCAGACTGCATGCAGGACTGGCCCCTCACTGTGCAGGGTTGGTTTGTGGGTCCAAACTAGCCCGTAGACTAGCTCCAGGCCACTGGGCCTGATAAATTTGACACCCCTAATCCAAATAACTTTAAAACTCTGGGCCTTATACTCATTCCAAACCACACTGGTACCCAAGGACAGACCTCCACTGACCTCAGCAGTCACTGGATAAGACCCGTATAATGTCCTCCAAAATATATGTTATCCCATATAGTGTTAGGCCCAAAAGAAAAAAATGATTTAAATATACTGGAGATAAAGGCTGTCAGCCACCTCCTTCTTTATCTATTTTTGGTTCTCTTAGAATTTAGAACTTAGTTCTCTCTGTACTTAAGCAGAGACTTAACTTTAAGCATGAGAGTAGTTCTGCTAAATCAATGGGACTAACTACAGTATTAAAAACTTAGGGTAAAATTAGGTACATGATTAAGTAGCTTGCTAAATCAGCACATTAGCTTTCCCCACTTGCAGATACTATAAATCAGGGGCAGTCAAAATGTGGCCCGCTGGGCCGTTTTATCCAGCCAAAAGGGCCCCTAAAAAAATCAGAAAATTAATATTTATCTGCCCTTGGCAGCCTGTCATATGGCCCTCGATGGCTTGCCAAAACTCAGTAAGCAGCCCTCCGCCCGAAATAATTGCCCGCGCCTGCTATAAATGCAGGTCTGGTACTACAAACTAGATTGACAACCCTGTAAATTCTTAGGCCAATTTTTCAACTGACATACATTAGCATAGTTCTATTGAAATCAATGGACCTACAGCAATTTACACCATCTAAGACTTTATTCCAAAATCTTACTGAAAAAACCAAGGAACCTGAACCCAATGGTGATGTTCTCCTGCAGTGGAGCCTCAGACAGGTTTTTATTCTGGAGGCTGTTTACAACCAGTTCATAACCTTTGTACTCCAGACAGTCTTTAGAACTTACTCTCTGTGCTATTAAGGTTAGAGATTATGAATCTTCCAACCAGCCAGACCATCGTAAATATTTAGCAGGTATGCTGCAACTGATTATGTTGTTGTAAAATGGATATTGGTAAAGAAACTTCTATTCAAAAAGCAATTTTAGAACTTACTCTTTACAATCAAAGTAAGAAGGTCTTAAGCAGAGCAGTACATGAAGACTCTGCTTTGAAGTTCCTAAGTTATACTTATTTAATAATTATAAATATTTAGCATAAGGACATTCTCTCATTTCAGATTCTTAAATCTCAGATTTACTTTAAATCCTGAAACTCACTCAGACTCACTTTAGTTTTTGACTGAAAAAAACCTTACCATTTCTATACAAATTCACTTAAACCTAATCTACAATTTACAGAAAAATCCATTTAAATGGTCAGAGTATGGCTATATCTCCTGAGTAATGTTGCACATCTTCCACTTAAATTAAGTGAAAGCCACTGTGAAATTCAGAAAACAGAATAGTTATGCTTTTAGGATTAGTATTATCCATATTTGATCCATTTCAAATACGTACATTCACCTTTACTGTATTTGATCATTTATACCAATGCAATGCTTTTAGTCATCATACCAAATAACATCCATGTATGAAGAGTTGGTTAAGATAAAATGATACTAATACATTAATTTTGGGCCCTCAAAACAGATTTTGAAAAAAATAATAAAAAAAAACTAATATAGAGGTGTTTAGAAGATTTTCTTTTAAATGCTGTGAAATATTCCCATTGTTCACTAGCTGCTTTAGTAACATGACAAACATAAAGTAAAATTTACTGCTAAGCAAAGTAAAACTGACCAATCTAGTTTCATTTTGCAGTCAGAGTGAAATGAGTGTATGCTGCAAATAAAAGTGCATGACAGCTGAAAAGAAAATCAGGTATTTTATACATTATATTTTGATCCTTTTTCACTTTTAATAGCAGAAGTCAGGAGTAAATTCATTAAATGTAATAGTATTATAGTAGTTTAACTGAAAAGAGTTGCATGCCTAGATTACAGTGTCTTAATAGGATAGGAAATGTTTATTTGAATAGCAAAAATACCTTTCACTTGTTAAATTCCATTCTAAAGTTTTCTTGTGAACAGCTATTGCTATTGCAGAGGCCACCTGGTTACAATGCTACTGCTTTATTCAGGACTAAACTATCCTATTAATTTGTAGTGAAAATATTCTCTATCTTATTAAGGGAAAAAAGGTTACAGAATCTAGATGCAGGATAACAAAAGCAAAGAGGAGAAAATTTTAAAGTGCTGGATCTCTATCATAGCGTTCTATCCTAAATATACAAAGGTGGAATACCAAATTACTGTGCCAATAACTGAAAAAAGACTAAATTATATTGGTTCTGTGTTAGACACGTTTTAGAGCCAAAAATATTACATACTGAATTTCAACTGTCTTTGTATAGAAAGCGAGATCTTGGAAATGTTTTGTGAGAATCTTAATTATTTTTACATGTATATAAAATAAATGTTGCTCTTTAAATAATAGACATGCCTGAATTTTAACAATATGATTAAGGCCCAAAGTTTCTCTAAAGTTTGGGGATCGTTCAGAGGCAGAATTTCCAAGTCTGAACCTCATAGACTGAATGGGCTGCTATTGCGGTGCTTCTGTTCTGAAAAAAATTACTTGTCTGAGGAGTTTCCTTCATAGTGGAGTCCAAAGGTTTTCTATCGTCTCAAGTAATTTAAAAAATAACCATTTTAGCCATTACAACTGAATAGCAGCAGTTTTCACAGCACGGTACACACACAGCTTTAAATCAAGTTCCATAGAGTTGTCACTCACCTGACCTACAGGGTTTTTGTCTTCTATAGAACATGTGGTGTTTCGGTACTATACTGCTCCTTCAATGGCTGTGCAGAGTATCTCCACACAGTAGCTTCCTGTGCAAAACATTTTTTTGCCTATTTCTTTCCCAGTTCCTTGAAATGTGAAAGCAGAGTTATGCCAGCTATCCTAAGCAGCTTTATACTGCATCGGGCACCTGTTCAGACAAGAGCTAGTTAAAAAAGCAAAACAACAGCTGAATGAGGTCAGCTACCCTATGAACTTTAGGATGTACAGGGAGACCCCACTACCCCCATCCATCCCATTTCTATTTGAAAATAGCAGTTCTAGTAATATGATGCCTTCCTTTCCTGTTTGAAAGACAGTGAAAGCCCTCCTGCTGCATTGAAGCTGTCTTCTACTCTCCCAAGACCAAAGTCCCAGTCTCCCTGCTTGCACTAAGCCTCTGTCTGCAGGGAAAAAGCAACTCATCTTATGCTAGCAGTATTTGTCTAAGGAGCACAGGTTCAACACAGACAGTTAACCATTAACTAACCCTCTCAGAGCTCAGATTACAGTTGCCATACATGCTTGTTAACATGTTTTAAAACTCCTGTGCAGTTTAGGATATCCACTTTTGTTATTCAGTTCTCCATCAGGCATCTCAAAGTGCCATAATAAATGAATGAGCACAACATAGCAGAATATCCCAATGCCTACAAGTAAAAATCACAATGCCACCTGAATTAAGGGTGGATAACAGCTTCATGTTTGTGTAAGTGGCACTGGTTAGATCAAAATACATATCATTTGGAAGTTCACTTACCCATCACAAATGCTTAATATAGACACTGCAAATGATAAGAAATATACAGAAAAGCACTATAAATGCAACCTTCAGATTTTCATATTTAACAAAGACATGAGCAGCCCACTGTCACAGCAGCACTGTCCCTCTGCCCCACCCCAGTTGGTCCCCGCCCCAGGCAAGAGGAGCATTGCTTCACCCACCCCTACTTTCAGCTGCCGGAACAAGTGATCAGAAACTAACCTATACCTATAACAGAACAGAAGTTGGGTGCACACAGACTGGTTTAAAAATGGCACAACCTGGTCTAAGATTTGCACCCTCCACCAACAAAGGGTGAATGTGTGTTTTGTTTTATACTGATCTAAAATATACCACCTACAGAAAATTGTGTAACTTGGATCAATTCCACCTCAGGCTTTTTGAATGTCTGTACCTAGCCTTATAAAAATTATCCATCACTGAAGGGTGTTGACCCTGCAAAAATACAATACAAGAGGTATTCCGTGCCTCAAAGAGCTTCCAATCTTAACAGAGAAGATGAACAAAGAGTGAAAGAGAGGAAGTGGTGTTATTCCCATGTGACAGACAGAGAACTGAAGCCCAGAGACATTAAACTTTTAGTCACGTAACAGTGGCTTATCAGCTTTCAACTTTAGTGGACCTTTCCGTGGGTACCAGTGCCTACTTAGGCAGAGCCACCTGCAGGATTGAAGCATAAATGACTTCCTGAAAGTCATTCAAGAAGACCTACAGAGATTTGGGATTTGAGCTTGCATCTCTTGGGTCTCACTGCAGTGTCCTAAATACGAGGCCATCTTTTCACTTTTTTTTATGTGCATGCACCTCCTTTTGTACCAGCTAGGGTTACTGTATTTCTGATTTACATCACTGTAAGATCAGTACCTGGGCTTCAGGTTTTTGCATCTATCTAGCACAGAAAGATTTAAAAAAAAAAAAAAAATTGGGACCCTGATTCAGCGAAGCACATAGGCACGTGCTTAATTCCATCCCTATTCAGTAAAGCACTTAAGTATGTACTTAATTCTCATTTACTTCAATGAGGCTTGAACATGTTTAAAGTTAAGCCCCTACGTAAGTGCTTTCTCAAACTGGAGCCTACCTAAATTGTGACCTAAGAGAATAAAAATTAGATCAAAATTGTATCCAGTGCAGTTTGTCTCCAGATTTAAAGTTAAGAAATGAGAAGATAAATGAGTGCAGAACAGTATTTTGATACATGTGTAATGGCTTTTTAGATCCAGAGTATAATGTGTACGAGTAATGTATTGTATTCAGTTGTATGAGTAGAGTAAATTATAATTTAATTATAAATCATTTAAAGACAAAATTAACAGAAAAACAGGAAGCCTTTAAGGGAAGAGAATATGTGGAAAAAATTATAGCACAATAGGAAGACAGGACTTGGAGGGAAGTTCCGTAATAACTAGTAAAGAGGTTCAAGTGAACACAAGTTTCCAGTGCCAGGACGTAGTCACCATCAGTAGATACCACTTTAAATGCTGTGCAATACATCTCCCATCTTTCAGTGAGCTGTGTGGGTGAAATCAAGCATAAGAATGGTCCAGCTCATTGTAGGCCCATGGCCTAGGGAATCCTTAGAGAGAAAAACAGCAACTCTGAGATTTTCAGGGTGGCAGTCAGTGTAATATCAGAGAAGAGAAAATAATGCATTATTTAAAAAAAAGTTAAGTATATTTGCTAATGGTCTTATTTTCTTATGCACTTTCATGCCCTTCCCTTCTGACCCTCAAGCCTTCAATAAAGCTGGTTCTTCAGTGATAAGAGACACTGACCAAACATATTCTCTTTACTGCAGGGTTCACTGTTCAAACTAAAGGTACGTTGCCTGTTTCAAGGATATCCCTATCAATTTGATTGACACTACCATAAAGTTGGAAAGTTGGTAGTCAGGGAATATGCCGGCAGGCAAGAAGTAGACATATTTTCTATTTTTACTAACAATTCACCCCTAGAATTGTCCTGAAGATATTCTCACCCAGTTACTAAAATTATTCTGTTTCTAGCAAATGCTTATGATCCATTCACTATACTTCCTTTTTGGATACATGGAACTGGATTTCCTTAAAAACAGGGGTGTCAAACTTATCCAGTCATGTAGGCAGCATGAGTGGCATGGGGCTGGTGCACAGGCTAGATCCAGCCTACAGGCCCCATCTCCTTACCTCACTTATAGCATCCCTGATTTAGTGGCTGCTTCAGCCCACATTATGTGCAGTGCAGGTTCTGGAGCAGCCAGAATGGGCCAGAACAGACGCAGTCTAGCCAGAGCAGCAGCTATGCTACATGTAGTGCTGGCCCCATCCAGACTGCATTAGAAGAATGGCTTCCATTTACAGGTAAATAACATTTCTGATTATTATAATTCTAAGAGTAGATAAACTATTCCAATAAAAAATTACTCAACATTTCTAAACTCCTGTTACTTCTTAACTATCAGCTGATGCTGTTCCTATCCTCCTTAGGAAGTGTGGGTGTTCTATAGAGTAAATTGGCAATCACTAGATTGATTTCTTCTACTTTTTGATTTTTGTGGATAGAAATACTCTTTAATGATTAAGGACCCTTTTAAAAGGTCTTACACATAAATTTGACTTTATGTACTGTAAATACTTCCCTTGAAGCTGTTGGGGTTACACTGCATAAAATTCAAATGCATACATACTTCTTTGAAAGATAGGGGCCTAAAATCTAAATATCAACTAGCCATTATCATTTTGATGAATCCAACCCAACTGTATCTATGGGATTAAAAAAAAGGTTATAAAGGTGCTTTAAAGATGAAAAATATTATACAAGTGCACGTGTGTGTACATTACATGGGCAAGTGGAAGGACAGCAGGGCTAGAAAGGCAGATTGTACCGACTGACCTGACAATTGGCATAGAAACCACACTTCATCATTAGTAGCTGTAGGGTTGTGAAGTCTTACAAATTTAAAGTTTCCCCCTTTTTAGTTAAAGCCACTAGACTGTTAAATGTGCAGGTCCTCAACTTTAAGCTTAAATCTATTCTCTGAAAGAAAGACAGATAAGTCTCCAGGAACAAGCAGTATCTGCTGTAGTGATGTATACTTATTGGGTGTGTCTACACATGCATTTACGCTGGCTTAAATTTACTCTACAGTAAGTGGAAATAGGCCGACATCTACATGTACAGGCATTAAAGCGCAGTAACACTGTGTGTGGACTGACTTGAGACTAACATTAGTCCCAAGTTGGTCCACACACAGTGTTACTGCGCAGTAAAGCATCTACACATGTGTTACTGTGCAGTAATTAATTGGGCATAAATTTGATACCTGCATGCTCAAGTTGGCATAAGTCACCATATTTACTGCACAGTACGGGCATGCACGTGTAGATGCATACCCATACTGCACAATAATTTCGGTTACTGCATAGTAAATGGTCATGTGTAAACATGCCCACTGACAACAATTTTATACGAAAAGCTCAGGAATATGATGGGTGGTTCTGAGAAATGATAGAGGCAGTTAACTGTTCATCAGAAGTAAGGCAGAAGGCAGGGTGGGGTAGCACCTTGAAGACTAATTGGTATAGAATGGCATCTCTTTGAACCAATTAGTCTTTGAGGTGCTACCCTGCCTAGTCTTATGAAAAATGGAGAAGGAATAATTATAATTAATACCATCTTCCACAGAAATACATTCAGTAATAAAATAAAGGGGCTGTATATATATGCATAACTTTATATGGCATACTTTAAGGAATAAGGATAGATTTACTGGCCCAGGAAAAAATAGCCTCAAAAGGTTTAGAATGATATAAATATATTTCCAAATTTGTCCTCACAGACATTTTGTTCATATATCAGTTGTCTTAACATATTCAACTGTATGAAACACTATGAATTTTGGCAAATGTAGGAACAGGCTGGAACATTTTAAATATTTTGTTTTTTCTCAGTCAGGCAGACTTTTATATCTAAGAATGTGTTCTAAAAGAAAAATCAATCTGTTTTCAGCATTTATCTCATGTTCCCTACTTTGTCAGAACTCCATTCTTATGGCAATATAATCCTTCTGTTCTACCAAAAAAAGACTGTTTGCAAACACATATATTGATTAGCAATACTTAATTTATATTATTGTTAGAAATATGAAATGTTTCTTTGTGACAGTGGATTGCTTGCAGAAATCAGTAAGGATGCAACAGAAAGTTGTTAGTTTGGATAACTGCCTTTAACAAATAGATAATTAATTCTTCCCCCTCCTCTCAACTTGTCTTTATCATTGGTAGCAAGAGACTATTTCCCACTGTCAAACAAATACTCACTTTTCTCCTCAAGAAATTCCTAATAGTGTTTGATCCCCAGAACATTTAGGAGAGCTCTGAACTTGAGCACTGCTTTTCATCTTTGCAACAGAAGCTACTTGCTGTTCTGCCACTTTAAACTGGGGATCTCAAAACTGTCTATGTCAATATTAATATCAGGAGGGGTCACATGACATACCCTTTGTCTCGCTTCTGCCAGTGTGGCAGTGGTCATGGCCAATGATTAAGACAAGAGGTAGCAAAAGGATGAAAAATGATTAATCTGTATTCCAGCCATCAAGGGGGTAAGAAAGGTCACCCCACTTTCCTTCAGTTGTAATCAGACTGGGGTGCCTGACATTACTTGAACTACTGGTCCTGCGGAATTATGGAACAGTCTCTAACAAAAAAGAAACTGGATTGCTTGGGGGAGCTATAACATGTATTCCTATGGTAATGTAAGATAGAATGCTTTGATCACCTTAGCTACTATCCATCTTTAACTGATTTTAGTAAGCCCACCTCAACAGAAGCATCAACAGAAGTACCAGCCCGCTTCTTCTGCTTAGACCTAGATGTCAGGCTAATCAGTTTGATCTGACAGATTTTAATTAAATTAATTAAAGCTTTTCTGAATGGACTTGATTAACATACCATGGAGGAATCACTTATGAAATGAAACCTAGCAAGCATAAGTACTAATACCCACTCCCCATGAGGAATTTCTCATTGTTGTTTTGTTTTACTTAGAAATTAGCCTTTTATAAATGGATGGTGTCTGATATATAGACAAAACCCTAGCAGCTATTACAACAGGCTAGTAACAATAGCCTCCGATAAACATTTTCAAGTTCTTCTGCAAGCAACTGTGCTTTGCAGAAATTACTCCCACCATCCAACATTATAGAAACAATCATTTTGTCCAACTTATTTCCGTAAAAAACACCAGACTCCCACACTGTAGTGCCCTTGTGCCCCAGCCAATCCCAGTCACCATCTACATGTGCATTTCAGTGCACATAACTATTCCACTGTAGGATAGTACTTGTCCTGGGCAGTACTATCCTACAGTGGAATTAATTAATTTACTGCGCCCTAATATGGGTGTATGTGTAGACAGTGACACTTTACTGCAGAGCTAATTAGTCACCTCTGCCGTAAAGCATGTGTGTAAGTGCACCCATTGACTACAAAAAGACTCCATGGCCCAGTCCAGGTGTGCAGGCATGTGTGGTTTGTGGCACCACAAACCTCTTTGTGGAACCATGAACTGCACCCCTTGCACGTTAAATCATGCACAGCACTGCTAACGAAGAAAAAAGTAGCGCGAGGTATGTCAGAGTGGTGTGTGCTGGGACAAACATGGAACCGGAAGCCTCTCTGCACCCTGTGCCCCAGCCAGCTGCTCCATGGCTGTCTGGGGTGCAGGGTGCCTCAGCATGGGAGTTCCACTTGCCTCGGCATGGGGGCTTCACAGCAGAGCCCCCATGCTGATGTACATGGAGACAGGGAAACAGGCAGCCCACGGCTGCTTGCTGCCCTATCTCTATGTGCCACTCCCCAGCTGGATGGGGCACAAAGTATGTCAGTGTGGGGTCTGCCTGCTGACTAGCCCCCATACTGTGGCATCCTGTGCCCCAACCCCCCCCCCCCCCCCCCC
>NW_017729026.1:32262580-32273391 GCF_001723915.1 Gavialis gangeticus
ATATGTTACACTGCAAAGTGCATGGGAAGGGGAGTGCTCTGTGACACAAAGTAGCGGCACAAATTTGTGCCACTACTATTTGTGCTGCCGCAAATGCATGCCCCCTGCTGGTGCGGACACAGCTCATGTGGACACAAATCTTTGCCTATGTAACAAGTTACAGGATTGTAGTATCAGAAACCCTTTTTCTTCACATGCTCAAACTTTTTGGCAGGTGTACCACATATCAGCTGCTCACTGTTGCCTAGTGCCTCTCCAGTCCTCTTCCCCTACCCAATCTGCTGCTCTTTCTGCTCGCTACCTGATTTGCTGCTATGCTTTCTGTTCTATCTGCTGATGTGCTACCTGTCCCTCTGCAATCTGCTGTGTGCCAAACAGGTCCCCTGTGCCACACATCTCAGGTTGGCACCTCCTGCTTCACTGCATGTCCTAAATTGCTTGATCAGGAACTTCCCTGATACAGATGAGTAGCAAATGATGGCACAGCATCCTCCCTGAAGGAACATTGACTCAGGTCTGCTAGAACTCGGTATTTTTTATTTTCTCAGATCGCTACTGAATTCATCCTTTTTCTTCAGGCTTTTAATGAAAGGACAGATTGAGGGACAGAATGGCTTACTGTGTGTGCTAGAAATTCATTTTGTTCTTGTATTTTCTAGTGGCTATGTATTCTTTTATATTTTTAGGTGGAACAAGTTGACTGTCAGATTTTTTTGTTTGACTGTTGTACTACACTTATTAATAGGTACCTAAAAGATCAGGTAGGTGTTCAGCGAATTGTTCCATCAGAAAATGCTATATTGTTGGAAAAAAACCTTTTCATGGAAATGTATACATTTTGATGAAATTTCATTTAGGAGGGAAAAAACTGGGGGGAAAAGTATTTTAATAAGAATAACATTATTCATTTTGACAAATGTTTCATTTTGATTTTTTATGTTAATTTCCCTTCTGCAATTTCTTTTCTTTTATGTTATAGAGTGATTGATTGAAATTGAAATTAGACTAATTGTTTTCAGAAAATGTTTTTCAGGAACATTTTGATTTTATTTTAATTTTGTTTCAGAATAAACAAATTGGAAAAAACACAAAATTTCCTATGAAACAGTAATTTTGGTTCCTGCACAGTTTTGCCTATACCTCTGTTACTGAGTTGGGGGGACTGTAGGAAAATATTGAGCTCTTAATGACTGCCATTGACAGAGCTTGAAAATTTGTATGCCGTTCATTAGCCTATTTTTTTTTAAATAATGGCATCCAATATTCTCTAAATTGAGAATCTGATAGAAACAAATATTTTTAAAGATGTTATATGGAGGGAATCCTTTCTTGAGTATGCACTAACTATGGTAATTAAAAAAAAGCAAACAAAAAACAAAGAAAAAACCAAAACCAAAAGGAAAAGTCTTAGAGTAATTTTTAATTAAATTACTTTGAGAAGTAAACTGGCTCCAAGCTTTTCCCTCAAAAATTTCCTTGCTATTGTTTCTCTCACTACCTGTTTCTCCTCTACCAAAGATTGTTTTGGTTTTAATTTGCTACTAAGGAAGGCAACCCAGAGGTTATCAAGAAATTCCTGATTCAACCTTATCAAGAGTAGTAGGGCTTCCTGCTATAACTGAGGTGAGGCTGGTGAGCTGATGGACTGGGTGGCTTTACCTCCCAAAATTTCTTTTGTTTCTGGAGAAGTGTCAACACACTTGTTCTTTACAAAGCTTCAGTCATGTTGAGCTCCATAGTTACTCATTCTGGCAAATGCTGAGTTAGGAAAAACAAATCCAAGGTGGTAAGATAATTGTACTTTGAAAAGAATTCAAGCTTAAAAGCCTTCTAAGGAAGAGTGAAAGCCAAAAAGTAAAAGAAAAGAACAAGAGAAGGATGTGGAAAGAGACAAGTAAGAAGCCAAAGAGAGAAGAGCAAGACAGAAGAGAGCCTGAGGGAGGAAAACTAATGAGGTAAGAGGAGGTAAAACTATTTTGAAAAAGAGAAAATAGTGTTATCAAGCACATTTTTAAAAATTCACAAAGAAGGAGGAATAGGGAGATATAGCACAGGACAGAAAAAGACAACAATAATTTATTAGTTTCCCCACACCCTTTTGTTAATAAACCACTAATAAATTTAATCCCTATGCTATAAATACCATTAGAAAATCCTGCATTTTGTCTTGTGGGAGTCATTTGTTTTGGAGGTCGTTTGGTACTGGGTTCAATAAACAGAAGTCATTTTGACTTAGCTGGTGACGATTCTCAATTCAATTTCCTAATGCCGTTTTTCTGATGTTAGAATCTCAATTTTCTTTCACTCTGATGGGGGATTCATTACCATATAGTTAGTTACACATGGTATTAAGAAGGTTTGCAGCTATGTGCAGCTGAGGCATTTGGCTAGTTTTCAGATGCATGCACATATCGAGCCAAATTCTACTCTCAAATATATGTACATGTACAATATCCAATAAAGTTATTCTAATATCCAATTAAAGATAGGAATGTAAACCTATCAGGATAAATGTGTGATTTTTGTTTGGCTGTTCCTACAGGGATGCATTTTTTTTCCATGGGAGGCTTCCAATATAGAATACTTACAAATAATGAGGGGAAAGAAGAGATAAACCAAAAGGAAAAACATTCATCTTCCATTACATATGAAACAGAACAGAAAAGTTCTGTTAAATAAATGATACCATATAGGTTAAGATCTGTAACAATACGTAAGGAAGGAAAAAGAAGTCACTGCAACTGACCTTCATATTCCCTCTCTTCTTTCATTAACGGTCCACTGAGGTGATCCCTGGCCAAATGCAGGCAATTCAGAGCCTGTCATAAAATTACAAGATGAATTAGGGATTGTTGCCACAAATTTATAGCTACCAAGGACTTTCCTGATTAAATTTTCCAGACTTGAAAGTAATGTCAGCAACAGTCTTGATTTAGTCCAAGATCAGCATCACAACAATTGAGAAGAGAGATGACACTTTTCCCTTCAAATTATCACATGATTTGATCATCACTATTTTCTTCTCAGTTTGAATGGTAAGCAAATAAATGTAACACTAGAGAAGGTAAGTCAGCTTGACAGTTATTCCATACACAAAAGATAATTGCCAGAACTAGCTTGGGCTTTTTGCACACTGTCAAGCAAAAAATACTACTCACATTTCTCAAAATTTATGCTAGGAACAGCAGCTATTGTATTTTTTCCTACCTTCTATATAACAACACTTATTTAAAATAATATAATAGCCAATGAAATAGATTAAAAAGTGAGTACAGATGCATATATATGAACATTCCCTAAGGGTCTGATCCTGCATACATGTATGCATGTAAGAAACTTGACATACATGGGCAGTTTAAGTGAAACCACTAATTATACACACATTTGAAAAAAATGGGCCTTGGATGGCAAGTGTGTTGAAACAAGAATCAGGTCTTATCTACCTGAAAGACACACAGCAATGCCTCCATATTGGAAACTATGTAAATTAATCATCAAGATAGGCTTCTTGAATTTTATCAACTCTTGAAGAGACTACTACCCTGAATGTTATATTACTTCCCACAATGAACTTCATATTTTTGTTCAAAACATGATGTAAAAAAATTCTTTGCTATTTAAGATAACATTTAATAGTTTTAAGTATTTTTATCTAAAGTAACTAAAAATATAAAAAATTTAAAAAATGCCTAAAGTCCGAGTTCTTGGGTAGGGTATGGTGCGGAAAACAGAGTAAAATCACACTGAATTCATACCTGAAACACTTTGACCTTTAAACAGAAACTTCTTCCTCCTCTTAGGTAGAAGATAAGTTCAGCAAACAAAATTTCACCCAGTAGGTTGATACACAATGGGCTAAAACTATTGAATAGTTCATGAACCACTTTTGCTAGAGAAAATCTCAAAGCAATTTTGTGAGGAGAGATGGATTCAGTATTTTAGATGTGATGGTAATAGCACATCTATGAGATAAAGCATGTTCCCTCCAATTTTGATTGATAATAACGACCTTTAAAAAAGTTGTAAAATACCAGTTTTAAGATAAGAAATTCTGGTCAAGATGGCTTTAGAACATACAGAAAAAGATCTATCCTTTTTAATTATTTCAGACAGACTGCTTCAGTTTGGTAACCTTATATTTCAATGCTTTCTATGCCAAGTCTTAGAAAATTATAGGCTTAAATCAGAAATGCAGAGACTATTAATGGTTTTAGTTAATTATTAAATGCTTTTAATAACATGCTTAATGATTTTTAACACTTTCCTTTGTTAAGGAAAGGGAAGAAAATAAGAATGTCAAATCGTGATAATTTGAAAGGAAAAGTGTTATCACTCTCATTTGTCATGATGGAGCAGATTTTGGGCTAGCAAATCAGTCCTCTGTTACTGATTTTTTTTTAAATGCTATTTTCTTTTGTCTAAGTTAAATAGTTACAGACTTTATTTTAGATATTTTGATGACAAAGGCAAGAAATAATTATAAACTAGGGTGAGCTGGGACGAGAAACATAAATGTACGGTAATCCAGTTCCTTCCTTTTCTGGTGACAGACTATATTATTCCCACTGGTATATGTTGCTGCTATTAAACGGAGTAGCCAGCTTCTACTCACCTATTAATGTTAAATACCACTCTCTTTTCCTCCCTTCACTTTCTCTTCTGCTATCTAGTCTTTGCTAATGAGCTACTCAGACAGATCCTTCAAGTGATCACAAAATTTTCCAATGGGTGGTCAAACCTGCTGCACACATGCCCAACAGACTGAAATTGAACTGAAACGGAAGAACCCCCCCCCCCCAAAAAAAGACTATTCACTTATTCACTTAGATAAAACAAAAGTCCTAAATCACTAATGACACACCAGCATAGGCATTAATTTTAAGTGCAGTTGCAAAGACACAGATTAAATTATGTTACAGAAAAAAGCTCTCATTAAAAGGCAAAAGAACCAAGATGTATGCTTTTCATTCTGATCTGAGGCCCATTCTGAGCTCTTTATCTGCTACCCTGCAGCACCACAACTTAAAAACAATTTTTCTTTAATTGTTCCAATTCCAAGCCACAAGAATTTAGAAATTGAGTAACAGAAAAAAAACCCAGCTTAGCTTGGTATGGAGAAAAAACAGTGTAATTCTTAACTTTTTTTGGAAAGCCTAATGGTTCAAAGATAATTTTTGTGAGAATATTAATTATGATTTATTTGGTTTAAAACAAAGAATCGTGGGTGCAGTCTTCAAAGCCATAGGAAAAAAATAAATGGACAGGGGATAAGGTCAGGTAAAAAACATCCAGGGTGAAATGTAAATTGCTTCAAATTTTTTTCACACTCCGGTTGTGTCATTTAATGCTAAAACTTAATATGCCTGTCACCGCCACATTTCAGATATAAACGGTGGCCTCTGATTGTACAAATTGTGCTGAAATGTGTTTTTAACAGACAATGCACTTTTTGGAATAAACATCATTTTAACTTTTGGATATTGTAAAAGGTAAAACTGACACTTGATTATGTAGACTCATTTTTATATCCTATTTTCTGTTGGAAGAAGAATGAACTAACTGCCTTACCGCAAAATTCCCATATCAAGAAGCAGATCTTGGTAACATCTCTTTTCTTATAGGTTTTTCTTCAAAGTGAAAAGAAAGTGTAAACCTCACCTTCAGTATAGGTCAGGACATGCTGGCCAGTGCCTACTGCAGATAGAAACAAGGACAGACTGCTTTCATACTGAGCCCCATGCAAGCATTGTGGAGTCTTTATCAAGTGAGAAAGTAGAGCAGAAGCTAAGAGTACATCTTTTAAGCAGGATACTTAGGAGACTCTTCAATCCTTTTACCAGACATACAAATGCAACCTTTTTACCCAAGCTTCTAAAAATACTAAACCTTCTGTAGTACTAGTGGGAAAGGACTTGAAACGGGGTGGAGTAAGAGAAATCAGTCCAGCAAGTCACCTTTCAGCCACCTATGACATCAGCTTGCTGTCCTGATTCCTTCATTAATACCTTTGAGCTGAAAACAATGGGCCTGCCATTAAGCACCACACAGTTCAAGATAAGAAAGCCCTAAGCAGATAATAATCGGTGCATTTAGCTGGATTTCAAACATTCAGCTGCTTAATCATTTCTTCCTCACTGCATGCTGCCCAAACACACAGGGAATGCTTTGGATGCCTAGGGCAAAGGAAGAGGAGGTTGAGGGGGAGGGTGAGAGCAAGGGCACTAGTGAGCAGAGGCTGGGAGGGGTGACAGAGGCAAGGAGATTTTATGTGCAATCCTCTCCCTGGGAAATGAAAACATTTCTTAATTGCCATTAGGGAAATAGGTTAAATACAGGCTTGGTAAGCCGCTAAGGACTGGCCAACAGATTAGAAGGGATGGCTGTTGAAGGATCCTCATTTCCATTATATGACAGAGCAGGGAATTTTTATTTTCTTGTAGCCTTTAGAAACTGTTTTAGCTCATTGTTCTTCTTCTGTGTTACTACATAGAATGGGTGTGCAGTATTGGTTAGATTTTAACCATTTGCTTTCCAGGTGAAAAAATGAAGCCAATCCTCTGATGCCTTCATCCCTTATGCAAGAAAATAGAAACTGTGGCATATACCAGCTAGGGTGTGTTCAGAATGCAGGTACTATAACATCAGGCCTGCTTTACTAATACAAGTAATTGCAGAATCATAGAAATTAGAGATGTGATCTACCTACCCTGATGCTTCTGAGACACAGAGCCAAGTGTTAAATCTAGGGGTGGGAAAGACAGCTTGAGAATTATTTCAGGAAGTGAATAGGCCCTTTTAGACTGAACTGAACTGTAGAAAGAAACACCCCATCCTGGTCTGACTTGCCTCATGTTCACAAAACCATGTGTGTGAAAGAGGGAGAAAAGAAGCTTGCATATCACTAGCTTTTCTGTTTAAATTGAAGATCTCTCTTTCTAATGCTGTCATCAACAAGCAACATTTTGGGGCTCTTTCTCACATTAAGTCTAAAATCCAAGGATGGGATTTTTTCTCGAAAGTGCTTAGTGCTGTCTTATTCTGCTTCCATTAAAATTGATGGTAAAACTTTCATTAAATGCAGTGGTGAAAGTTAGACAAACATCAACAACTTGTAAATATTCTACTTGGAATGGACACGGCCATACAAATCATAGGCAGCGCTTAAAAACAGCTTCTGGCAGTGCCTCTGACAAAGGTGGGTCACTATCCTGTGATCCTTCATCATACTAAACTCCTTTCGACATCAATGAGAGTTTTATCTAAGTAAGGAAAGACTCAGGTTTTTTACAGAGAGCCTTTGTTCCATTAGCCCACAGAGGTTGATATTCTGAATTATACAAGCTATCACGAGCTGGCAGGCAAATGATAAGCCATCTAGATTAACTTCTGCTAAGTGGCTATATGGAGTTTTGAAATACCTGTATTTCCTAGAATCCTTTTGTCTCTTGTAGTTCCCTGGTAAAGACAAAGTCCAGAAGTGTTCTTTGTGGTCTACGGATCACTCCTATATTTTGGGAGATATGGAATCAGTAACATAACTACAGAGTGGGGAGTTGAGGGGGCATCCCCCCAGAGCACTGACTGCAGGGGTTAGAAAAGTAGCAGCCAGTATACTGCTCTGTCGGCCTCTGCATCTGTTGTTGCCCGGTGCAGTGCTTCCACCCAGGGCACAGAACTGCAGTTATGCCTCTGCCTAGAAGTGTGAGAAAGACAGACACTCTGCTTTGATTTTTATTCTAAACCTGTTCCTGAGAAGTCATAAGATAGGGCAGGGTGGCACCTAAGAGGCCATTGACTTGCAGAGAGCAGGGGTACTAAATAGAAAGGAATAAAGTAATTTAAATACAAAGGGCAGGGAAAGGGAGAGGAAAGGATGTGGGGGGGAGGGAGAGGTGAAGGGTGGGTTGAAAAGATCAAAAGGGATAAACAAAGCAGTTAACCCATTGAGGAATATAACGGTTATAAAAGCTAGTCTAAGAATAAAAATCCATAATCTCTGTTGAGACCATACTTAACACAATCCAGTCTGTGGATGATTTTTTGTTTCACAATTTCAAAGTCAGGTGGACTTTTAAAGTTTTGTTGGTTTAAGAACAATTACTGAGCTCAGTAGCCTCCAAGATTACCAACCACAATGTTGATGTGAAGATTGGCAATGAAAAACTAGAAAGAGTAACGAGTTTTACATATCTGGAAACCACCATCACAGAACACTTAACATCTGAAAAGGAAGTCAAGACCAGAATAGCCACTGCCACCAGCCAGCTAACAAAGCTTAAAAAAATCTGGACAAGCAGCAATATTACACTGACGGTAAAGTTGCATCTGCTGCATGCTGTAGACATCTCTATGATCCTTTATGGCTAGGAGGCATTGACATTTAATAAGAAGTTAGAGAAAAGAATAAAGGCTTTTGAAATGTGCTGCTTTAGGAGACTGCTGTGTGTCTCATACACTGAGCACAGGATGAATGAGTCTGTCAAGCAGCAAACCAGTCAAGATGTTGGAACCTATGAACTGTTGTTGGAGGTTGTGCAACGAAATTGCAGTGATGTGGACACATCATGAGCAAGCTGGACACCCTTGTTGACACTATAATGCAGGGTGAGAGAAAAAGAGGTAGACCCAAGAAGAGCTGGGGAACCACTATTAAGGACTGATTGGTGCTTAAACTGACAGTGCACAAAACTAGCCAAACACAGGGCAGAGTGGAGGACTGTGGTTACAGCATCTAAGGTGCCCCAACAGTCGCAGTGGCCTCAGGACTGACTTGACTAAGCTCAGTGATGAAAGCTTCAGGCAGGTTAAAGTATTCTGCCACAGGCTTTTGTGTCTTTCTGGAATTAATGTCAAATTGGTGGCCATTAATATTTCCATGTAGGGATAGCACTGACTGTCCCATGCAGACAGCAGAAGAGCACTGTTAGCAGCTGCTGGCTTGTATGACATTGGTAGAGGAACAGAAGAATGAACCCCAGATGTTATAATCCATGTTGTTTGGCCCAGTGATGATGCGGTCTACGCTGATGAGGGGTTATAGTTGGCATCTGGTCTCTTGCAAGGCCAGTGGGTTGGTAAGAGTCTGTTTCCAAAGGCTACTTTGAAATATCTGCCATTTTCCAGGAGGAGTTACAAAGGCCATTTCCAATGCATACAGGGTGTTCAAGATCAGGGCTGCAGGTAACCACAAAAGAGATTCTGCTGTCCTTGTCACAGGATTAATATTGTGGCAAGTCAGAGTGGAGTCTGAGTCTGGCTCTGTTGATTTGACTGATACAGTTTTGGGTTTGTATTGTTAAGTGTAGGAATCCTTGCTTCAGATCCCCAGGGTATGCATCCTGGCGAGTAGGATCAGAGCAGATACAATGCAGAGCTTGAGTGTAGACAATGGATTCACTGATGTGCTTAGGATGAAAGCAGGTGGCATGGAGGTAGCTGTAGTGGTTGGCTGGTTTTTGATACAATGTGGTGGAAATTGTGGCCTTTGCACTGTAGTGTCTAGGAAATGCATTTGCCAATTGAAGTATTCCAGAGTTAGTTTGATGGAAAAGTGGAAGTTGTTAAAGTCCTGGTAGTATTTCTCTAGAATTTTTTCCCTATGTGCCCATTAGATGAAAATGTCATTGATGTATCTAGGTATACCAGGGAGGTGGGGAGGATGAGAGGGCGTCAGCAAAGGAAGCAGACTTCAAGACCTGTCATAAATATACTGGCATAGTGGGGGGCAGTGCGTGTACTCCTGCCCTGCCTTCTGCCTGACTTCAGACTAGCATAGATAATTATTTGTCTCTTTTTCCTGCAAATATAGTTTTGAAGATGTAAATCAATGCAGTAGTCTGCAAAGATTGTACATTATTAACAATTGTCCCTTATCCAGGTCCTGCATGTGCAGTCCATAAAACCATTGCCACGGGATTCTCAGTATTTGGGAAAACAATGAAAAGTGGTCCCACCAGATTTCCTGCCAGGCTCTCTACAGTTGCAAATGAATTGATAGCATGAGGCTATTCCTTAATACACCCATGTCAATAAGCAACCTTATTTGCAGAAATTTATTATCAAGTTATGAAAACCAGGAACAATATAATCCAGAGAAAAGGAAACTAGTGCACTTGATTTTCATAAGGCAGAATTAAGTTTCTGTCTGCCCTTGTGGGTTTCCAGGTTCTGCTTCCTGTCTCTGCCCTCCCCCTGGGGGGAGGGTGAGGTGGTAGGGCCCATATAGCTGAGGAAACTTGGGGATTTGGAGGACCTAGTTCAGCGCAGCAGGAGTTGCCAGCTACATGGAGCCACAGAAGAGGTGAGCGGGGGAGGACTGTGCAATGTGGCAGGATGGGGCCTGTAGCACAGTAGACCCATGTAATGTAGAGCAATGCAGTAGGGGGCACATGCTATGACATACAGCCCCTGGTCACTCAAAATTGGACAGCCCTAGTTTAACATTTTTTTAAAATCAAGCCTGTGTGAAAAGGAAGAATAAATCTTCTTTATTATTTCTTTTTCTGAGCCTTGTCTCTCACATCTGAGTGAACAATGGTTTAGGCTGATCATAGTTTCATAGTTTCTAGGGTCGGAAGGGACCTGAGAAGATCATCTAGTCCGACCCCCTGCCATGGCAGGAAAGAGTACTGGGGTCAAACGACCCCAGCAAGGTGTTCATCTAATCTCTTCTTAAAAACCCCCAGGGTAGGAGCCTGCACCACCTCCCTTGGAAGTTGGTTCCAGACCCTAGCCACCCTGACCGTGAAATAGCGCCTTCTGATGTCTAACCTAAATCTACCCTCTGCCAGCTTGTGACCGTTGTTCCTGGT
>NW_017729026.1:32273700-32277589 GCF_001723915.1 Gavialis gangeticus
TGCAATGACCTCGGCCAGTTACTTTAGAACTCTAGGGTGGAGATCATCCGGACTGGCTGACTTGAATACGTCCAGCCCCTCCAGAAGCTGCCTTACTAAGTCCTCGCTAACCCTTGGCCCAGGTGTGCCTCCCCCGGATCATAATCTGTAGGTACCCTACTTTTAGTAGGGGCCCTTTTAACAGTAACACTAAATCAATAAAAAAAAATACATTTAAGAAAGGAATCAAATACAGCAGGTAGTACCCAACTGATACAAATTAAGGGCCCCTTCCTACAAACATTTATGCATGCAAATCACTACTCAGATGAATAGTCCTGATTAAACTCATCTGTCTTAGGTATTTGCTACTGATTAGTGCAATATCTAAGCACCTCCCAATTGTTCGTATACTATCCTCATGAACAACCCTCTGAAGCAGAGAATGGTACTACCCTTATTTTTTAAATAGGAAGCTAAGTCATAGAGAAGCTAAAAGCCAGATTCTGAAAGCATTTCATCACCAAAAGATGTACCTAGTAGGATTTTCTAAAGTACTTTGGTGATGTGTAAGTTATGTGCCTAGAAGTTTCTAAAAATTCCATTAAGCACCAGGGCTAAGTACAGACAGTAAAAAAGCCTGAGGCTGAATCGATTCAGTCTTTGCAGATTAACTGCAGAGATTAAACTGAGAAGAGAAACAAATGGAGAGACATTCACTTTTGATTCAGGAAATGCAGCCACATACCTGAAGTGCAGGGGTGGGCAAAATGTGGCCCTCCAAGCCATTCTATCTGGCCTGCGGGGCCCCTAAAAAATTTAGAAAATTAATATTTATCTGCCCTGGGCTGCCTGTCATGCAGCCCTCGATGGCTTGCCAAAGCTCAGTAAGTGGCCCTCTGCCCAAAATAATTGCCCGCCCCTGCTAGTGGTGCAGACCAGAAGCCAGGGGTCACCAGAGCATAGCTCTCTGGCAGGAAGTCAGCATGGGCTGTGTGTTCACTTCCTCTTCCTGATGCCCCCGAGGTCATTGGGATTTGCAGTTCAGAATCACAACAACAGGACTCTGCAGGGTTGCTCATCACTTCTTCCTCCTCCTTCCAGGTAGCTCTGGGATTTGTAGACCACAGTTGCAGCCCACAGTAAGTTTTTAGCAGGTAACTCCCCTCCCTAACCCCAGACCCCAGCCTGGCTTTGCCTGGGAGGGAGGAGGGGTGCAATCCCTGCCTCCCCCTGCCCAGCCCTTCTCTGTTGGAGCAGACAGCTCAGCCCAGCCCAGGGCTGGAAAGCATGCTGGGATGCTAGGGGACTGACTGAACTTGAATCAGGAAGGGGCCTGGGACAGAAGTTTCATAAACTGGTTTGATCTAAATCAGTTAAGTCTGATACTACATCCAACCAAGTTTACCTTAAACCAGTTTTGGTCATTTTGAAACTGGTTTATGTGCACTGAGCTTCAGTTTTGTTACAGGTTTAAACCAATTTCTGATGACTTATGTGTAATTTCTGTCCCTAGCCTAGAGGCCCAAGATTACAGAAAAGGTCTGTGGTAGAGCAGAAACCTAAGTCTCTGAAGACCCAGAGGAACCCTTTGCAAGTAGTCCATCTTTCTTCCCACACAAAATAGACTATGCTTACGCACTGGTACTTGCACAATCAGGCCTGCATACTCTATATAATAAAATCAACAAGTGGAATATTTAAAAATGTAAATTACTTTGGTTTGTTTAGCTATTGTAAAATACTTTTCCACTTTCATAGACTGATAGTGTTTAAGGCCAGCAGTGGAATAGTAGATCACCTAGTCTGATCTCCTGTATGTCACTGGAAATATGTCACTTAGTTATCCCTGCACTAATCCTAGTAACTTAGGCCTGGTTAAATCATCTTACAGAAAGGCTACTTGATTCAAAGTCACCAGAAGATGGAGTATCTACTACTTCCCTGGGTAGTTTGTTCCAGGGTTTTATCACTTTTATTGTTGTAGTATTTTGTGTTTATCCCTTACATGCATTTATTACCTGTTAGCCAGTATAAGATAGCAGTCAAACATAGGGTATTCTTTTAATTGGGTGGAATAGAGCAGTGGTGCTGAAATTTTTGTCTCTGGGGCCCAGGTGAATGGTGTGGGGCCAGTCCATGGGCCAGGTCAGGTCCCGCATTGCCTCTGCCCAGCCCCCACACATCAGGATCAGGCTCTGGGGCCCTGCACTCCCTCTGCCTGGCCCCTGCATGTCGGGATTGGGCCCCAAACTACCCTGGGCACCCAATCTAGTGCACAGGGCCATGGCCTGTGGGGCTCCCCACAGATTACCCAACAGGGATCTTTCCCCACAAAGAAGCCCCACAGACTAGATAACACAATGCTGATTATGGAGACTGATCTGGCCTTTGGACCTGGCATTGAGCATCCCTAGTATAAAACAATGTTTTTCAACCTTTTGAGATTCAGCACAATGTTTTTGAATTTGGTGGTACCCCGGCTGAGAATCATTGTTGCACTGCTTCAGTTTACCTCAGTGGTACTCAACTGGGGTGCTGCCACAGCCACCCCAGCTAGGAAAAGTGTCCTACATACCTGATGGACAGCTAGACTGGGAAGGGATGAAAGGGTTTCACAGTACCCTGGGGCTGAGAGCCACTGACTTAGAAAGTTAATGAAACAGAATATACACACTCTAAGTATGGTGGAACCTGAAGATATAATCTGTCTATTCTGATTATATCAATTAGCCTAAATCTATTGACAGCCACGGAAAGCCACTGATTTATACAGGATAAAGGGTAGCTCCTTATATGAATTTCTAAATTAGCATATTGTAATCCAGACTTATTTTTCTTAACACCAAAGAAACTGACATTGAGAACACCATGTATCATTTTTGAGATAAAGGGTTTTAAAGAGAGTTGAGGGAGAAAAGGAAGAAAGTGGCACAACACATATTTTTTTAATCTATCTGATAAAAGTTTCGTCTCGTATGGGTACAATACAAGGCAGAGGGCCCTCTAAAATATTTATAGCTGGATATAAAAGCATAAGCCTTTTGGAATTTATCAGTAGGATAGATTTCTGCTGACTTTCTAACAAACAGAATATTTTTATTCTTGTCTGAATGTTTTTACTCCAGTGCAAAAACAATTCTGCTGAAGTATTATTTGGAACATCAACGGAATAAAAAAGAGAAACCGATCATTAACACCTGAGAACCTTTGATAAAGATACAATAAACCACTGATGCTCTGGTTCCCAAGTAGGAATAAAAATATTGGTTTAAATTGAAAATGTTAAGTAATATCCCTTTCTATCATGAAGGAGATGAAAACATTGTGGATTTTACTTTGAAATACTACTGTAGTGCTAAAATAAATGACACATTGTGCTTTGCATCTCAAGGCGTGCATCTATACATTCTATTAAGGCAATGCGATAAACTATGGAACAGTTTGTGCTGGAGTTTATCATGGTACCTGAATAGTCTGTGTAGATGCTCAAACTGCTGCGGTCCAGGGTGCACATACAGATGCTGTGCCCAGGACTGCAGCAGTTTAAGCCAGGGTGGAGCTGACCTGGGCTGGCAGCACACCCCAGGGGTCGGCCTCGGCTTTGGCCTCCAGGAAGTGGTGTTGGGTTTGGCTGGGGCACCAGAGTGCCCCAGCACGTGGAGCCCTGTAGTTAGGCAGCAGGCAGGGGTCTGGTCCCCTGCCGCCTGGGCTGACTGGGTGCAATGTATGCCTGGGTCAGTGTTTACATGTGTGTTTAGGCACAGTTATTTTCAATGCAGTAAGACAGTAGTGTCCCCAACAATACTATCTTACTGCAGCAAAATTAGTTTGCTGTGGCTTGAGCCACACACGTAGACTGTGATGCTTTACACTGCAGCAATTTAGTCTATTGCACAGTTAAGCATGT
>NW_017729026.1:32282589-32286336 GCF_001723915.1 Gavialis gangeticus
TTACTGCAGCAAAATTAGTTTGCTGTGGCTTGAGCCACACACGTAGACTGTGATGCTTTACACTGCAGCAATTTAGTCTATTGCACAGTTAAGCATGTGTGTAGATGCACCCAAGCAGTACTTTCTTTGACAATGTATGTAACACACAGATTGGCTTTTTGAGCAAATTGGAACAAGTCCAGTCATGATGAATCCTACCTCTGCTCTGAAGCATTGCTCCTATACTATAAACCCCTTAGCACAAATATTCCTATAGTAGGAAAAAAATCCTTGTTCTTCCTTGTTGCATATAAACAATTGTAAAAAATGATATATTTAAAGGAATATTCTTAGGCATATTGGTATGGCTTCACAGTATTGTTCTACATGATATAAAACTACAAACAAAATTCAGCATCAGTGACAGCTCTTCTGTAAACAAAGGGACACTTACTGCCAAGAGGTCTTTGGGAATCTCATATAATAAATAAATCATCCCAGATTTTTTTTTCAGAGTTGACTGGCTTCACAGTTTTTTCCCTACATCCTGCTTGCTTACGGAGAACATCTCTGTTCTAATGGAATGTTCTATTAGAGGGCAAATTAACCTCATCATCCGATCTGGAATCCCCAGCATTGCAAATTACATCTAAAACCACACATTACAGACCAAGAATGCTTTGAGGAATTCTGGACAACAATTAGTTGGACAGATGTTTACTTATAATGATGAAAATATGTTCTGCTGGTAAATGCATTACTTGTGAACTAACTATTGAGGCCATGCCACTTCAGCATCAGCACACTACATGTAAACAGCTATAGTTTAAGCTAAAATAAGCAATGAATGGGCTGAATTTTCCTCTGAGTTACACTTGAATAGCCCTTATAGTTGCAATAGGGGATTCACAGTAGCTAGAAGCTGAGCCTGGACTGTGTAAGTTGAAGTTTTTGGCTAGGTACAGTTATTCAAAAAGCCCAACACAGAATTGATCCAAGTTATGCAGTTTTCTATAAGCAGCATAGTTTAGCTCAGTAGTGAACAGAGCACACATTCACCCTTTGATGCGGGAGTAGGGGGATCCCTAGACTGGGCTGCGCCATTTTTAAACCAGTCTGAGTGCGCCAAACTTCTGTTCTGTTATAGGTATAAATTAATCTCCAATCATTTAGACTGGTAAAAGTGTAATGTCTGTACCTGGCCTTTGGCTCAGGACTGGATTTCTTTCTTTTAACAAAAAGTTCAATTGTAAGGTACAAGTTTGATGCAGGAATCCCTGGGGAAAATTCTATAGCAGGAGATGAGACTATATGATCTTCACAATATTTTCTGGCCTTAAATTCTACAAATTCCTTTATATTAGAGGAATGAGAATTTAACTCACTGTGTCCACAGTATGGCAAATCAGTATAAATATTTTATTAAACAATTTAGAGAGGAAAACAATTTAACTTTAGAGGCTGTTAACATAATTTCCAATTATCAGATATTCTTTCTCCCTTCCTCTCAATAATCAAAACATAAATACATGCACATCTCTCAATATTGCATGGTGATAGCAACTTATTATGGGGCTTATTTTGTGCTTTAAAGAAAAGAAGTCTGAGTTCCTATAAACCTTTCAAACTTTCATTCCTCCTCCCTACCCAATTTGCATGGAGGAGTCTCTTTTACAACATTATCCATGTAATAGTCCTGCAGACCTCTCCTTCATGCCAAAATTTCCCTTTGAAGTTTGCCCTCCCATTAGTGCTTCAGTGTAGGTATTCAGACTGATCACACAAGCGCAGCAGAACTTCAGAACTGTCCACGTTCTGTCGGATACAGTTGTTTCATGTTGCTTGTGATTTACAGTCTTAATTAATGCTCAAAAGGAGAAGAACACATCTTTCGTGGAGCTTTCCCCCTCCCTTTCTTTTTACAAAACAGTGCTCTCAGGGTTTCATTGGACATTGTGCAGGATGGCTTTTGCCAAGCAGAATGGAACACACTTAATACTTTTCCTTTATAACCTTTGCAATAAATCAGCTGCCACTCGGTTTGCACAAGTGCAGCCATTAGTATCCCCTCCCCCTCCCCCTGCACTTCCCGAATTTTAAACAAAGTAGGAATAAACTGAAGTTGAGCAGAGCCAGCGCGAGCCCAGTAAATCAGTTTAATGAGAATTGAATCAATCGTATGAAGTCCACTGCTGAACAAATAAGGTGGATAACAGGGGTCAGGCTTTCGAAGAAGGCACTGGGTACAGGAAAAAGGAAGTAATGTTGGCATATTTGGTGTTCAGCTGTGATGCAAATCTGCTGCGAACACCGTTTCTTAAAATCACATCATTGCGACTCACTGCTGCAAGCCATTGTTTAGATTCAGCAGTTTCTCTCTTCTTTGTGGCTTTGCCCCTCCATGCTTTCCCATAGAAGTGAAGAGTTTTCTTGTTATTCTTTCTCACTACTTATCTCCCGTGTGATTATCTTGGGCTATATTTATCATTTTTAAATGTCCCCTATTTCTGCTTTTATTGTAAATGAATATAAACAAGCTCAAACCCTTGTTTCATTCAGAAACACTGGGGAGGGTAAACACTCCTGTGTTTTGAGTAAGCTGAAGTTTGAAAGAACTGATATTAACCTTATTATTTAACAGCAAGTTATTAAAGCACATCTAGAGGCAGAAAGGAGTTTTGTAAATGCATTTTTTCATCAATCAGGAACAGATTTACAAGCAAGTTAAGAGGTAAAGAAATCACTCTACGCGAACTGCTTAGGTACCAGGATGATAGGAGCAGTTCAGAACTAAAGAAGGGACTGAAAAAGGAAAGAGAACCATTCTTCAAATGAAGGATAATATTTTACCAAGAAAGTCTTCCAGCCAGGGCTGTTTGAGACAATTGGATACTCTAGGACAGAGTAGCCCAACTTCTGAGTGGCTGGGGGCACATGGCATGGGAGGCACTGATGCAGCACACCAGGAAGGAGGCCATGCAGTGTGGTATGCTGCATCAGTTTCTCCCGTGCCATGTGCCCCCTTTACCCTGTGGCAGGTGTCTGCTTGCTGTACTGTATAGAGTCCCCAGGTCCCCCCTGAGCTCCATGGTTGCAAGCTTCTTAAAGCCAGGTGGGATGAGATGCCTTGCCCCACCCCAGCTCAGGCTCAGGAAGCAGAAACTGGACGAGGGTGGGGGAGCCTAGAGACCCTGGTGACAGCAGGAGGAGAGTAAGAGGGGATGGAGGAGTGCTGCAACTGGACCAGGAGCCAGGTGCTGGCAGTTTAACCCCTTAGGGGCTCCAAAAGTTGCAGGCCTGGCAAACCTCCACTTGAGAGCACATGACACCCTCAGAAAGACCTCAGCAATCAGGCTGTGTCCACAGGGCTAGATGAATCGGGTCTCTTATAGTCGTCTCCTCTTGTAACAGGTTCTAACTAGAGTTAGTAAAGTAAGCTAAGAAAACATGAGAAATGTCATAAGCCCTTGGCATAGGCCTCCACTACTTTCGGTCTAAGTGGTTACAAGTATTTTCAGACTTTTTAAAGGGGAAAAAAAGTATTTGACATTCAGAGTAAACTTATAGGACTTAGCTATGTCATAGTGTACCATTGCTTCTGTGTGTAGTGTATCATCAAACCCTCTGGAAGGAAGGTTGAAGTCTGTCTTATACCTCTTTCCTCCCACACACTGTACCAAAATCTCACCATCAGATGTTAAAAAGGTTTCCTGTGCCCAAACTAGTATTTAGTCAATTGGGCGGCGGGGACGGGGGTAGGGGTGGGGG
>NW_017729026.1:32286347-32286963 GCF_001723915.1 Gavialis gangeticus
TGGGGGCGGGGGGGTGAAGCAGAAGCAGAACTGAAGCGTATTTAAGCCAAGGAAAAGTTGTTTCTATTTATTTCAGTGGCTTTGGATCAAGACCAATGTTTGTACATTTTTTCAAGATACAGTTTTCCAAATAGGCTGGGATTCCTGGGGCTAAGTGACCCTCTCAGGAATTTGTGTTCATTCAAGTAAATTTTAGGAGTCAGCTATCTGATTTTCATATGGATGGGCCTAGAAAGGGGAGAAAATCCCCTGAGATATTCAAAGGAGTTTTCTCTTATACCTCTTTTAGAATTTTTTCTTCTCTTGGTTTTTGTGGAAATGCCAAGTAAGGGAGAAAGGAATAATTGACAATACAAAAAGCAAACTATCTATATTAAGAACAAGCTGTATCTATTGTCATCTTCTGAAGGAATCCCACTAGCAAACTAACCCATGGTGTTTGTTTTCTTTCCATCCTCAGCCCTATGTAGAGCTAGGAATCCATTCTTAGCCAAGACTGAGTCTACATTGTGCTGTTAGAGGTATACAAAGAAGGCTTAGCTAAACTGGCAGTAGGGACCTCCCATGTTTTAGGGAAATCATAGATTCATAGATTATAGAGTCAGAAGGGAACCAA
>NW_017729026.1:32291963-32301560 GCF_001723915.1 Gavialis gangeticus
AATCCATTCTTAGCCAAGACTGAGTCTACATTGTGCTGTTAGAGGTATACAAAGAAGGCTTAGCTAAACTGGCAGTAGGGACCTCCCATGTTTTAGGGAAATCATAGATTCATAGATTATAGAGTCAGAAGGGAACCAATGGATCATCATGTCTGACCCCCTGCCCCTGGCAGGAAAGAGGACCGAGGTCAGATGACCCCAGCCAGGTGACTGTCTAGCCTCATCTTGAAGACCTCCAAGTTAGTTGACAGCACCACCTCTCTTGAAAGCCCATTCCAGACTCTGGCTACCTTTATTGTAAAAAAATTCTTCCTAATGTCTAACCTAAATCTACTCTCCACTAGTTTGCACCCATTATTCCTAGTTACTCTCTGGGGCGCTGTGGTAAACAGCGCATCCCCAATTCCCTGCTGTCCTGCCCTGATAAATTTATAGGCAGCCACAAGGTCACCCCTCAGCCATCTTTTGTACAGACTGAAGAGATCCAGATCTCTCAACCTCTCCTCGTAGGGTCTTTCACGGAGACCGCTAATCATGCCGGTGGCCATCCTCTAAACTCTTGAAGTGCGGCGCCCAAAACTGGACACAATACTCCAACTGCTGCCTGACTAGTGCTGCATGGGGGGGGAGAGCATCACCTCCCTCGATCTGTTGGTCATGCATCTGCTAATACATGACAAGGTGCAACTGGCTTTGTTGATGGCCTTGTTGCACTGCTGACTTATGTTCATCTTGGAGTCAACTATGGCTCCAAGATCTCTCTCAGCCTCTGAACTGCTGTAGGTGTGCTGGGGATTCCTCCTTCCTAAGTGGAGTACCTTACATTTATCTTTGTTGAATTGCATCCTATTACGTTCCGCCCATTGATCTAACCTGTCCAGGTCGGCCTGTAACTGCTCCATGCCCTGTGGTATATTAACTTTGCCCCATAATTTGGTATCATCTGTGAACTTGGAGAGGGTGCTCAGCACACCCTCATCCAAATTACTGATGAAGATATTAAATAATACCGGCCCAAGGACCAAACCCTGTGGGACCCCACTGCCCATCTTCTTCCAGGTTGAAAATGACCCATCAACCACCACACTCTAGGTGCGGTCCCTAAGCCAGTTAGCCACCCACCTGACTCTGTAGGCATCCACTCCACAGCCTGTTAGCTTCCCTATGAGAATAGGATGTGAAACTATGTCGAAGGCCTTCCTAAATTCCAGGTAGATGACATTGGCCTCTGCTCCTGTGTCAAGACAGTGTGTGACCTGGTCAGAAAAAGCTATAAGGTTTGTCAGGCAAGATCTATCTGCGATGAACCTATGCTAGTTTCCATTCAGCATTGTCTCCCCTGCTGGGCTTTCACAAATACACTCTTTGATGATTTTTTCTAGTATTTTCACAGGGATAGAGGTAGGACTGACTGGTCTAAAGTTACCCGGTGCCTCCCTTCTCCCCTTCTTAAGCATGGGCACCACTTCGGCCTTTTTCCAGTCCTCAGAGACCTGTCCGGAGCACCATTAGAGCTCAACAGCTGTGTCAGTGGGTCAGCTGTGACACTGGCCAATTCCTTCGGCACCAGTGGATGGAGGCCAGCTGACTTGTACCCATCCAGCCCTTCCAAGTGCTCTTTAACTAAGTCAACACTAACCTTTGGTGGTCTGGTGCCTTTTGGACATCTGTCTATGTTCAAGGTGGGGGGATCACAATGTTCAGAATGATGTAAAGCAATGATGGGCAAAATACAGCCTGTGGGCTGGATCTGACCTGCCAAGGGATTCTATCCAGCCTGTGGTGGGACCCTGGCCCCACCTGACCCAGGTGCAGGGGGCAGCCCAGGCCATGGTGGTTGCAGCCAATCCTGCTACCCCCAGGTGCACAGCAGGGCAGGGGTGGTACAGCAGCTTGACTCAGCTTCCCAGCAGCCCCTATGGTAGCAGCACCCGGCCCCACTACCCAGGCACTCTGGCCTGTTCATCCTACATCCACTGCCAGGGGCACCAGATAGAGTGGGCACGTTGGCAGGATCTCCGTGGAGACCAGCCCCAGATCCCCACGGGCAGGGTGTGCTTAGTTGAGCAGTTGGGATGGGGCTGCATGCAGGCAGGGAGAGGTGTCTGGGAGCAGAACAGGCAGGCAGGATCCAGGCCCAGGATCACAGGGTGGTGACAGCATGGGGCTGGGGCCCAGGGCAGAGCCACAATCCACTTCCCATACATACCTGTGATGGGTACTAGTTCTGTAGGCAGGGATGTGTGGGGAGCAGATTGCAGCTCTGTCCCGGCCCTGTGCTGTTACCACCTTGTGATCCTGGCCCTGATTCCACCTGCCCGCCCACTCCATTCGGTGCCCCTGGTAGTGGGTGCAGGGCGTATGAGCTGGGGGCCAGATAGGATCAATTGCCCCCTTCCCCTGCTGCACCAGGCTGGGTCAGCAACCCCCATCCCTTGACCTGCAACAACTCACCAAAAATCCTCAAGTGGCCCTCCAGCTGAAATAATTGCTGACCCCTGGTGTAAAGCAGCATAGCTAGTTTTCTACATACAGGGTATATCAGAGATGCAACCAGAGGCAAGACCAGGGAACCTGGACCTGTATCTGTTACCTGATCTTCTGAGTTCAGGAGTACTCAGATTTTCCATTGACTTCAATTTGGAGTTATGGATGCTCAACACTTCTGAAAATTGGGCTCCGAAGGACTGTTCTATTTGATAAAACTGAAGCAGTACCTATGTATAAAGATGGTATACTATCATATCTGTATCCTCTCTCTTCCAGTGAATGAGGCAAAATCCCAGACCACTCAAGGATCTAGCATGTAGTATTTTGTGCTACTGGTCAGAAGAACTGGCATTGTTGCATTTTGTCCATTCCACTGGACAGAAGGACCATTACAAGTCTCGCTATCTTGAAAAGTAAAGAAATGTAAAGACTCATCTCATTGTGTTTTTCTCCCTACAACAAAAATATAAGAATGATTTGGCAACACCCCTGAAATGAGAGTGAGCAAAAAAAAAATCTATTCCACCTACATTCATGTCTACATTCATGTGGTGTAACTAGAAGGCAGACTGAAGCATAGAAATGTCTCTCATTGAACAGTGAATAGAAAAAGTTTAGTGTTCAGATACCACAGTGATGTCTGTAAAATATATACTTAATTACAAAGATGTTACATGCAAAGCTGTCAAGAATTCCTTTACAAGCATCTGAATACTGCACAGCCTATATTGCTGTGTTATGGCAGTTATGGCTGTATCATTTACACAGCTTGAAAAGTTCAGTGCAGATATTAAGCAGCCTGAAAATTTACATTTTTCCAGAAGTGGTTTTGTACAAGTGAAGTAATTCTGCCATTGAGGTTGTTAGTATACCAGTGAAGAAGTAACAACAAAACAATCATAGAATTATAGAGAAGTAGGGCTGGAAGGGACCTCCAGAGGTCATCTAGTCCAACCCTCTGCCATAGGCAGGATCATCCCTATCCAGGCCATCATGTAAAATCCATAATCTAAACTCTACATAAGACTACTGTTAACCCTTGCATAACATCCTAACCTGCCACAGGTAAAGCAAGGGAACCATTCCAGCCATCTTCCTGATTCTATGAAACGTTCTCAAGAGATCCTGGGTAGAGGGCCATGCCCCTGCTACAGAGGAAGGCAGAAACCCACGCAGTCCATACCTATCTGACCATCAGGTAAAATTCCTTCCAGACCCCAAATATGTCAATCAGGCTGACCCTGAAAACAGGGGCAATACCCTCCAGCCAGAAACCTCTGGCTTTGGTCCCAGCAGGAGCATTGGCACACTCCAGTCAAAATCCTCCACCTTGGCTGTAGCCAACAACCACTGGTTCAGAGGGAGGCTTAAAAAATGTTTTTAATTTGTTAAATATTTTACCTTTGTGGCCTAGTACCTTTTAATGGAAAAGGAAACTGTTTCTTTGGTCTAAATCCTCATGGTATTTAGGTATTTAAGTGCTTAACTGCCTTTGAAATTGACTTGTTACTTTATTTTTACTGTTTAGCAGTTTTTTGCAGTACTAAATGCTTTTAATCAACTCTGCTAAGAAGTCAAAGGGAAAAGAACCATAGCATACTCAGCTAGACCAGCGCCAGCTGGATTAACCCACGATGAAGCTGAAAGTAACTCAGAAAAAAGATAGATGTAAGGGGAGCTAGCTGATCGTATGGATCTGCTCCTATTCCATCTGGGATTCAGACTACCCTTTGTAACCACTACTGTGAAGAGTCAAAACCCTTTTTTCAGACCAAAGTAAATCAGAGTATCTAGTGTCAGCAAGCCTTGTAAAGTCCATACATGTTTACACTTGGCATCAGATTACACACATTTGACTATTTGATTTAGTGTCCACACTTGTGTTTTTCCTTCTTTTGTCAGAACAAAAATACAGCTATTCTTAAGAGAAGACTTTGTTTTTAAAGGCCTAATTTGTGCTATATGGTAGGAAGCTCCCTCCTCTCCCCACCCAGATAGACATGCAAATAAAATCCAAAGAAATTTAGAATCGATTAATATTAATTTGGTAACTTCAGTGCATATATTATATATTCACAAAAAGATATACATATACAGGAATAAATATATAGAGATACGTGTTTGTGTATATACACACATATGTATGCATATACATATAGATGCATATATACATATTTTATATGATATAATATATATTTATCTATGTATAATGTGTTTCTATTTGTATGTATATACACATGTGTGTATATATATGCATATATACATATGCACGTGTGTGCATGTACATTTATGCACACAAGCTTTTAACTGTGTTCTGTAAAGTTAGACAGCTGTATAAATAGTATAGATATCTATCTATCTATCTATCTATCTATCTATATATATATATATAGAGAGAGAGAAAGATAAATAAGAGTGGAGTCCTTGGACAGGTTTTTTTTTACTCCAGTGCAAAAACATTTCTGTTGAAATCTTATTCGGAACATCAACTGAGTAAAAAAGAGAAACAGAGTTCTTAAATTATTTTGTACTTTCCACATACAGAGGAACAGTCAGAACAGTATGGGGTTTTACGCCTTCTGGTTAGCTTATAAAACAGTAGAGCTAGCAGTTCTTTGCCATAGGAAAAATAGTATTTTGTGGACTTTAGTAACATAGCTGATTGCTTGTGACTAAAGGAGCAGAAAAGTGTATTTGTACAAATAAAATACCATGTCTGACTATCTCTTAGAAGATAGACAGCTGATGAATGATAAAAGTATTCAGAAACAAACTTAAGAATCTTATAGAGAAAGCCAACAATTTAGAGGGCATTTATACCCTAGGTGTGCTAGATGACTTAATAGCGCCTTTCCATCTCTAAATTTCTGTGAGGCTCTGACAAAGATATTAGACTAAAATTATTAAAAGTCGCTTAATCTTAAAATATATGCTAACAAGCTACCATGCAGAACATTGATGCATACATGTTTTCAGGATCAGGCCATAAAGAAAACAGTAGTCAAATCAAAAGTGAATAATAGGTGAAACCTGACATTTTCAGCATGAGGGTTTTTTTAATGGATATTTACATAAAAGGAAAGGAAACCAGCTAAAATTTTAAAAAGGAAGACAAAGGAAAAAAACTTTAATATTAGGTTGGTTTTGCAATGAATATATTATTAATCATTATGTAAATACAAAACAAGTTAGGACAGGCATCATTTGTGCCTATTAAACATTTCAAGCAAAAACAAAATCCATGCCATTTTTTCAAATGAAACTGAGCTGCTCTTACCTCTTAAAAGGTGAAGAATCAGATGATCCAAAGTATAATACTGAGGAAAACCAAAAAACAGTTCTGAATGATACCATCTAATGCAGTAAGGCCCCAAACCTGAAAACACTCACAGACTTAAGTTTACTATCCTGAGTAGCCTTATTAAATGTTTGATGGACTGGGGACTAACTTATGTCTGGCTCTGTAAACTAGAAATACCATTTTCACTTGGACAACAATAATATGGTGCTGAATTAATATACACGGTACTATAAACCCATGCTTGTTTCAAATGTGTTAACCACATAACTCTTCATACAGATTCTTTCATTGCTCCATTACCACTGAGAAAAGAAGTAAACCTTTGTTTTGTATGATATCTTTCATTAACCTCTAACAATTAAATGATCTGTTAGACACAAGCAGAGAAAAGAATCATGTGAGTGAGAAAATATACATATTTTTCTTAGAGCATTGTGCAATTCAGCAAGGACCAAATAAAACTTCACTTGCTGAAGGTTTTGTCAAATATTGAGCTTTGATTCCTGTTTGAATAATAAGGCTGACAGTCTTCAGAACTTGCATTAGCTTAAGGTTTTGCATTGAAATTGCACAATTGAAACTGGCATGCATAGTTTTCACAATAAAATCAAGTTAAAACCTTTAAATTTATGATTGGAGCCTTGACATCCTTTAGAACCTGAATCTCACGCAACACAAATGCAGCACAAACCAAAGTGAAGACTTGGTACAAACCCATGAAAAGCAAACTTAAAAAATGTTTTTCCAGATGAGAATTAGAATTAGATAGTCTTGTAGATAAGGAATAGGGCAGGGACTTGGGAAATCTGGGTTGAATTTCCAGTCTCCTATGTGACCTGGGAAGAAAGTTAGGGCCAGAGTCTTACACAGCACAAAGTGGCCTTAAATAATTTAAAAGATTACCCTGATGGAAGAATTTGTGTTCGACTAGCCTTCTCTAAGACCAGCCACTGCAGTCTTAAGTAAAGCATCCCCTTAGTGGAACAACTTTGAAGGTAGCATCAGTGGCAGCAGTGGCTACTGGGCCAGCAGTACAGCTGCTGTTCTCGTTGTGCCTCTTCCTACCCCAGTGTTGGTGCCTGCAGCCAATGCCCCGGTCATCCCCTTTCGTTATGCTACTGGTCTAACAGAAAGATATAGGATTAGGGCACATGACAGAATTTAGCTCTGCTATGCTTATTAATTTGTTGGTATAATAAGACTCTATAACAGCAGGACCGTATGGAGAGAATAGCAGACCCTATGTCTTAGTGCATTTTAATTTTTCTCTGTTGGGATATAGATTTCAGAAAATAAACAGACGTGCAATCCAGTTCCAAAGTAGGAAAGTCACTGTTATATTGCCTTGTTTTCAAGAAGAATAAGAGCATTTTTTTTAGATTAGGAGAGGAGAGAAAGGGGATAATTAATTGTTTTATGTCAAAATATATTTTTATTTTGCCAGTAGTTTGTTGTGAGGCTTTTTCCATTAGCTATTTTTATTAACTGTATTAATTTGTTATTTTAATACTAAATATTCCAAGAACCGGTAACAAGGCTTTTATTATTGGACTCAGATTATACCCAGATAAAACTATGCCAGCATCCTCAGAAGCGGTCTTATTTATCTGGAGTTTTGATGTTTTGGGGGCAGGGTTCACATCCTCTGATACGGAAAGCACTTCCTAGCTTTAACACTGCATGCTTAAGAAGAACTTTTAAACACTCATCAATGGTTAAATAATTCAGCCTAGATAAGACAAAATTGCATGGTGCTGAGATAGGCCACACATGGGAGGTATCCAAAAGTTATCTTAGCTGGAGTTGCTCTCCAGCAGAGTGAACAAAATTCCTAAACCCTAAGAATTACAGCTAAAAGCTGAGAAGCCTCTCTGTTCAGATCAATGGGCCTGTAGTTTTTAGAACCTCCAAGACAGATCACCTTGGGGAGAGGAAGACATAACACATAAAACATACAAGCCTTTGACCAATCTCTCCTGCACCTGGAAGGAAACCATTACCAAGAAGGTCTGTGCCAGCATTTATCCACCAATCTGGGGGCTTCCTCCAACTATATGATAGTTCAGAAGACTGTAAGAGCCAAAGAATTTGTGAATCCCACATCATTTTAAGATTCTTATTTTTCCTTTTCCTAGTTTTTGTCTTTTGTTAATTGAAAAATGCTTTATTTTCAAGACTTTATTTTCCCAATGTTCAGGGTGTGAACTAGAAAGGCTAGTTGTGTGCAAACATGTATCTGTGTGGGCACTCAAAAAGCCCCTATGTGGAAGGCACCAAATAAAAAGCCTACTGGGTTTAACAGCCACAAACTGTCTCCTAAATACACATGTAAGTGTGTTCTGTGCCTAAAAGTCCCGAAAGACTTGAAACTGTCATCTATCATTTCTGGTGGGGGAGGAGAGGGGCAGCCATGTTACTAGAAGTGCAAATGTATAGATTGGCTCTGAATTAGTGGTTCCAAAACTGAATAATTTGATTTCAGTATTAAGCTACTCAGTTAGATTCAAATGATAAATGTGAGTGACTTTGGTAAAATTATTTAGTTGGAATTTATAGCAGCTGCCTTTTTAGATTGTCTTAAAATATATTAGATGTATTAAATATTATATAAGAAGTAATTTTATACTACTCTAATGATTCATCACACCAATATTGAGACTAATTTGCTTGAGTTGCTAAATTTATTTTGATTGAATTCTTATTTGATAGTTTTATTGTTAGATTACTATTACCAATGATAATTCTGTTGATCTTCTTTTTAATTTATTTTACTTAAATCTTTTGAGAATGCTTATGACATAAAATCAGTTGCATTCTTTCAATAACAGTATGGGCCTTGATCGTAGGTGGAGGGAGAAAAATTAATTTGAGGGGTTGAGTGCATGTGCCCCCCCCCGCCCCCCTCCCCTGCAGGTAAATCTGTTGGGGAAGGAGTGGGGGGAGGGGAAGGGGCTGTGGAGGAGGGGGCAGAGTGAGGCCCCAGCAGTGAGGGAGGGGAGTGGGCATAGGTAAGAGTAGGGGCTGGGGTTAGTGGGGTACTGGCTGGGCCAGGTGGTGGGACAAGAGAAGACCCTGGGGGCACGTGCCCCCCAATCTGTTTGCGGGGCAGAGGTGGCTGCTGATGTGTGCTGAGCTTTGAGCCCTGCTGCCCTGAGAGCCATGCCATGACATGAGCATCCTGCTGCCGGGTGGGCAGGGGGCACAGCTCAGCCCAGTGGCGGCAGGCATATGGCATCAGCTGCTCCCAGGGCAGCTGCAGCAGGGAGCAAAGCCCAGTGTGCAGTGAACAGATTGGGGGGGGGCATGTGCCCTCCTGGCCTCCGTTTGTCCCACCACATGGCCTGGCCGTGGCCTCACTCACCCCAACCCCTGCTCCTTCCTGTGCCCCACTCCCTCCCTCACTGCTGGGGCCTCAATCTGTACGCCCAGCTGTGAAGAAGGGAGTGGGGCTGGGGCTGGGGCAGATCCTGCACAGCCGGGGTGAGGTGTGGGACAGAGCCATAAGCGGCTTGTCTGGGGGGCACTCTGTGTGGGGAGGAAGTGGTGGCTTCCAGGAAGGCATGTGGGGTGGGGCATGTGCTCCCAGATCTGTGTGCAGGGCAAGGGTGGACTGCCACTGCAGGCTGGGGCTGGGGAGCTGCACCAGGCTCTTCCTAGTGGAGGGTTTGGGTTGTGCTGTGCTTGGGGCAGGCAGTGGCAGTGCTGGGAGGGGGTGGTTGGGGGGCCATGGTGAATTTTGGGGTGGTTGCAGCCCCCCCCCGTAGTACCCTCCCAGCACTGCCGCTGCCTGCCCTGAGTACAGCCCA
>NW_017729026.1:32306560-32309136 GCF_001723915.1 Gavialis gangeticus
CTGTGTGCAGGGCAAGGGTGGACTGCCACTGCAGGCTGGGGCTGGGGAGCTGCACCAGGCTCTTCCTAGTGGAGGGTTTGGGTTGTGCTGTGCTTGGGGCAGGCAGTGGCAGTGCTGGGAGGGGGTGGTTGGGGGGCCATGGTGAATTTTGGGGTGGTTGCAGCCCCCCCCCGTAGTACCCTCCCAGCACTGCCGCTGCCTGCCCTGAGTACAGCCCAGTCCAGGCCCCTCCAGGAAGAGCCCAGCACTGCCCTGTCCCCATTCTGCAGCGGCAGCCCACCCTTGCCCCACATGCTGATCTGGGGGCACACGCCTCCCCATGCCTCCTGGGGTGCACATAGCAGCAGGAGCCATGCTCCCGGGATGAGCCACTCATGGCTTTGTCCCACACCTTGCCCCAGCAGTGCAGTACCTACCCCTGCCTCAGTCCCAGCCCCACTCCCTCCCTCACTGTTGTGTGTGCACCCCTCCTCACCCCTGCTGCAAGCGCCTGGAGCCTGCAGCTGGGCTGCCTTGTTGCCCTACCCACTGCCCCATATTTGTGGGGGCTAAGTCCCATTAGTCCTAGCCTTCCACCACCTATGGTCCCGATCCTTTAAGGGCCTAGAGTGAACACCAGCTGGTCAACTTACAAGACCAACCTTTCTCTCTAGTAAGTCTAGGATTCATACAGTAATTCAGTTCAGGGCCCCTTCTCTAATTTATAATAACCAGTTTGGCTGCTGTTGAGTTCCCTATCAAGCACTCTTCCTCACACTCTTTCCTCATCTTGTTCATTTAGAATGTAACTTGCCTGTGAGATGCCTATCAAAATAATCAACAATCTCATCTGGAGCCTCCAGATAGCACTTCAATACAAATACAGAATTGAAATGACAATAATTTAATGGTTAAATACAGCAATAATTAATATAGCAATGTAAGGAAAGTAATTAATGTCCATACCACATAGAATTTCAAAGAAGAATAGCTAGCAATTGTACCAAAAACTTCCAACATAATAGTCTGACAACAAGGAGACAAAGGAAATCAATCCACTTCAGCATTTGAATAAATGAGAAAGGTTGGAGACTTTCAGAAGTCTGGTTGTGATTTCCAGTATTTTGTATCTGAACAAGCACTTCAGAGGGCCAGAAACAAAGACAAGAGACCCCTTATAAACATAAAGTATTATTACGGGAAACGTGAAGATTTCTGATTGTAGGGAGTTATTGCCACATTCGTTTACAGAATCATTTGTTCTGTTTACAGAAACATTAATGATAAAAGCAACATTTTTTCTTTCCAGCCCTTTTATAATTGCATTGCTCATTTTGAAACTCAGTGGACTCCATTTTTTCAGTTCAGTTGTTGGTTCTAGCTGTATGAAATACAAAGACAAAGGCTAGTCTATCATTTTGTTATACTGCATCCTATTGCACTCAGTTGTTTAAAGGCCAAACATCCAAAATGAAGAGGCACAGATTACACATGGCTCAAACTGAACCACTGTGGCTGCATCTACACGAGCGGTGGACTGGGCAGGACTTGCTTATGTACTAAATAATGCATTTTTTCTGATGTTACTGTCCAGTAGTGTTACGTCATGGTTAGTGCCCAGCAATGCTACTGCATGGAAGCAGTGAGCTACTGCTCAGTAGCTAGCTGCTACTGTGCAGTAGCGTCTCATGTAGACACGCCCTGTGTCTCTGTTTAATAACTCATCACTTGTTGCTGCCATGTACACCTTGCATTATACTTGTTTTATGTAGATCTTTCCAGCATGTATTTACACTATGCAAGATAGCTCAGAAATTTTCTTGACTTCCTATTACCTGTTTCTCTCTGCTCTCCTTCTGTGCCGTTGAACAACACCCCCCCCAAAAAAAACCCCCAAACAAACCAAAAAACCCCTCTCCTTCCTCTTTCTATGCTGCTAGAGATGCAGTCCATGGCGATCCAAGATTTATATAGTGAAATCAGGGCCAATTGAAAAAAATAAGAGTTCAACAGAGGGGAAGGCAGTGAATTTATGATCAATTGGGTTCAAGGAAAAGGAGGCAGGAAATGAAGATATCAGAACAGACATAGGCTGTGCAGCAAAAGCACTGGGGCCTAATAGAAGCAGCTCAATCCGATAACAAAATCCTTTATACTGGGTCTAGGTACAGACAGACAAAAAGCCTGAGGCAGAATCAACCTACATTATGCAGTTTTCTGTAAGTGGTGTAATTTAGATTGGTAGTGAACAGAACATGCATTCACCCTTTGGTGGGAGGGCAAATTGCCATGGACGTAGTCTTTCTAGACTTCAGCAAGGCCTTTGACACCATCTCCCACCCCATCCTCATTAAAAAACTAGGCGACTGTGGCATTGATGCCTACACAGTCAGATGGATTGCAGATTGGCTGAAGGGTCGTACTCAGAGGGTGGTGGTGGACGGGTCATATTTGACCTGGGGGGAAGTGGGCAGAGGAGTCCCCCAGGGCTCGGTCCTGGGGCCTGCGCTGTTCAATTTCTTCATCAGCGATTTGGACAATGGGGTGAAATGCAACCTGTTTAAATTCGCTGATGATACCAAAATTTGGGGTGAGGT
>NW_017729026.1:32314136-32318797 GCF_001723915.1 Gavialis gangeticus
TGCGGGACCTAAACCTGTTCAGCCTTCACAAGAGAAGGCTGAGGGGGGACCTGGTGACTGTCTATAAACTCACTAGGGGGGACCAGAAGGGTTTAGGGGAGACACTGTTTCCCCTAGCGCCCCCTGGCATGACAAGGAACAATGGACACAAATTATTAGAGAGTAGGTTTAGATTAGACATCCGCAAGAACTACTTCACAGTTAGGGCGGCTAGGAGCTGGAACCAACTTCCAAGGGAAGTGGTGCTGGCTCCCACCCTGGGGATCTTTAAGAGGCTTGATGACTACCTGGCTGGACTCATTTGAGTCCAGTCTTTTCTCCCGCCCAGGCGGGGGGTCGGACTTGAAGATCTACAAGGTCCCTTCCGACCCTACTTCTATGATTCTATGATTCTATGAAATCCTAGACCAGGTTCCACCATTTTAAACCAGTCTGTGTGTGCCAAAATTCTGTTCTGTTATGGGTCTGATCACTTATTCTAGTAAAAGTGTAATGTCTGTACTTGATCCTAGGTGGTGGAGGCAGAAAGGACACTGAACTTAGGTAGGTAAAAAGCTAGGGGAGAGGGATAAGCCATGGTTGGGAAGGAGCAATTAGAATACAGGGGGAAGAGCAAGGAAAGATGCATGCTGGACTTAGAAGGGAAAAAAAGGCATCTGTTGTAAAAAAATAGAAGAAGAATGAGAAAAGAAACACAAAGAAGAAATAAATGAGAACTGACATCTTTTATTGGACCGTGTGCTTGGAAGAGATTTTAAACTAGCTTTTGAACACAAAGTGTTCTTCATCAGGTCTGAAAAAGAAGTAGATACAGCTTGAGCTAAATAATGGCTATTTATTTAGCCATTTAAGGCAGTTTTAGGCATCTTGTTGTAGGAAAAAAACATTTTTTCCTAAGAAAAAGCATGTGAATCCATTTGGAATCTAACTGGAAAGGGTTCACACTGCTCTAATTTAACTAAAAACAGTTAAATTGCAAAAGAACGGAGGTGTAAGGGAGACTGAAGTTGCCCTCTTTACCAGATACATAATCCAAAATAACCCCTTCCCACCTGCCAGGCCCTATCAGCAACCCCAGGAGAAGTAGTTTTATGAAGTCCAACCATTGTTTTTTCCTGCTTCAGTTCTAGTGACCCAATGCTAATGTCATCCCTTGCTACAACATTATTATAGTGATTCACTGGGTCAACACGTGCTCCGTTCTACATGTCACTAAATCAACATCCCTTCAGGGTCTCTTTTTAAAAAGAGAATAAGTTCCTGCAGATGACTTTCAGAATTCAAAAGTGACTTAAGCTTAACTGCTGCACCATCCATCACTATGGAATGAGCAGACATTTGCACAGGGTCAAAATGGCAAGGGCCTGCCATGAACTTCCCTGCACCCTGTTTCCCCTTGTGCTAAACTTAGCTGCTTTCTTAAAATGATTCATGTCAGCGGAGAAAGGAATAGAAGGTGAAGTCAATGAAGCCATAGTGCTTACAGGACAGGTCAAACCCAGAAGGGAGTTCAACGTGTGCACGCATGCACATAGACACACACACACACAACAAAGGGAGGGCAGGAGTGTTTTTTATTAGCTGACTGCCATAAATATTACTTTTCAGCTCAAATATTTTGTTTGAAAATAGCCAAATCCGAAGGACTACTTCCACCCATCGATCTAAAGAGAAGGGAAAAAATAGTGATGTTTCCTTCATCTGAAAACTAGTTGTAAACAAACAAGGTCAGGGCTGCTTCAGCTGACAGAGCTTAGCTAGTTCCCTCAAGTTCTCATACGTCCTTTAAAGAGGTATGAGACAAAACCCAGATATAGTCAGCTTTAGTCCACATCAGTGAGTACTGTGTCTGCATGTGTGTCCATAAGGGAAAGGTTTAAGGTGAAGTACAGCCCAATGAGTCTGCATAGCTGATCTAGAGTGAACTAAATTGTATTGGCTTCATGGGCTTTTAATGGGTTTGTTACAGGGATAACTTTCTGTGATACAAACAAAAATATTAAGAACAAACAAAAGAGGAGATTACAGGATTTTGTGGATTACTACAATGATGTGTCAAGCTCCTCTTGCATTGGGCCATTACTACCCTCAGCAGCCAAGCAATAATTAACTTGTAAAACAAAAGAAGAAATTCAACCTCCTTACCCTCATGTTATCCCTCTCAGCAAGGGGAACATTTGAAAAAACAACTGCTTGGCTGACATGTGAAATCTAAGACTGGAACAGTTTCTACTCTTCTAAATGCAGACCTCATCAGGGTTAGAAGCAGCCCAGTGGACATGTATCAGGAGGCTGCCTTTTGAACTCCCTGAACCTGTCTCCTATTTTGGTTGCCATAGTTTACCGCTTCAGCTGTGGAGACAGACTCCTCAAAACACACCTGTTGCCTGCCTGGCAGCCCAGAGCAGAAATCAAACCTGTTACCTTTCCACTATTACTTTGCATCCACTGTTAAGAAGAGTACTGGAGGGAGACAAAAGCTTTCATTAATCCATTTTGTACTGAAGAAAAGCTATGTGGTTCTAAGGAGCACCAACACCTTTAAGTTCACAATTTTAACTGAAGCAAAACAAGCAAATACAAACCAAAGAAAAGTATATCTAGGAGAGTTTGACCCTCATTAACAATGCATTGAAAATTTCTGTGTTTGACAAATTAGCAAGTAAACTATCGCTCAATGAAAAAAATCAAAATGCAACTCCAAATGCCTCACAAAATGCACTTTATTTATTTTGGTAGCTGTTGTTATAATTATTTAGGACTGTTCCTCATAATTTATTTTATAGGCTAGTAAATATTGTGTGATGTGTTTTGAAAAAACAGAAGAATATTAACACAAGAACTCATAACTGCATCTGCAGATGGGTCTACCTGGTACACTAGCCTTGCTGCATGATGGAGGGGGACAAGGCCATGGGCACACCTCATCTCTACACCCTTTTCAGCATCTTGCTCCCCTAAAGGGGAGCCATACGATCCTTTTTCTCGAATATCTCCATGTTAGTGGTTTGGCAGTACATTAAGTTTTATATTTCTTAAAACTAACAATTGATTTATATAGATATGCCCAGATTAAATAGAGAGTGCTTGGAAACTGAAAAATTGAAGAAAGCATTTTCGCTACAAAAGGAAGCAGGAAAATAGGAATCTCTGAATTAATGCCTCTGGTTCATAAGTGCCATTAATTAAATAACTTTGGAGCTAACCTTAACCCACACTCTAAGCTGGCAGATGGCTTTCTCTATATAGGTTTTTTCTGTAGTTCTGTAGATACAGCCTCTAGGCCTGTGCAAACAGTCTGGTTGGTTCTCCCTCCTTTTAGCCATCTGTGCAGTAGGACATCCCAGAATACACTGTCTCCCTATGCTGTTGGTAATGTACTCTGCTTAGTGTTGAGATAGTGTGACGTGGCAGCCAATGTTTTTCTAGATACAATGAGAAAAAATACAGCAGAGCAAAATGGCAGAATGGCAAAATGCCACTGTGTAGACCCAAACAGGACATACTGTTTGTAACTAGTTAAGGTGACTGTGTCCCTAACTGTTCACCAGATCTCATATGTAGCCATAGTGTGAATGAGCCCTCAATTTAGAGGAAAGTAAAAAAACAAACAAAGCCAAAACCAAACAAAAACCAAACAAAAATAACAACCCCCCGCAATGCACACAACCCGTTCCTGCCCCCGATCCCCACTCATCTGACTGGTTATCTGTAGATATATAGTACATATAGGTTTAGGAAAATTCCTGCTCATCATCAGCTTGTGCACTGTTTCCAGCCTGAAGCATGAGGATGGATCACCCACACAACTCTTTGGCTAAGTGCAGACATTTGGGGAGATTAGAGGGAACCTAGATTGGGTTAAAAATAGCTATGCAATCTAACTTAGTTTGTCCTGGTATGGACCTTACAGTGAGACCTGGTTTCAATGATCAAAAATCAGTCTAAACCCATTACTGTACAGAAGTTCCATGCACATAGGCTGGTCTAAAAATGGTGGAATCCAGTCTAAGATGGACCTGGATCAATGTACACTCAGACTTAATTGATCTAGGTTAGCCCAGTGCATCTAACTTCTGTACAGTTACCTGCGCAAACCTAGGGCTGGAAAAGCCCAACTGCTGGCTCCAGCGCCAAGCTGTGCTTTTCCTACCCACCCCCCTGGCACTGGGGTATTTTTAGCAACCCCACCCTCCTGGTGGACCAGCCCCCACCTCCAACCCCCATCCTGCAAGCAGCTCCCAGTCCTGCTTTTATCAATATTTGCTAATGCTGGGAGCTGAGGAAGTAAATATTGGTTGCGGGGGGTGAGAGGGATGGGGAGCCAGGGAGTTAAAAATGGCCCCTGGTCCTCACCAAGACCCCCTTGCAGACCCCACAAGCCCCCACAATGCTGCCAAACCCTCCCAGACCCCAGCAACCCCCTGTAGATGCTGCCCCCCAATCCCTCCTACAGACACCACCTGCACCTCCTGTAGATATGACCTGCCCCCATTCAGATACTGCCTGCCCCATAATTGCTCCTGCAGACGCCTCCTGCACTCTCATCGCTTCTGAGAATGCTGCCTGCATCCCATTGCTCCTGTGGACGCCACCTGTATCCCTGATCCCTCCACCAGATCTTACCAGATCTTACCTGCCCCCCCCCCCCCCCCCCCTTT
>NW_017729026.1:32318912-32329276 GCF_001723915.1 Gavialis gangeticus
CTTCCCTCCCCCCCCCCCCCACTGCTTTCACAGATTCCACTGCTCCCCTAATTTCCTTGCGGGCCCCTGATCCTCCTCCAAGCCTTCTTGCCCCCCACCCGCCACTAGTCCTCCCTACCCTGACTTATTTTAGATCATGTGGCCATTTTTAATGCAATCTAAAATCCCCTCCCCTCCTCCTGCAATGTCTGCACTTAGCCCTTAAGTAGTTAGCATTGCTGCTGGGTAATTTTTATTCTTGTCAACAGCAGACCTCTTTTTAGAATGCCAGTGAACTCTCTTCTTTGGTGAAACAACTATCAGGAGGAGAGTGACAGTGGGGAGAAAGCTTAGGTGAAGGCCAATAGTGGAGGAATGGCACAAAAGAAAAGGTAGCAAGAAGAGAATAAAAACTAAGGTGACAGGCTGTGAACCTTGTTCTTAAGAGAGGTGTCCACTCTGAAGCCCCATGGGCCAGGTTCTATTCCACTTTTAAAATGTGTAAGTCATCTCATCTCTGATCCATTAGATGACATGTTGACTACAAAAGAAATAGTAGGTCTCATTCTAACATATATTCAAACTCTTGAGTTAGGATTTCCTGAAGAATTAAGAGTAAAAAATGGTTGAACCATATATTGCAGAGTGGTTATATTTAAATCATGAAGTGGAAAAGTTCAGTTAAATATTCTCATTTTCCATTTGCACTTCAGTTATTTGTTAAAGAAAGATGCATTCTCATTAGTAGATATAACCATTAAAATAGATTTGCAGCTAAACAGTACTGGGTGTGAGTGCCTGCATTATACAGGTGCTTCCCTAATGCTTATCTTCATTTCAGCTGTTTTGGAATGGAATGGCAAGAGTATAGTTACTTTATTGGGGCTGAGATAATGGCTAGCTGACTGAGGCTCAAGCTAGCCAACAGAGAGATCACACTTGATTTTAGCCAAAAGGCCAAAAATATCATTATACTGGGAGAGAATAAAAGGAAAAATAAGTCTTTACTCTATGAGCACTTCTCATTTCTAGTGCCACTCTTACATATAAATCACATTTTCAGTTTAGGAAACTCATTAAACCTGAAGCTGCTGGTGTGACCCTTTGATTCAGATGTGGATTTGCCACACTTCCTTGTTTCAGTCACCTTAAGAATAGGCTGTGTTACAAACTTTTATTTGGATTGCAGAAGCTGGAGTAAAATCCATAATGTGGCAGCCTTCTTATTAAGTGGAGCTTTATGCTCACATCGACTCAGGACTAGCAGGTTACATTCAAGGCAATGGTACTGATATTCTAAATGGCCTTGCTTACCTGAGACACTGTCTTTGTCCATGCCACAAGTTTAGTGGTACTACAAATCTGCATAAAGTTATTCATATGCAAGTGTTTGCATGATCAGGTCCAAAATCTTATTTTTTTCAGTCACTTCACCTGTGCAATTCATCACCTCACTGCATGCCTTCAATTAATTTTTAGTACCCCTCTGAACGTTTTATATTTATGTTTTGTTGTTCAGAGGTGTCTGATGTAATAGTTTTGCAGAAAATATAGCTGGGCAGAGGACAGGTGGCTTGTCAGAGTCATAGTCAGAAAGTTCTTCCTAATCTCAAACCTAAATCTCCTCTGCTGCAGTTTAAAGCCATTGCTCCTAGTCCTGTTCCCTACAGCCACAGAGAAAAGTCTATCTCCATTAAGTTTATAATTGCCCTTCAGGTATTTGAAGACTTTTATCAAAGCCCTCCTCAGTCTTCTCTTTTCCAGAATAAATAACCCTAGTTCTTTCAGCCTTTCCTCATAAGTCATCCTTTCCAAGCTTCTAATAATTTCTGTCACTATCTATTGGTCTCTTTCCAATCTGTGTATATCTTTCTTGACGAGTGGGCCAAAACTGATCACAGGATTCCAGTTAAGGCCTCACCAATGCCAAACAGAGAGGAAGAATTATTTCCTTGATTTGCAAGAGATAATTATGTTAATACATGCCATTATACTGTTAACATTGTTTTTGCAGCAAGAGCATACTCTCGGCTCATGTTCAGCTTGGGGTTCCCCGTGACCCCCAGCACTGCAGCCTAGTCAGTCAAGCTCCGGTTTATATTTGTGCCTGACATTATTCCATCCCAAGTGCAGGACTCTGCTCATGTCCTTGTTGGATTTCATCTGATTGATTTCAGACCATTACTTCAGATCATTCAAGAATCTAGACCCCAGCTCTACCCTCTGCAACTCTCCCTAACCTGGTGTCAAGTTTGCTAAGCATGCTCACAATCCCATTGTCTAAATCATTAACGAAGATGTTAAACGATATCAAACCCAAGAAAGACCCCTAGGTCAGCCCCCAGATCCCTGGTTCAGACCTCTGAGCTATTGATAGCTATTCGTTGAGCATGATGATCCAACCTGTTTGTGTCCATCTTCCAGTACTTCCATCTAATACTGTAAGATTCAGTAACATAACTGTTTTAAAATGAAAAATTAGTTCACAAATGAAAGGTCTAAATTGCCATTCCCTCTAACCAAACTTAACACTTCTTGAAATTACTTGGAATTAATGGCAGCATTGTGTTATTTTATGAGGACCAGAAATGGAACTAACAGAAGTGAAAATGACAAACTTGGTTGCTTTGTCAAAATCTAGGGAAATGCAAAATGCCCTAAATACCAACAGAATATTTATTTTGCGTGTTTCTTTTTTAAATTTCTGTTTTCTTAAATAAGCTTTTTTTCTGAAAAACAAATAGATAAAGCTGTAAAATTGATAGACATCCTCTAATGAAACATCCTTCTTATTGCACATTTAGGCTAGGTATAGGCATTCAAAAAGCCTGAGGCAGAATCAATCTAAGTTAGGCAGTTTTCTGTAAGTGGCGTAGTTTAGATCAGTAGCAAACAGAACACACATTCATGCTTTGGTGGAGGGGAGGGAAAATCAAAGCTTAATTTCAGCAATTTTCAAAAGGAAAATATATTTCTGAAATAAAAAAATGCAAAGTTATTTTGAAAAAAATGAAAACCTTTGTTTGTGTATGTGTATGCGGGCGCGCGCATGGAACGTGTGTGTGTATCTCCTCTCCTTTCTCTTTTTGTCAGACCAACTGATTGGATTCATCATAATTCTTTAATTGTTTTTGTCTTTAAAACTGTACTTTTTGAGAAATAAATTATTTACCAACTCATTCACCCAGCTCTAGCTATGACCCACTTAAGCTGCCTTCCATTTCTCATCTGTAGGAAATGCCAGGGTACTCTAAGTTTACCTCTGATCCAAAGAAGTCACTCTGGCAGCCAAGGATAGGCAGAGTTCAGCAAAATTTTGGCCATATCCTATGTTTACCAGGAACACTTAGAGGTAGGGTAGCTTAAATCTTGGAATCCCTGCTACACAGAGACCTGGGTCGGTGAAGTTTCCATTATACCAGTGGGAAGTCCTAGGGGCTGTCTTGCTGTTATGTTCTGGTTTACCAGCCTCTGGATAAGAATGATGCAAAGGGGAACAACTGAATAAAATAATGTGTCCTCATTGTTGAAGAAGAAAAATAATTTAAAAGCATGGGTGACTGGTGCCGCCTTAGACAGGGTCCCCCCATGGCCGATCGTGCCAGCCAGGAAGTGGCTGTGGTGCTCCCACTCCCTGGCCAGCCTCTCGGGGGGGCACTGGCACTCCTGCCTTCCCCCCTGCCTGTCACTGAAGCAGGGAGCGTGTCCTGTCAGTGTGGCCAGCACTCTCAGGGTGCACATGCACCTCTGTGCACATGCACCTCTGTGCACTCCCTACTCCCTACATGTTGCCACTGTTTAAAAGGTCTCTTTCTGAATTAATTGACCAGAACTTGCCTGCACTGTATTATATCCACCATTCATGTCATCCAGCCACTTAATTTTATGATGAAATGACTGTGCTGTTTTTTTCTGGCCTGTATTAATAACTTGAAATTATGTATATCCACAATATTTTCACTTCACTGTTCACACCTGCTTCTAGATCACTGTTTATATAACATATAAATATTAAGATATATTTAACACTAGGTTTTGTGATCCCTGAAGCCCTCTCCCTTTTAGCCTTCTTACCTGTTGACAATAGACTACCTATTACCACCTACCTCCTGTTAGGCTATATTTAGTTCACGTAGAACTTTACCTCTTATCTTGTGGCTTTTTCTATTATTTTGTGAAGAATCTCTGAAAGTTTCAGATTCTATTCACATATTCCATTTTTCTATATGTTCATCTGTTCAAAGAATCCTAAAAGATCAATGTAGCGATTTGCTCTCACAAAAAATGCGCCTGTCACTACTATTGCATCCTGTCTTTCTGTCTAGTAGCTATCATTAATGATTGGTCCTGGAGGCTCAAGTTGCTCTATAATTCCCAGATTCACTCTTCATCAATCTTAAAAGGCATGAACCATACTCTCAAACTCTTGGTCATCTTGGATAATACCTTCTAATATTAAGTTAGTTGAGCTAGTAACAAAAATACCTAATTAACTCTGCACTTTCCTTAACACCTCAACAAGTAAAATCCTGACTTTGATATTTGCAGTACTGTGACTCTATAGTTCTTTCCATTCCTTTTTCTCTGGAGGGAAGACTGGAGAATTTGTTGCTTTCTCCCAATTTCTCACCTTTGTAACTGGCAATGACTTAACTCCAGAGCAGGAAAACCTGAAGATGTGTTAATCCTCATTACAGAGTGCTACCAGGGCCTGCTACTGTTTTTAGGGATCAGTTGTGCTAGGTGCCAAACACTCAAGTCCTGTTCTAGTTGAATAGCTATGTACATGCTTAGCTTTAAAGCTCCCATGTGCTCCCCTGGATTTCCCTGGGGCTTCTCAGCAGGAGTCTGTGGATGCCATAAAGACCTGGCAGTCTCAGGGTAGTGGTGCTGAACAGAATTCAGTGGTGCCGAAGAAGAATGCCTTTGTGCAAGTGGCATCCCTTATCTGGAGAAAGTCCTATATGTCTTTAAAAGTCTTGACTGGATCATTTGACTCCCAGTCATAAATACACCTGCACTTTCATGCTCACTTTTTAAAAAACATTTCAGCTTTACAATTCCCACTTCCCAGTGCAGCTGTTTAGACTTATTATATATTAAAGCTGCCACTTATGCTGAAGATTTTACAGTCTATGTTCAATACGGGGTATGTAAAAAAAATAAGTGAGAGAAAACTCCACAGATATTTTAGCATATAAAGTTGTTGTAAGAGGTGCCAGAAAAAGTCACTTTGAGCTAAACAGTTGGTTTGATGGCTCCACTAATTACAGGCCAGCACTGTTCCTGCTGAGCTGAAAAAGGCCGAAACTTCTTGTCAAGCAGACAGATTAGCCACTGTTACCCATTAAGACCACCATTTGAGTGTAGACAGAGACATGGAAGGAAACATAAGAAGGTGGCATGTGCATAACCAAACAGGCTACCTTTCTGAAAAGAAACCTCCTAAAGCCAAATTCTGCTTCATTATCACATGAAAATAAGGTAATTGAATACTTCATTCTCCCATCAAAAGTCAAGATCCATCATTTATGGAAATGGAGTTTTGATAAGGTGGGGTGTTTAAATGATGCAGAGAGCTCATGAATGTGTGTCATTCTGACTATCTAATGAGAGAAATCCAACTGTATATTTTTAAGTAAAAAAAGGGGGGAAAACCCTTTTCCTTTATTATTCGATTTAACCCACTTTATCCTTTTAAAAACTTTAACACTATGCTAAGTAAGAAGTAAAACTTTATATGTTTTTATCCAGTTAATTTTTATATTAGAAATTCAGGTTTTTTACTGTGTTTGTTTCCAGGAAGATTCTCTGATTGACTAGATGGGGCATTACAAGTGTCAAGCAAATGAAATTTGAGCAATAGACAGAGAAATATGTTTAATGAGACTGGTTAAAAATAAGGCTTTTCATTTGTTTAGATATTTTTGGACACATTTAATTCAAATTTAAAAAAAAATCTAATTTAAGATTCAACATTTCCTTTCTTCAATTACAGGCTGAGAAAGCTCCCACTTCAATTTTCTAGTTTCCCCACTTCAATTATTTAGTCTTTCATTGGCACCTTACCAAAATGAGGGAAGACAAAACTCATCAGCTTTGATATTTAAAAGAAAAACACAGGCAAAAATCTTTTAGATCTTCTTTCAATCATTAACAACTTAAAAGGCAAATTCATTTTTTCCCTTGGACTGATCACCCAAGTATGAAGTGAAGTGAAGTCACCCAAGTAAGTGACATTTCCACCAGAAGAAAGATGTCTCTATATGTAAATACTGCAAGTGTATTGCCAGATCTTAAACAGCAAGCAAGAATTGCAGAAGTGCAGAGATGGACAAACTGAGAACTTGTTTTTTCAGCTTTTCTATGTGAAGTGCATAATATAATTAAAGTGTTTGCAACTAGTGTAATGGTTGCCCCTGTAAAGGAAGGAGAATAAGATATCAGCATAAGACACCTAATTATATAACTACACTGATATTGATGTGGACACTTTAGAGGAGTTGTATTTCATAAAAAACAGACATTAGTTGATAGCTGCCAGAAGGACTGTTAGTAAGTTATTAAAAAGGAAAGTTTTAAAGGAGTATTTCCTTCCTAACAGCAATTTACAAAATGACTTTCACTTTCTTACCTCTTCATGATTATGTATACAGATGCATAGTAAGAGGATCTAGAACAATGGTTCTCAACCTTTTTTGTACCAGGACCCATATGTAAACACTGATGGCCAGTCCCACCCTAGTAAATGGTTTAAGTAGAAAACAGCTCCCTAGCAATGTTCCTCGTTCCTTACCTGCTGCCCTCTGCCCCTAGGACCCAGCCCCCCAGTGTGTGGGGCAGGGGGTGTGTTTGCGGGCAGGGGGGTTGTGTGAAGCATGGGGGGCACCAAGCAGCCCCGGGTAGGCTGGAGCTCTGCCAGCCAGCAAAGGAAAACCCACAGTTTTCCACGTTTTTCTCCTTTAAAGGAGAATCCATTTTTAAAGTTTGTTCACAACCCTTTCATATATTCTTGTGACCCACTTTTGGGTCGTGACCCATGGGTTAAGAAATACTGGTCTAGAATGTAAAAAGGTAAAAATGGGAGGGAGGGGGGAAAAGAGGGACAGAAATGTAGGTGTGTGTGGCACTGGGCACACCAAAATATATTAATTGGACCAGCAAAAGATTCTGACAAATTAGAAAGGGTGGGATAAACTGATGGATACTTGAATGCAAGGTGGGAAACAAGCATCCTAGAACCCCTACGTAGCACAGCTATGATAGTGGGAACAAGAACATAGACATTCATTGACACTCAATGTCAAGAACATGGACATTCATTGACACTCAAGGAGCTATTCTTGAATACAGCTGGACCACGTAGTATAATGATTATTGTAAAAAAGAAGTTGGTAGGGCCACCTTAAAGTCAGACTACCAGTTGACTGGGAGTCAATTTAAGAAATGGGGTTGGCATAATAAGATTTCAATAGAACAAGCTAGTGAGCAAAAATGCCATTCCTTTCTGAAGAAGTGGCAAGCAACAGGGAAGCCTTGCTGAAAGCTCTAATAAATAGGAATTACAATAATCCAGCCTTGAGACCACAGCAGCACGTGTTGCTATTGCACGATGATCATGGACTAGAGGAACACACCATGAAAACTGCACCACTGAAAAAAAACATTTGAAATCACTTCCAATGTGTGACTTTCTCTGAAATGGGTTTAAACAGAAGTAAGACCGAGATTCTTAATGACTGAAAGAATTCCTTCAGTAAATCATCCCAACGGTGTCTTCTGCCCATAAATGAGATTCTTGATTTTGGGGATGGTCCTGCTTTGAGCAGGGGGCTGGACCCTGAGGACTTTCCGAGGTCCCTTCCAACCCTCACTTTCTATAATAAGATTCTGTGATTTCCCAGGTTTGAATAAAGCCATCAGGCAATATCATCTAGGAACAAAAGCCAGGATAAGAATGAATGTGCAGCATCTGGGGGGAGAATCTGTTATGTTTAGAAAAGCTGGCAAGAAGTTCTATTTGTGGGAGATAGCAAAGATCCTTGAGGTACATAGTGATGACATATATTTATATAACACCACTGCTAAATTCCTTGCTTCAGGATATACCTTGACCTATTGGAAGCATATTGTAAATGCTCAATTTTCTTAGTCATGTCTCTGTTAGAATTTCTAAGATTTTCATTGTGGGACCCTTGACTCAACTGAATCTAGTGAATTTCCCTCCCCCCAACTCTCTAGTGTTGACAGGGCACGCTTGCTCCAACAACAAACCACGGTCAATCAAACATGGCAAAGCTGTCCTGGAGTCCATCATGATCAAAATGGTCAAAATGTTAATGATTCTCATGCAAGATATCCAAGTCATAAAATCCATTCATACATCTGATCTTAATAAACAAGCAAATAATAGTAAGAGTGAAAATCTTCCTGCCTTCATCATTATCATAAAAGTCAAGCATTTAACTACTTCCTAGCCCAAATACAGCATATTTTGGATATGAGTATCAAACAAACAAATCAGGATTATATTTATATTGTCCCAAGTCTGTTTTATTTTTTAAAACATTTTACAATGGCTTAAAGGACAGAAGAGGCAGGTTAAACATGTGTCACCATTTCATTCATGAGGTCATCCTTCTTCATTACACTGAAAAATGAAAGATCATTTTTAAAAGTTGGGATTATTTAAATTACTAGAAGGAAGTAAAAAATACTCCTCCTGAGATAAGTTTTCTTTAGTTATAAGCAAATTAGATATCTGGCAACTATTATTTTTCTTGGAGATTTTTTTTTGGGGGGGGTAGTGTATGTGTGTCTTAAGTTGCATATCTCTCTCAAGGATTGAAGATGTTATTCAGTTTATTTACTGGCCTTTTTAGCTTCCTGAGTTCAGTGGTAACACTCATTACCTCAGAACAAAATGGTTTTAAATCTTTTTGACAATAAGCTAATGCACTCCAATGAAAGATTAGGCATCAGTTTCAATATCTGGTTAGTGGTGTTTGTTACCACTATTTTTTAAATTACTTTGAAGGCTTCAATTTGCCACATCCTGATCTGAATACACATACATAATAAGGGAATCCTTGTAAGAAAGTTATCCCAGCTAACCAGAGTTGTGACTGGATTTCTAGTGAAAACTTGCTAACAATGAGCAAGTTGAAAGGTCAGAGTGGGTGAGCTGTATGGCCCCTTTCCCTTTTCTCACTACAGCAACACCTTCAGGACCTTTGATCTAAATGTCAGTGGTAAAAATACACAAACAGATACTCCCTTATTATATGCTTGCAGGTGTACATTCCTAAAACTGTTACATTCCACTACCTTCAACCATGCTGGAAATCAATACCTTAAAAAAGTGACCTTGTCTCTCCTCAGATCAAACCAGTATCACAGAACAAAGAATCAGTATAATATTCTAAATACTCAGGGCCTGCTTGACAATAATTGTAAGCATAAATTCAAGCATCCCATAGAAGGATGGGATCTGTCTGCTGGCTGAGGGCCAAATTCTAGAGTTACTCACACTGGGTGCATCTACATGTGCACTTAATTTGAAACAATAAACTCTGGAGTAATTTGAGCGAGAGTAAACTACTCCCAGGAGCAGTATCTACATAGGCGCCCGGGACAGCAGCAGTTGGAGCTGGGGCAGAGCAGTTTACGCCAGGGCCAAGGGCACAGGAGATCAGCCCTGGGCTCTAGGTGGCAGCACTGGGTGGCAAAGGGACTGGCTGGGGCACAAGGGTACTGAAAATGCAGAGCTAGGTGGTAGGCAGGAGTCTGCCCCCCTGCTGACTCAGCTGACTAGGCATAATTTATACCTGCGGTCAGCATCTACACATGTGTTGAAGAGATTAACTTAATTCTCATGTTGGTTTAGCAAACATTTTGAGAATATAGCAGAGTTGTATATAATGTACAGAAATATATGATGAGGGTTTTGATGTATGGTAAAATATCTTTTAGGCATAGCTCATAACTTTTGATAACAGTTTAGATAGTGAGGCTAAAAAAAAGTTTTGCACCCCCAATTTTGTTTCTGATTAGCTTACTATTTTGAGTGAGTGTTAAGTACACTCATTTTCCATTACTTATATGTTTTTACAATTATGTAAAAATGTGCAATACTATATTATTACTACTATTGCTGCTGCTGCTATTACTGCCACCACAGCAGCTGGGATCCTGTCATGCTAGGGATTTACAAACAGAATATAAATGTATAACAATCCCTTCTTTCCCACAAACAAATGTTCTTTCTGTGTCAAGAATTGCTCCCTGCACAAGCTTTGAGATGCATCCGTTTCTTATATCCATGTACAGTATATTTGACTGGAAACTTTGAAAGAGTTCATTAAAAAGCAGCTACCACAAGCTGG
>NW_017729026.1:32329287-32332241 GCF_001723915.1 Gavialis gangeticus
AAGAGTTCATTAAAAAGCAGCTACCACAAGCTGGCTCAGTTGTATAAGCTCTCCCTGTTTCCTTCAGCTGGAAAGGATTATGGAAAGGATACTCAGCTTTTCTCCTTCAAATGGTGTGGGAAGAAAATACCACTTCCATCAACCTTCACAAAAAAGAACTGTTCAAAAAGAGCATGCAAAATACTTCCTTAAACACATACTGAAAGATTTGGACTGTGGACATTTAAAAAAAAATGTGTTTAGAAATTGTCTCTACCTTTGAATCCTGGTTGACTGTTTAGTATTGAAAACAGTACTTATCTCTTTCTCTCGAAACATACATTATTAAGACATTTCCATGTAGGGGAGGAGAGAAAAAAGAAAAAAAAAAAAACAATAAGAGGAGTCAGTAGCTAGCTTTCCTTTCCAGTACTCCGTTCTAGTTCAGTCTGTTCATTTGGTACTACATTACTATCATCTATCTTTTGTTTAAAAAATGAAAAGTTGAATTAAAAGTATAAAAGCCACCATGAACCATGTAATTACTTGCAGGCATTTTAAGAGCAGCAGAGGTTAGAAGGGCAGCTCCTGACTCTAAACAGCACCAATTGTTTCCTTTTCCCCTTAAATAACAAAAGGACAGTAGAAAGCTATTACCTGGTCTTACCTCAGTAAAATTTCAGGGTTTTTTTTTTAAGGGAGATGACCTTTTGGAAAAGTTCTTATGTCTTTTCCAACAATTATCTTCTTTAGATATGTTGGGTTTTCCTCTTAGCCCATAAAAATGCTCTATAATATAGATGTCATATTCTAATATATAAGGAACAGCAGAAAAAGACCCAAGCAGAACATTTTAGGATTCTGCCAAAGGCAAATTGAAGAGAAGGTTACTTAAGTTTCCTCTAAGGCGGTACCTTAAAACCTATCATACTTTAATTTTAAAACTATAAGGAATGAGTTACAGGACAGATCAGATCCTACAACAAATCACACACAAGAGCAACTTTATGATTGTGCATGATCACAAGTTCAGCAATTGGATCCATATGACTGGACACTTGCACTTGCATAGAACTTACTGCATAATGAGTGTGTAAGGATTATATCTTTCCTTTCCCTAGTGAAGGCAATGGGAACTGAAATAAGTCGTAGTCTAATTGCAGTCAAAGTCTTTGCAAGACTGAAACAAGAAGGCCTGATCTGAATGCCCTCACACTCTCTTCATGTTCACCTTACACATGCAACTTATTTGGACTGGTGCTGGTGTTGGAAAAAATACATCCTTAACTTATAAATTAATATTCAAGACCTACAAGATTAATCCCTAAAAATAATTTAGATAAAACCATCTAGTTTGCATGATTAAAAAAACCATTCATATTGTTTTAAAAATTCAAGTTTTAAAAATCTTTCTAAATTTTAAAATCTCACAAGAGTATTATCTTTCTAGACACTGGACAAATTCACGTTCAAGTTTAAGCATTTCTAATTTGACTTAACATTTTACAGAAATTTTCTTCAGGATTTAAGGTTCTTGTTTTAGTTTAAAAAGACACTATTCACCAAAACATGTTTTCATTTGTGCAGTTTCACTTCAAAAATATTATTTTTACAGAAATGATCCTGTTACATCCATTGTTCTTTTCTTACAGTCTTTGCAGATTGAACACAGGAGTGGTTTATCTTATCTATACACGTAATGAATTCAAATGGAACATTTTGTAGCTAAAAAATCATATTGTTGGTGTAAAAATCCATGATGCATTTTATGTCACTTTATCAATTAATCAGACTAGTACTTCTTTAGCCACAGATGCCCAATAACATAAAAAGTTAATCAAACTAATAAAAATATTAAAACAAGTTTTCTTCTTTGATATACAAATATTTCTTACTCATTTGTAAGGAAATGTTGTTAGTTTAAAATGAAGGGCTTGCGTTTTTCCCCAACATTTCATCAGAAGTTAATACTAACAAGATTGGGCTCTTAGCCATCAAGTAACATGTTTGCAGGCAAATCCTTGGCTGGTATAACTTCTTAAAACACTAATTAAGCTGATGTCTCCTTAGGAATAATTTGGAGAAAAGTAACTTGGTATTTATTGACAGAAAGATGGACATGAAAGGTTGAAAGCATTTTCTTCCAAACAGATTTTATGCATATCAGAGAAATAGACATTTGTCTGTTTTACAGTTTAGAATTTCTTAAGAATATTTTCATCTCACAGGAGAACCACATCACTGGGAGAAAAATTAAATCTAAATGTGCCATGAGAAGTTAAAAAAAGGCATCAAGTAATTGTCCCTTTACAGCAGTTTCCACCAAGGAATGGTTTTTTTGTTGTTGTTTTTTAAAGGAAAAGCTATATGTCAGTTCTAGTAAGAGAAAATATATTCCATATATTATTAGGTTTCTACATATCTATATGCTGTCAATAAAAATATTTTACTTTCATATATTTCCTACTTTACTAACTATTATTGGAATATTTTAATTGGTTTATAAGGTAATTTATTAACACATTTCTTAATTATAAAATGTATGTATTTTGTATTCTATAATTCTGGGGGGGTAAGGAAAATCGGTAAGAGAAATGTGAAGGCTGCTGAGTTAAAAGGAAACTGAGCATGCTCATTTCCACTTTGAGAATCTACTTTTCAAAGAGTACTGATAAAAAACAACACTGCATCTGGCTATACAGGCATTTATATAGCCTCCCTCACCATAACATCTGGGCCCAATATCTGAATCTTGTTATGCTCTTTCCTTTGCAGTTATTACTACTGTTTATAAGCTTAAGGAATAACTGAAGGTTGATCAAATAGTGCAGTACGAAATACCCTTTATTTTCATTGAAGTTGGTGGGAAAAAGGGAAAAAACCCTAAAAGAGGAAGATTTTGTGATTACTTCCCTTCTTCCAGAATCATACTTGTTTGCATGTGCACACACACATCCTCAAATGTCTCCTCCCAG
>NW_017729026.1:32332252-32337882 GCF_001723915.1 Gavialis gangeticus
TGCATGTGCACACACACATCCTCAAATGTCTCCTCCCAGTCCCCCAAAATCATACCTACAGCTGTCTAAAGATGCCATCTACTCCATCTACTGATATTTGACTGTGTTAAGAAAAACAACTTTTGTTACAGAATTATTGAAAATATTTGGACAAAAAGCCTTCAAATTGCACTATTCTTTTAATATGAAAGAAAACTTTATGAAAGAAAACTGTAACACAGTGCTCCTGTGTTTGTCAAGATTCAGTTTAGTAATGCTGTCCTCTCAAATGATCATTAGTCAACTGAACAATAAAGAGAATCAATTATTCTCAGCTCCACTGGGCAAATAGTGCTTTCTCTTTTAATGCAGAAAATGTACAAACTCTAAATTTTAATGCATTACTATTGATGTGGCAGTCTGGTTAAAAGAAGTTTCATGATATTTCATAGTCATGGCAATATCATTTTTGAGGAAGATGATGTAGGGGGAAACCTTTCTAAACTCCTTCACATCAAACAAGCTGTTAATAAGAGGGTTGCCAGCAACAGTATTTTGGAACCTTTAATCACAACCTTAGTATCATCAGGAAGCTATTTATAACACACCTACATCTGGTAAGGGAGGCAAGACTGGAATGTTTCTAAATGTAATGACAGTCCTATTCAGGTGTGATTAAAAATGTCTGATTTTAAGAAGGGCAAATACATTTAAGGGCTCCAAGAGGGATTACAACATATATAATTAATAAGACATACATGTTAGTATAAAAGAAAAGTCACTACAGACTACATGGGGGAGGGAAATAAGGAAAACGTTATCCCATTTTTGTTGCATGCTTCTGGAATGTGGGTAGATCATAGTAAAACTTTAAGTGGCAAGAAGATTAAAGGAAAATCATTAAAGCCAAAAAGGACACTAAAATCATCTGGTGTAAGTCAGTGTATCTCCACTGGTTTCAGTGGGGCTGTGCCAATTACACCAGCTGAGGTTCTGGCCTGACAGCTTTACAGAAGGTACAGTCAGTTAAATATGTGCTCTACCTAGAAACAATGTTTCTATAACAGTAAAAGCACATCTTGTCCTAACTAGAAGCTTCTTTCATGTTGCCCTCTTTGCTTTATGTAGCCTTATAGGCATTCTCTTTAATCAAAGATACAAACTTAAGTACATCATCCATCACGGTTTATTATTTATTATTTTATAGCATCCACAGGTGTGCCAGGCAGTCTACAGAAATATCGCAAGATTGATCTTAAAATACACAGGTCAATCATTCAGCTAAGAGTGTTTCTGCTTCTTTTGGAAAATAGTCCCAATTATTTCAGTGAAGCTCCTCACAGTAGTGATTCTCTGTTTGTTAGTGATAGTAAGATCTGGTACTAAGTGATGGACTCAAAGAAGGTTAACAAACAGAAAAACATAACCCATGGAAAAACAGTAATAACCTGAGTCAGTTTAGACATATATGTTCATACATCCTTGTACATCAAAATTAATCATGTGCATGTTTGCTTTATACATGATGCCGTAGAAATGGATCTTAAAGGCTTTTGGTCTTTAAGGTAAAACTTTATCAGGTTACAATATTATTATGAGCATAAATTGAACATAGAGTCTAACATGACACACTATTTCAGTAAAAATATCTTGTAAGAGTGCCTTTAATAAGAATGATGAATATCAGCAAAAAATCTTAAATAGTAGCACTTCTGCTGTTTCACATATAAGCATACATCTCCTGCACTGAAAAAATAACTGTACAATCGAACAAACATTTGTCTGGTGTTTAAAACAAAAGGAAAAATGGAAAATTATGCTAACTCTGAAAATGAAATATCTGCTAGATTCAAAGTGAGTAGTATCAGGGAGGAGGGAAAAATAGATTATACTAGTTCATTTCTTGACAGCAAAAACAAATACCAATAAACACTATTTACCTAAGTATCTTAAAGCTAGTAAAGCACTATGGTAATATTAAGAAACAGGAACCAATTATCATACTCTCCAAAGTATCAGCTGGAAATGTCATGCCTACACATCAGATATTTTCCTATGTATAGGTTAAAATCATTGAACTCCTGGATTTAATGCCTGAGATGTACAGATCTCTAACACTAATATATAAAACGTATTCACTGAAATCAGTATAATCTAACATATAATGTGTGTGTGTGTGTCTGTGTCCATGTGTCTATTACTTTTCTTTGTACTATCTTCTGCCCTCCAACCACTTCATAGTAGTACTTCAGGTTTTGTATTCTACTTTTTAAAAAGTTAATATTACATTTATCTGGTGTTCTGGTTACTACATGATCAGCATACTATAAAACTGGAGAAATATTGTAGGGTGTTTTATTTATGTACAATTTTCAGAGAAGTAATCAGTGAATTTTAATACTTGGCTACTGCCATCTTTAAGGCATACTTTAGAACCTTGTTGATTTGCATCAGTCTGCTAACAAGTGCTGTTCATTTTGCAATTGCAGAAACATGAAATATAATCTATTTACCAGAGAAGCCTACGTTTAGTTTTTAAAATATAGTTTATACTCTGAATATTTGCAAACATAACAAAAAAGCACTATAGTGTATACAGTAGTATATTTTATTTAAGGAATAAAACTTAAAAAAGTGAGATCTTACTGTACAATACTGTATTATAAAGAGTTTGCTAAGAACATGGGTGATCCTGTAACTTTTTATTTATATGATTTATATAGAATGACTATTCAACTGAAAAAGTGGTTAAAGGACAGGACTTTTGGCAAGATTTAGTAGGCCTGGGAATCAGCAAAAATGAAAATTAATGAGAATCTTCTGTAGTAACCCTCTTAATAAAATTTCATACCCTAAGGTAATGTTTCTTTTTCCTTACATTTTAGCATTGTATTTTAATGCTATCTTTTAATTCTGTGAGGAAAAATTACATGAGAATAGAAACAATCAAAAACTAAGAACCTAGAAGATTTGCTTTAATTTAAACAAACAGAACAAAAAACCCACAAACCTCCCAAAAAAGGAAAGCGTATTGTTGCTTAGGATCTGGCAGAGAGAAATATATATCCCCCTGGATAATAATTCCTCTAATATTAATTGCTTTCTAAAAGTAAATTAAGTATGATTTTAGAGAATTTACAGTCTTCTGCTGTTATATAGTAGCTGACTGATAAGAATAATAAACCCTTAAAAAACCCGAATCAAAACAAAAAAGAAACCAGACACATTCCTGATCATTTCCTCCCAGCACAATTTACAAGAGTTACAGAATTTGTTACATTTGGCATGCATGTTACACCTGCTTAACTACTTTTTTACAAGTAATGTGCTCTTTTTGTACAGGGTTGTGTAAGTATGAGTTGGTGGGATTCCGAGTCCCAAACAAAAATATAAAAGTAGAAATTTAGGACAATAGAAATATTTAGCACTAAACGCATGTGAAACATGACATAATCCTCATGGAACTGTTTTAATTAACTCAATTTGGTCATGCCAGAAAATCTTGTCAAAATTATTTATGTATTTTACAAGCTCTGATCATTGTGTTGGAATTAAGTTTTAATATTTATCATCGCAAGGCAAAACATAAATTCACTTGACAAGTGTTAAGATTTGAGTTAATTTGTCAGTCCCGATTATTACTAGGAAAGACATTCAGTTTATTAAAGGCAGCTACTGTGTGATAAGGATGGGGTAGATACTATTAACCACCTCGTTTAAATAGCCTGAGCTGGCATTATGCCCAAGTCCTTCAGATCAGCATATCAACGCACTTGTTACTGGCAGAGACTCATTTAAAAAGAAAAAAAAGGCGGGGGGAGTTGAATTCCCTCGGAACTAAACATACCATAGACATTTCTCTTTCTAATTAAGCGACCAGGCTAGGAGAATAAGCAGCATTGTGTCCTCCTGTTTTCCTTTGCTAGACAGGAGGCAGAAAAAAGCAGGGCAGACAAATAAAGGAACATTATCTTCCTCAACAGATAAAAAATGAAGAGGCAGAAGGATGTTGGAGAGCTCATTTGAACTTGCTTTGCGTTACATATGGGAGCACTCAGTTTTGCTTATGTCAGCGTTGCAGTTGCCTCGCCTAACCCTCCTCACCTTAAAAAAACTCTTGCTTTCACTTAACTAAACCCATGGAAAGCAGAAAAAAAAAACACCAAACCCTGATGCATAATCCAAGGAAGGATTCTCTTGCTGTTTATTTTCAAAAAGACTCATCTTTATTTCTACTTCGCTTCCAGTTCAGACAAGATCCATGCTACACAGAAATGCACAACCGTTTTAGAAAGCTACTAGCAGCAGTGAGGGTGGCTCTGAATGTACAAGCAGGTTTATTATTTTTTTCCCCCCGGATTACAGCAAAGCTAAATTTATAGGCAAGCTCGAGGCGTGGGAGCTGGGCATGTTCCTTTACATGTGTGCAAAAACAAGATCCCGCATCTCCTAGTCTACCACTTCTTCTGGAGTTGGGGGGAGGGTTGGGAAAGCATATCCTCCCTAGACAGGAAGAGTTCTTCGAGCGCCGCTGAGCATCCCAGGGTGCAAGGCCAGCAAAGCCCCCGGGTGCTGCAGCTCTGCCTGAGCCCGTGCGCCCAGCCCTGGGCCGGGATCGCGGCCCCCGGGGCAGGTCTCCCGCGCCGGGCCCTTGGCCCGCCTGACAAACACCCACATCGCCGCGCACAACGCGGCCTTGAAGGTTTACCTCTGGTGAAAACGTGTCTTACCTTTGGCAAACCGTCCCTCCAGGCGGCTTCAAGGGAAAGACCTGGGGAAACAAAACAAAGCAAAAGGGCAAATGTAACAGCCCGGAATGTGCATCCAGCCCCTACTCGGGAGGGTTTTTTTAGTTTGCCTAGGCTAGTTTCCCGCCCCCCGTCCCCCCGATGAAACTGCGCAAACTTTCGCGTGACCACTTTATTTCTTTCCCTGGGAAGCAACAACCCCCCGGTTGTCCAGTGAAGGCGAAGGCGAAAGCGAGCACCATAGTCTCTACGCAGCTGGTCACCCTCCGGGGGGGAGGTGTTAAGCGGGGAAAAGCAGTGCCGGGGCTTGCCCCGGTCTCCCACCCGAGCCAGGTCCGTGGCGCCCGGCGGCTGCTGGACGCGAGCGCGGTCTCGCTGCGCCCGGGGGGCGAGCCCGGCTGTCAGGCTCCCCGCTTGATTTACGCGTTGAGCAAGAGCAGTTCCTCAAACATCAGCTTCCCCCCTCGATTTGCTTTTTACGTTCATCCCGGAGAGAATCCACTTCTCGAAACCGACAAGACCGGCCGGCAGCTGGAGGGGCTGCTCTGTGGGGAGCCGGGGGGGGAGCCTCCTCCCCTAGGGGGACAGGGAGACCCCCTCCCCTTCCCTCTCTGCTCTTCCCTCCCCCCACGCGAGATTCCCCCCACCTGCTCCAAGGTGAAACTGAGTCTGCCAAGTGGGTGCTTGCAAAGCACCCCCCGCCCCGCCCCAGGAGCTGGGGAGCTAGCGGGAGGCTCTGCCCGCGCCCACGGGGCTGCAGGGGAGTCTCCCCCGGGGCGCGCGGCGCGGGCCGGGCCGGGCCGGGCCGGGCGGCAGCAGGTTTCTGGGGGTGGGAGGCGGACAATGGGGCACTCCGGGCAGGGGCGGGTGCTCGGGGGAGCGCGACCCCCTCCAGCGCCGGGG
>NW_017729026.1:32338111-32339028 GCF_001723915.1 Gavialis gangeticus
TCCCAATCGCCACGTGACTCCCGCCCCCCGCCACCCCCCACCCCCGGGGATGCGGAGCAGCCGCTTCACTTTCACTTTGGTGCGGCACGTAGGGTCCCGGGGGAGGGAGGCTGTAAGGGGGGTGCATGGCATGGGCTCCGCCAGGAAGTGCCCCCCCACCATAAAGACAGAAATCCGGGACGGGGGCACGAGCCGATGGGCGCCTTCTCCCCTGCCCTGCCCCGCCCTCCCTTCCCCACGAGCAGCGCTTGTCCGTGGCACAGAGCGCGGGGCAGCCCGCGGGGAGGGTCTCCTCGGCTCCGGGTGTTTCCCTGCGCCACCTTCCCCTGGCCCTGGACAGGATGCCACCGTCTCCCCAGCCGGGGGGATGTCGGGGGCCGAGGCAGGGCTGGGCTCTGGCTCCGGCTCCGGCGGGACAGGCTGCACCCCATCTAGCCCCAGGGCAATCCCCAGGGCCTCGCTTTCCGCGCTCCCCTCCCTCCCCGGCCCCCGGATGAAAGGTCCGCACACAGCCCTCGGCCCAGGTCGCTCACCTCCGAGAAGGCTGCACTGGCAGCACAGCCCCCTTATATTAGGGATGAGACTGGACATAGGTATGTACCCGTACACACCTACATCTAGGTACACACAGAGATGATAGATAGATAGATAGATATGTCTGTATACACATAGATACACATACGTATATATGTGTGTGTGTGTATCTATATGTGTGCATGTGTGTATGTGTATATAGACATATGTGGATATACACAAAGATATCTATATATAATGCGTATATACATATATATCAATATACACATATGTGTATATACATATACAGCAGTGTAGGTTGTAGCCGTGTTAGTCTAAGGACATAGGAAGACAAGGTTCTTTCGGTGAATCTGATATCTTTTATTAGACCAACTGCTGAATAG
>NW_017729026.1:32344417-32352462 GCF_001723915.1 Gavialis gangeticus
GGCCCTGGACAGGATGCCACCGTCTCCCCAGCCGGGGGGATGTCGGGGGCCGAGGCAGGGCTGGGCTCTGGCTCCGGCTCCGGCGGGACAGGCTGCACCCCATCTAGCCCCAGGGCAATCCCCAGGGCCTCGCTTTCCGCGCTCCCCTCCCTCCCCGGCCCCCGGATGAAAGGTCCGCACACAGCCCTCGGCCCAGGTCGCTCACCTCCGAGAAGGCTGCACTGGCAGCACAGCCCCCTTATATTAGGGATGAGACTGGACATAGGTATGTACCCGTACACACCTACATCTAGGTACACACAGAGATGATAGATAGATAGATAGATATGTCTGTATACACATAGATACACATACGTATATATGTGTGTGTGTGTATCTATATGTGTGCATGTGTGTATGTGTATATAGACATATGTGGATATACACAAAGATATCTATATATAATGCGTATATACATATATATCAATATACACATATGTGTATATACATATACAGCAGTGTAGGTTGTAGCCGTGTTAGTCTAAGGACATAGGAAGACAAGGTTCTTTCGGTGAATCTGATATCTTTTATTAGACCAACTGCTGAATAGTATCTTGTTTTGATAAGAATGGGAAATGTAGGAGAACATGCTCTGGGTGGGGTAAGGTTGGCTTCATAGTCTGCTTCCCAGATCCTCCTGTTATTAAGTTGCTGTAATAAAAAATATCAGATTCACCCAAAGAACCTTGTCTGCCTATATACATATATGTACATACACATATGTATGTATCTATCTATATATGTGTATATATGTACATATGTGTGTATTATCCATATTATATAGAGAGATGTGTATATGTATATGTAAGTGTGTATGGGTATTTATTATGTATATATATGTGTGTGTGCATATGTATGTGTGTATGTACATGTGTGTGCATGTGTATATATATGTGAGTGGATAAATTATCCTGTTGTTTCACTGTATCTCGCTTACTTGGACAAGCTTCCTATTCCAATTTAGTGGGGTTGGTCCTCTGTAGTCAGAGTTTGGGGGGTGTGGGGAGAGATCTAATTAGTGACAAATATGCCTGCCCATACTCAGATGTATCCTGTTTTTGCATAGTCCTGAAGATTCACCTGGACCTGCAGCAGTGTGATGAGCTACTCAGTCTCACCTTGACAAAATTTGTGTTGGAAATAGGATTAAGGGGAAACATGATGGAATTATGGAAGGGATGGAGTGTTTCTACTATCCCGTGTCCTTAATGAGATGTCTACCTAATAAGAGGACAGTAGCTAATAATGAACAGGTTATAAATTTAAAACAGTTTGAAGGAAATATTTTTTCCATGAACAGGAGAATAGTGCTATGTATACACACGCATAGACTGCCATATGTATCATGGTGGCGTGGAAAGCTCAGCCATCGCCTAGAGATGTGCTAGCCCTTCTTTTGCCAGTTACTCTCTTGTGTGAAACATGCAGCGAGAAGATGCCCAGGGAATCAATTGACATTATCTGCTCATTAATGCCCTTATTTAAACTCTTGCCTTCTGGCACTCTCTCAGCAGCTGCCAAACAAGGCCCAGCTCATGTTCATTGCCTTTCATGAATGAGCAAGCGGCCACATTCCCTTCACTAGCGCAGCAAAGAGCAGTTAGGTTTAATCAAAGCCCTGTCACCCATGCTGAGCTCTGGCTCACACGTGTCGTGAAACACTAGAGAAGACTAACCTTGTGCTGCTTTTCCTGTCAGATGCCTATGGAGGTTGAGCCAGTTTCCACTAGTTCTAGGTTCTTTGAACAGGAGAATCCTGCTTCTGAGGGCACTGAGACTTATAAAACACTTGCCCCAAAAAGAACAAGATCAAATGAATAGGCTTTGTGGATTCTGTCTGCACCAGTGGTCACTGACATCAACTTTGTAAAATCTATTAAGAACGAATATCTTACTGTCAGAGATTTTTTTTACCCAGTTCATCTCTATTTGACACTGAAATAGTGCCTCCTCAACAGTATCCCCTGACTTGTGAGTCCCACTGATTCATTATGCTCTGTGAGTGAAAAAGCAGGATTCTCTTGTTCATAAAGCAAATATTCCCTTCAAACTGTTTTAAATTTGTAACTTGTTCCTTATTATCTAACATCTTATTAGGTAGAACTCTCATTAAGAACTCCCAGTAATAGAACCACTCCATCCTGTTCAGAATTCCATCATGTTTCCCCTTAATCTTATTTCCAATTCAGGGACAATTTTTGTCAAGGTGAGTAGTTCATCATCCTGCTACAGGTCCCCCTGAAATCTTCAGGATAACTCAAAGAATAGGATACATCTGAGTGTGGATGGCCAAATCTGTCACTAAGTAGATCTTTCCTCCCAGTCCCCAAACTCTGATTACAGAAGAGCAACATCCTAAACAGGAACTGGGAGCATGTTAACAGTAAGTGTGATACAGAATCAGATTGGATTGTATTCCAAGAATCAGGGCACACAATAGATTTGCATTAGCTGACTGAGAAGAAAAGCAAGTTCAGACCAAGCAAAGCTCAATCTGATTTGTTGCTTTTTGATTTGGATTTGGCATTAAAATCTAATGACAAAGTATGATGTGTGTGTAATGCGCCTGGCACTTTTCCACCTTAAAATGCGTCTTTCCATCTTAAAATGCTGATAAATCATGTTCCTGTTCTAGGTGCCTATGACATGCAGAAGCCTGACTATTATCTTGTTTTGATAATGGGAAACATAGGACAATATGTTCTGGGTGGGGTAAGGTTGGCTCCATAGTCTGCTTCCCAGATCCTCCTGTTGTTAATGTACAGATAATCAATATGTAATATACATAGTATTATCTTAGGTGTGCATGGACATGATGCCATGGAAAAGACCTAAGATGGGATGCCTAAGATGGAATGTGCTTAACCTACACGTTTTCAAATGGCCAAAGACTTACTGTGATATGCACTCAGCAGAGGCCTCTGAGCTGGAACCCTGTCGATATAATTGGTGGGGGTGGTTATGTTAGAGCACTGAGTATTTGGAGTTGACCTCATCCCTAAATTCTTCCAGTTTGACCCTTTAGGAAAGGCTAAACACACCTTACTCACCTTTGCCCCTTGGCCAGAATAGATTGTTGTTGGGTATGCCTGGGTAGTAGTGGTATGGCACCCTAGGGATATTGAATGCAAACAAGGGTCAATCAATTTACACTTAAGTTGTCACTTAGTTAGCTCAATGTAAGGAATTAAGTGGAGTGTCTTTTATTTCTAAAAAGGTTGCGAAGGGACCCAAATAATAGGATAAGAAGTCTTTTATAGCTTGTAAAAAATCCAAACAAACAAATCAATCAAAATAAAAAATTAGCAGAACATAGAAAATATGGGCATGGGGAAAGCCCCTCACCCATAAATAACCATTGTGCCTTTTTTCTTAACATGACCATAGCTATAGTTTCAATATCATTTTTCCTGGTCTTGTAAGCCTGAAAATATTCTGCTTTCATTAAAAAAAAACCCAAAACAAAACGAAACAAAATGCTGAGCCATAATAATAGTATTTTCAGGAAAACTTACATGAATTGAGCAGAAAGGTACAATAATTCTGCCACAAATGAACAACTTTAAAATAGCTTAGCCTCTACTTTCAGCAGTTTGAGGAGGAAACAAGTTGTGTAGATAACATGTTAGCTTTTAAGCAATGAATAAAAATGTTGAAAGCTCCTTTTACAAAATCATATAAATACTTCAGAATCCAAGTCTCACTAGACAAGCAGTTGGATTTAGTCTGTCACTTACGTGCTGTTACTAGAAAGAGAGAGGGTAGTAGAAAATAATTTCTATTTGGGGGGAAGAGGGTTGGTCTTTTTTTGTTTACGTGTTGTATTTTAGCACCGTATTTGGCACACAGGGCATGTTTATATTCAATGATGTACTGCCATGTAGAGACATCTGTGATAAATGAACTTGGGTGAGTACTGGAAGTACTATGTTTAACACAGTGTAGTAACTTGGCTAGTTTACCCTCTGCTCAGCAGAACTATGCAAATGTTATACCTCTTCCAGTTTCTGAGCTAGCTTAGGTATCTGTGTACAGCTTTGTACTGTTTCCGGCTGACTTCAGGCTCCATAGTCAAAAAGGAGGCATAAAAATATGTAAAAAATTCCTTTTATCAGATTTCCTTCACATTTCCTCCATAATGCTATCCTGTTGTGTTCTGAGGAGGGTAAAGAGGAGTTCCTGATTTAGCATGTTTTATGCCCATCAGATTCTACTGCCCAGCTGATATAAATAAGAGTTTTGCTATTGACTTAAGTGGGAAAAGCATCAGATACTTTCTCTGTACTTTAATGTTTCCCTTGCCTCTAAATTGTTCTTGCTGCTCTTCTTTTAATCTGCTTTATTTCTGCTCCTTCTTTCCCAGGGTAGGGTGACCAGAATAGAACACCAGGATAGGAATTCCAGATGTGGATTCATAATTGATTTATGTAATGTCATTATATTATTTTCACCATTTTTCTTTATCCAAATCTTTATGCAACTGAATATTCAGGGATTTTTTTTCTGACTGCCACTGCACATGGAGTAGAGGTTTCCACTTACCTGTCTTCAGATACACCCAGAATTCCCCTTCTCCCCAACTGTCACAACAGCATACAGCCCACTTTGAATGAGTCGTTCCTGTGTGGCACCTATTATTTCTTCACGTGTGTATTGTATTGCATTTGACATCGTATTGCCCATTTATCTGTCCTGGTTAGACCTTTCTGTAATTCCCCAGTTTCCTCTAGCCTTCATTAAACTACATGGATAGCTGTGGGCAGACATCTATATACTTCAACTGCTGAAACTAGGGTCTTATGCCTTCTTATGCTACGTATCTTCTCAATACTCACTTGTGGAGCTAAGTGGACTCTGAGTCTGTCTTTATGCTCATTGTTTTCTTATTTACTTATATCCTGTTTATTACTGGAAAATGCATGTCATTTAATAATCCAACCAAGTTGCTTTTCGAAGCAACTTGAAAAGCTGTGGACATGCTGAGTTAGGTTTATTTATTCCAAAATGGCCTTGAAGAGGAAGGTATGTGGGGACTGGAAATGGTGAAAATATCCTTCCCATTTGGATGTTCTGATATAGCCCTAGGTCTAGGAGATCTGTTCCCTCTGGATTGGTGTTAAAGTGAGAGACATTGTTAAAAGGCTAATAAAAAATCAAGGAGCAATAAATACTAAGTGATTTTTAAGTAAATATGTTTTTTTTTTCCAAGCAGTGCTCAGCTGTTAGTGTTACGTTTGACAGCTTGTAAAAGGCAAGTTTTCATCCAGGAGCAAGAACAGGTTGAGGAAGGACAAAGGAATATTCTGAGATAAAGAAATCAAGGTCGGCGGAGTTATGCTCCACAGCTTGAATGAGTTGCATTACCAGAGTCCGGAGAGGGAGAGTAAGCGCAGCAAAATGGCCATAAAATACATTTTTTGTAAAGAAGACAGGAAATGTTTCTCTCAGAAACTCTGGTGCACTTTTCCCATCTGGTGAAACAAAATAAGGCAGGCATCTTCCCCTCCTTTGAACACCAGCCCTGCATTGTCAGGGAGCATGGGGGTATCTTACAAAGGGGTGCAGCTCAGCAGCTCCACCGGGATAGGTTGGGAATCTGACAAAATGTGGCGTGTGCTAGGAAAGACGTACATGTATCTGCTGTCCAGCTTGTTAAAAAAGGGATTGATTTGCTTTCAAGTAATGGCCCATTTAAGTATGTAACTCAAAGGTCACTGCATTAGCTCTGAGGAAAAACACTTGCTGTTTCATACTTCTCTTAGGGTTTATTGCTGTGATGATTATATTTTTAGGAGTGACAGGGAGGCCCTGCTCTATAAATCCTAGAGAAAGACAGTGAGGAGTAATGTACCGAGTCCGCTGTTCTCACTGATGTCAAGAAGTGCTTGAGTGCTCAGCCCCTTGAAAGTCTAGCCAGAGTGTAGTGCTATGGAGACAATAAAGCATCTTGATTTTTTACCCACCACATATTTATGACTGTTGGATTCAATTTTCTAAAATCTTTTTGTGCAGGTTTGGAAGTAACAGATCAACTGGGGAAAACATAGTTGAGTAAAGCTCAAGTAGGCGATAGAGATTTTCTTTCTTTCTTTCTTTCTTTTCTTTCTTTCTTACCGGGCAGGCTTGGTGCCGGACTGCAACTCCCAGGTCGCACCATGCCCTCACCAGGCTGCTTTTTGCTTTTTTTCTTTGTGTGGGAAGTTGAAGGTGTTGTCACGTGTATGACTGGCTAGAGCAGGGTAGGAATGGTTTGTTTACAGAGGACTTTGGTCTATACGACCATGTGCCCGGCGTCCCGACCGCATAACGGCATGGTAGGCATGACGTGAAATTCAGCGAAGGTGTCTGTCACAGTGTGATGTTATGAATATAATGACATGGTGCTCTTGGTTTGATGGTAATTTGTCTTTGCTTTGTATATTGGACCTGGACCCCAGAGGGGCCAACTTTTTGTACCCCAAACCCCTGAATAAAAGTTAAAAAGTCAAAATCTTCCTTCCTTCCCTCCCAGCACTAAGGTAAGGTGTTTCAAAAGCCGCAGGAGTTAAGAGATGTTTCACACCTGCAAGGGAAGCAGTGAAAAGGAGGAGTGTAAATTCTGCCCGTGCAGATCCTTCAGTCAGGGTTAATGGTCAGAGAGATACTGGGACTAAACCCGGCAAGGCAGCATAGGGATGTACACTGAAGTCTAGCTTCCACCTCAAAGAGAAGTGTCTTGCTAGAGGGTTAGTGCTGCTTTCTTTCCCCCCCAAGGCAGGTGGTAAATTCAAAGAGCCGATAACAACACGGGGGTGTTCAGCCTCTGATGAGAACCTGCCCTCCGAGGGACACCGGCTTCGTTAACCAAGTGTGAGGCAAACAGTTACAGTCGCTTTTGCCAAAGGCTTCAAATGCAAAGCACTTCTGGCCCCACTTGGCACGGTGCCACTCCTCACTCCCCCTGCCTGGAGCAAAACCCCGGGGCATTCACGACTCCACGCTTCAAACTGCCCCTAAGCTTTTCTTGCGAAGGGATTCCTGCTTTAAAGTAGAAGCAGGGGAAGTTGGAGGTGGAGGGGACCTCTTCCCTCCCCCTGCTCAGAGCAGGACCATCCTCAGCTACATCATCCCAGGCAGGGCTTTGTCTACCCGGGAAGTAAAGACCTCCAAGGACGGAGAGCCCAGCACCGCTCTGGGGAGCCTGTCCCGCGCTTCGCTGCCTGAGAGCTCTTCCTAACACCTAACCTCTGCAACTTGATAATCGCGCACTTGGAAGCCAACTCTTTTTTTATTATTATTACTCGAAGAAAGTCACCCTCGGGGCGAGGAAAAGCCCCAGCCCCTGATGGACCTGCCTGCCCGACACGCCGAGGGTAACATTCTTCGAATAATCATTTCTTTTAAAAAGCTGGTTTGCAAGTCCCCGGTTATGGAGCTGCAGCGAAGGAAGCGGAGGTTAGATGTTAGGAAAAGCCAGTTAGAAATTGCCCGAGGTCTCCGGGGCTGATCCACCCCCCAAGACACGCAGCCCCGAGGCTGTTGGGAGCCGGAAAGGCTGAACCTTGCGCTGGAGAGCGGCACTAGCCCGCCGGCCCACATGGGCGGCACAGATAACATACCATGACGGGAGCTCGGCGCCAGCCACGGTCCTGATGCACCGGGGCGCTCGCGTGTGGGTGTGCGAGAAAGAGAGAGCATCACGGCTGGGGATCCTCTGGATCCTGGATCCCGGCTAGGGGAATGACAGATCCGCAGCTGCGCTCTCTCCCCCCTGGGTCTGACGCGTCCTCAGCCAAAATCCTCTTCCCACCCGCTAGGCCGGCAGGTGCTTGAAGCGGCCGAGCTAAAGAGAGAGACCCCGGGCAGGTCGCCCCCCGCCCCGCAGCCCGAGCCCCGCGCAAAGTCCTCTACTACTTCCCGCGCTTTCTCTTCACCAGAAGAAAATCACCCTCTTCCTCCTGGGCCGCTTTGTCAAGGGTTGGGGTTGTTCTTTTGGGGGGGGGGGGGGGGGGTTGGGGTTTTTTTTT
>NW_017729026.1:32352476-32353292 GCF_001723915.1 Gavialis gangeticus
TTTTGGGGGGGGGGGAGAGGGGTTGGGGTTTTTTTTTTGTTCGGGCTTTTCTTTTGTTTTGTTTTGTTTTCCCCTCCACATCTCGCTCCGTGCCTGTCAAGTCGCCAAGAAGCCAGCCCACAAGGCTGCCTCGTGCAAGAAATCATCGCGGGTGAAGGGAGACAAGCGGATGATAAACAGATCATTGTAGATTTCATCCATTTCACGGACATGCGGGCTGAGATCGTCGGGTCCAGCCCCCCGCCCCAGGGGCAGGAAGTCAGCTGGGGTCAAAGGATCCCAGCAAGATAGGCATGAACACGTTTCTTAGAAAAGTCCAGGGTAGGTGCTTGCACCACCTCTGGGGGGGTCTGTTCCAGGCCATGAGGGTTGGACAGTAACGAAGTTTTTCCTTATGTCCAGCCTAAAGCAGTCTTGGAGGAGTTTGTGATCTTGGACCTTGTCATCCCTTGGTGAACGGGTGCTCCCCCAGGTCCTGATGCACACCCCTGATGTCCTTGTGGGCTGCCGCCAAGTCACAAGGTAGCCAAAAGGGGAGGCTGGGGCATTATTATTAGTAGTAGTATCATTACTATCATTACTATTATTTTAATCGTTGTGATCAGCATCGTTATTTTAAATGAGTCTTTGCATTTAGTGGGCGAGGGGCTGTTGTTTCCAGCGCCTTTTTGTCATAGTTCGCCTCGCACCACCGTGCCTATCAAGGCAGCCAGAAGCCAGCCCACGAGGCTGCCTCCTGCAATAAATAAAGCACCGTGGGCGAAGGGAGGCAGCAGGTGATAACCAGATCGGCTCCCAAGATGCCCCCCCCCCCCC
>NW_017729026.1:32353805-32354086 GCF_001723915.1 Gavialis gangeticus
CCCCCCCCCCCGTAGCCAAACAAGGAGGCCGGGACTATTTGATTTGATTTTTATTTCATTTTAAACCAGCCTTTGCATCTGATGGGCAACGGGGCGTCGCTCCCAGCCTCTTTGAAAGCGATCGCGGGGTTGCTCCGGGCAGAGGGACAAAAGCCGGCGTTGAATAGACCTTTTGAATGACCGAGGAGGCGAGGGGAGAAATCAGGCTTCACCCCAAGGCACAATGATGTAGGGCAGCATCAGCCGAGAGTGTGTGTGTGTGTGTGGGGGGGGGGGGGGGG
>NW_017729026.1:32354385-32354720 GCF_001723915.1 Gavialis gangeticus
CGTCTCGTTTGCCCCCTGCAGTTGCCTTCCCCGGCCTGGAGCTGGAGTGACACGAAACTCGCCGTCTTCAAAAAAAAGTTCCCCGCTTCCCACAGTCCCCCCCTCCCCCCCCTTGTCCTGGGAGACATTGCCGCTGGTTTCAGCGCCAGAGGAGAAGCCGGGCGCCCGGGCCGGGAAGACGCGACGCAGCCGGGACCGCACGGGAGCATCCGTGCGGCGGCCGCGGGAACCAGCCCCTTCCCGGGCACCGGGGGCGCGGACCCCGCTCGGTCGCGCTGTCCCCGGGGCTGGGCAGTGATTCACGGAGCGGTGCGAGGAGCTGGCCAGAGAACCCC
>NW_017729026.1:32355337-32355696 GCF_001723915.1 Gavialis gangeticus
GGGGGGGGGGGGGGGTGGAAGGGACCCAGCCGGTCAGCTGCAAAACAAGCTAGAAACATCTCGTAGCCAAGCCCGGCGAGGGGCAAGCCGCGAGCTCGGCCCCAACGCAGCCACGTGGGTGCAGCGCCCAGCGGGACCCCGTGCCCCGGCCCGGCCCGCGCCAGGCTGGGCAGCCGGCGGCTTCGGCTAATCGTTTGCACCCAGCCAGACGCTCCCAAGCCCCATCCCCGTCTCGTTTGCCCCCTGCAGTTGCCTTCCCCGGCCTGGAGCTGGAGTGACACGAAACTCGCCGTCTTCAAAAAAAAGTTCCCCGCTTCCCACAGTCCCCCCCTCCCCCCCCTTGTCCTGGGAGATATTGC
>NW_017729026.1:32356183-32360121 GCF_001723915.1 Gavialis gangeticus
CACACACGTTTCATTGAGTTTCCCCGACATCAGAGAGTTAAGACGAAGCCCCGAAGCAGGCAGCGCTCCCCGGGGCTGAGCCCACCGCCGCCTGCCCCGCCTCGCGGAGCCCCGCCCGGGCCCGCCCGGCTTGGAGGATGAAGGGGGCTGAAGGGGCAGGGGAAGCCCCCGCGGGAAGTGGTGCTGGGCTGGAGTGGAAGAAAGAGAGGCAGCCCCGTCCCCCGCCGGACTCAAGCCCCTAGCCCTGAAATGCGTGTCCCCTGCTTCCCCCCGCCCCGACAAACCCTCAAAAGGAGAAAGGCCCGGAAACTTCAACCTCTCGTTGAAGCCCGTTTCCAGTCGGGTCCCGGGCCCAGCTGAGAAACCTGCCCCTGCTGCTCATTCATTGCTGCCGGGAGCAATACAATGTGTCCCTGTTCTCGCTGGCCCCCTGAAGGGCGGTGCACCGGCCACAGGGGTCTGGCAGGTGAAAGGTTACTACACCCCTGACAAGCCCCTTCTCTTTCCAGGTGCTTATATTAAATCCACTCGAGCTGCGAGTCACTGGCAAGAGAAAAATCCCCATTGAATTTGACAAACAGCCAAACCCTTAAGCCTATATCAGGTGATGAGAGAGGGGGGAGATCAGGGGGTTTCAGCACTTGCAAATCTCTTCATTTCATCACTTAAAAAAAGAAGAAGAAAAAAAGGAGTTTTTATCTTGAGACATACTGAAGAGAAACACGTGATTAATAATAATAAAAAGAGTCCTAAACAGAGAAACACAGCTTTTTGAATGGACTGTTTCTGCTTTAGAATTGGTTCCCAAACAGTTGTTTCCTGGTGATGCTTTTACCGCAGATAAAAAACTTTTGATTTGATGGAGAGAGAAAAGGTCAGACCCATCTGAAAATACATGTAGGAATCAATGTTTGTTGTGACTTTTTGATTTTTATTTTGGAGTGAGGCCTGACAATTGACAACCTTGGCCCCTGCAAGATCCCTAAAACTAGCAAGTTGTGTAGATGTAGCAATGGATCATTTTTGTAGGACATTTATATTTTGGTTGTGCTGATGTATGTGCAGGATCAAAGCTCGCTACATTGGTTACTCACCTTTCCCCAGAGCTCACTCTATCCATAGTTAAGGTTGTATAATTGTTTCCATTATAAACCACAGATTTCACTGTTATATAAGGTCACAGTAAAAATGTATTTGTGGTTCAAACTTGGCATGCAAGGTCTTAACCAGGACATTTTTTCCTTTCGCAAAGACTTAGAAATTAAGTAATTCAGTCAATTATTTGGATTTGCAAGAGTGCACAGGAAACAGAAGACGTCAGTTTAACGTATATTTGCTTCTCTTTAAAACTGAAAAAAATGGCTCAATTTTAAGGGACATTTTGATTGCTCAGAAGGAAAGGAAAGCCTTCAAGTAGTTCACTTTGAAGATGCGCTTCTACACCTTCTAAAGTCGAGCCTAATCATTAAAGTACGCACAAACTTTGAGGTATATTTTAAAGGAGTAGGAAGGGATTTAAAACTTACTTTAATCATTTAAGTATGCTCTGCAGGCCGTATCTTGGCGGTACTCCAGAATATCTGCAGTTCCAGGTGGAGCCAATGGGGAAGTTCTGGGCATAAGGCCGGAAAACCTGATAAGTCTATGTGGGGACCAAAGCCTCACACGTGGGGACATGTTAATTGTAGTGTACCACTTCCCTAAGCATCCCCAGGTGCTTTTATACTTGATATACAGAACTTCTTTTACCTGGTAGTGAAACCTGGGGACAGGAGGAAGTAATTAACTATTGGCAATGATGCTTCATAACACTGTGAGGAAGGAAGCAAAATTTTTTATATATAATTTGTATTACAACAATGACTAGAGGCACCTACCAGGATTGGAATCACACTGTACCAAACACTGTACACATTTACTGTGCATGCTATACCTCTGCACAGAGAATGAATCTTGAAATGGGATAAGGGTTATAGAGTAGGAAACAGTTCATTCTCCGAAGGGTGTGCCATTTAAAAGGCCTTGATTTGTGACTGGCTTTGTGCTGTTTCAGAACTTTGCAAGACAAGTTACATAGACAAGTCAGACATGGCTGGAAGAAGAACATTACATTAAAGCAGAATGCCTGGGATGATGCTTTGCAGATGCTATACTAGTGCCAGGATTTTTCTCCTTTGTTTGTTTCTTTAATAATTTTTGGTTGGAATTTTTTGTTCTCATTTTATATTTATTATATCTACATACTGAGCGTATTACATGGCAGGGTGGGGCAAGGAGGGAATGCAGGAGACGGATAATCTGAAATACAGAACAAAGTCAGAGAGGGGAATCATTGAGGTAAAAGAGGTGGAGGAAGACAAGTGTAGAAGGGACAAAGTTAGAAAGAAGTGTACATGAATGCTGGCATGGGACTGAGATAAAGAGAAGTGAGGAAAGCTGTGGAAGGGGCCTGGAACCAAAAGCAATCAGCGGAGGGAAAAGGGTGGCCAGAGTTAAAACTGTAAAAGGCACTGTCTTATGACACTGCCTACATCTGCTGTCATTGCTTCTGTAGCGGCTTTTGACAGCTAAAATCTCCGGTTCTTGGATTGCTTTCAGCCTGCAATTTCTTCCTTCCCAGGGTCCTCAGGGGATTTCATGTCCTGGAAAAGATGTTCATTTGCACAGAAATGGGTGAGTTTGAAGGGAAGCTGTAAGCAGCCAGTCTTGGTTTTGGTAACAAGGCAGTGAGAAATATTGCAAATGGGGTACTAAAACTAGGGCAGGTCTTTATATGCACAGATTATATATATGTGCCCTTGGATGAGTAAAAAGGGCCTGGATGTCACCTGACAGTGTTCTGAGTCTGGGATCTTGACCACTGAAAACCCTCAAATTTATTATGAAGCATCAAAACAGACTACCAATATTCATCCGGTCCAGAACTGTGTGTCTCATGTCATTTAACCACTGTCATCACTCATCACCATGTGTAGGTGATGCATTGGTAGTGTCATGCTATCTGAAATGCTCACCTCTCTTCTTTCTTCTATACATCATACAGTATATCCTTTGCTAGGAATGGATATCCATTCCCCCACTTGCAAGAGCTAGCAGTAGCAGCTGCATCACTCTTAAACTCCCTGCTTTCTTGGCTTAGTTTTATGCTTTGTGCTAATGAAAGAAAGAAAAAGGCAAAATCTAGAGACGTGGGTGCACTTCAATGCTGTCTTAAATATGCAACATGCATAGTGCCATGAGATCCCATGGAATGAAATGTATTACATCAAAACATTACTTTAAATTATTGCTTAATTATTCATTTGCAGCATTCCAATTCATTGCAATTCACTGCACAACATATGCTAATAATAGTTTAACTACTCAAAATGTGAGTTCAGACACAACAGAAGACAGTTCTGATCCTGGAAAGCTTGCAAATGCATAGCCTTGACATACAGTAATTGCTTTCATTTAAGTAAGAAGATTATTCCTTTATCATCAGGTAATTGATTTAAAAGTGTTTCACTGTCTGTTTACATGTGGCATGAATTGGCACTTCTAAAGATTTAATCATTTAATAGATTTAATCATTTAACAAAATCTGAGAGCCATCCCATTACACTGCTTAGTAGATAATAGTTCTTTGTTAGGAAGCACAGCACAGCTTGTGCAGACAGAGGGAATGTTTAGCTAGTATTCTTTTATCAAATGTTTTAAAGAGAATTTGTGTGTGTTCCCTGAATAATGTGCACACACACCAGAATATCTATGGGACCCTGTCCTGTTGTATGTATTAGGCTAATAATACCTTGCAATGCCGTCTTGCTTTTCCATAGTGAGGATGGTTACATTTTATAGATTGCTCATGCTGTTATTTATTCCTAATCATTTTGAGTTTTGTTGATATTGTTTTTTCAGTAGATGCTGATGGAGACAGAGAGAAAATAGTGAACTAA
>NW_017729026.1:32365121-32376625 GCF_001723915.1 Gavialis gangeticus
AACATTTTATAGATTGCTCATGCTGTTATTTATTCCTAATCATTTTGAGTTTTGTTGATATTGTTTTTTCAGTAGATGCTGATGGAGACAGAGAGAAAATAGTGAACTAACTTTTATATTCAGAGAACAGTCCTGAAGGCAAAAAACTGACAGTGAAATCACAAGGTCAAAGCTTCTTTTGAAAATTAGATGATGAGAAAGCTGTTTGCATTTCCAGCTTACTGGGGTACCCAGGAAGGGATAGGGAGGAGGGAAGCAACACAATAAAATACACAATTTAGGCATTTAAAAATGTTCGAAAATGCCTTCTACCTGCATGTAAGAATAAATTACAACCTTTCATTTAATTGTTTTGGTATGTATCTTGGAGCAATATGACCGAAATTTATAAGTAGCTAAATATATAAGAAGTAGCCCTTTTCACTGATCTTGATTTTTGTTATGTTTTTCAAGTCCTATATTAACTTAGGACTGATGTTATGAATGCTCTTAGAAGCATTTTTATTGGATTGTCACTCTTGGACTGTATAATGACAAAATAGTTATGCAGGTGTATGAATGAAGGGCTATTGCTATAAATTACTAGTGTAATTCCAATAGTTTCAATTAAGTATTGTGAATGTATGTACAGATAATGAATAGTGTGTTGGCCCTGTTTCTTATTTACTTCTTTGCTCAGTATTACTTGATTTTAGATCTTAGTTTCACATTCATTTTTAGGTGGCAGTGATTTGCAGTAATTTTGACTCCTAGCATGCATGTTATGATTTGTATCCAGTGAGTTTTTTATTTGTCATTCATTTCTATTAATTTATAACTGAGAACACAAATGTTTCATAGCTCATACTATGGAATTACATACTATTTTAATGTCTAAAAATATAATTGCTGAGAGATCCAGTGCTAATCTGTGTGAAGGTAATATTACTATCATAACAGATGCAGCTACAGGAAGTAGGAATATAAAATCCCTTAACTTATGCAGTTGATTCCTTCTAGTCAGCTCTTGAGCCACTAAGATTGTCTGCGTCCAAAATATTTGTACCTCCCTCAAAAATGTTAGAAATAGCTCTTATTCCCTTTACATAATTCTTGTTTTTAAGTAGTTAGCTCTCATCTTTTTCCCAAATGCATCAACAGTTAGTTTCCTCTTGAGACAATAGCATACATTTGGCTAAAATTTGATCAGAGTTTAGCAGAAAATGGATGAATAACAAACAAGTCATTAGGCACCAGAAATATAATACTGCTTGCCCAAATACTGCTTGCCTTGCTCAAATGGTCGGCTTGCATGAGCAAGGTGAGTAGTAGTGAGCAAATGAAAAAAATAATGACAGCATCTCTCTAATTTCAATATGGGGTCTTAAAAATAAAGAAAAAAGGAAGCTTTTAAAAAGTATTTTTGATATAATCCTGCTAACAACTGCTTATTTCATGTCTGGAAACAGACTAATGTTCATCTCATTGCCCTAGTGCATTTTGTAATTAAACTAATTAGGCAAAACATCTCAGCTTTTCACTGGAAAGACATTCTCTGATCCTCCCCAGTAAAAAAAAAAAAATCAGAATAATTCCTTTTATCTGCCTGGCAAACAACTTCCCACTTTACATGTATTTTTCAGCCAATGTCTTTCAGTATTGAAAACCTGAGAGGCAACAGCCTGATATAGAGATGGCAGGAAAAAACTCTAATTTCTCACTACACAGAAAGAAAGTTTTTGATCTTATGAGTCCTGTTTCCCCCTCTCTTGGCTTCCAAAGTCCATAAAAATGCTTCTAAGCAAAATTAGCTTCCAAGTCCATAAAGTTGCAATATATCATTTAAATCATGACTTTTATAGCATCCTTTTTTAGTACTGGAAAGGGGAAACCCATGAAATGGTGTGAAGGCATTTTAGGCTTTGAAGATGGTTAAAGATATGATGTTATTTTCAGCACACCTACTTATTACCATGAAATGAAAAGTGCTTAGTTGATTAGCAGTCTGGTTCTACAGAGTGAACTCCAATTAAAGTCAATGGGAGTTTTGTCAGAGTATAGACAGCAGGAGCATCCTGGGAATTTTTAATGACTCTCTTTGAATTGGAACTACTTTTTTATTTCTTTTTTACTCCATCTATTTTTTACTTCATCTTTTTGGCTCTCGAGGGCTAGAGTAACTGAGTGCCTCTCAGAAACGCAAACACCATCATCCCACACAAGCTTTTTGTAATTAGTGATAATCACCTACCTTGGATTTAAACAGTGATTCCGTTTAAATAGCATAAATGTATTGGCATTCTCTTCTTTTTTTTTTGTATACCACACAAATAATAAAACCAAGCACTATTTTTTGTGTAAAGGTTGTGACATTTTAAGGATAATATAGTTGGTATTCAAATCACTATAATGTTGGCCTTAACTATTTCTGATATAAATGGGCTATCTGATGCATACACAAACACACAATATGAAATATATGAACACTGTTTTTTGAGACATATCCCCATGGAGAGTTAGAAACATTTGAGAAAAGGGCAGAGGGACAATAAATGCAAGAAAAAAAATTAATTAAGCAATGGGCATTAAAATTCCCATGATTTTTTCTACTTTTTCCTCCCAGGTCCAGATTTAAGCTCTCTCTACTCACATGCATTTCCTAATCCTCTAAAAATTTATAATCATCCTATTGCATGATTTACAAGGTCTGGTTTAGCTCTCCCTTAACCAATTTAATATTAGTGGGCCTGATACTTCATTGCACTCAGCCTGTGTAAAATGAATGTAAAATGTTACCTTATGCATTTGTATGTTTTTTGAAGTTCAGCAATGATATAAGGTGCAAAATGAGTTAGGGCCAACTATTTCAGTGGATCTACTGTAAATAAATGAAGTGAAAACAGACCACACCCACGTATAAAGTGATTTTGGCCATCCCAGATACACCTCTAGACTAGAAGTAACTGCTTGTGTTCACCCTGGGGCAGTTCAGAAGTTGTGTTAACAAATGCACTGTATGCCTGCACATTCTAAAAAACGTTTTTCTAGCAATCTTAACAACTTTTAGCCAGGCAGAGATGCCTGGTACAAAAAGGAGTTATATTTCCAGAAGCTGCTGAATGACTGTACTGGGTAGCTCATTTTCACTAGGCAAGAGAAACTGTCTGACTCAGACAAAAGATAAACAGGTATTCAAATTAGCATTAAACAATGGTGGGACATCAATTCCACCACTGCTCCAGCAATTAGCAGCATTTTGTGCATGCAGGTTTCATTCTTAGTAGTAATACAATCCACTGGCAATGTAACTGCTTTCTGACTGAAGCTCTTGAATAGCAGGTATCAACTAGACCAGGAACTGATTAGATTAAAGGTGTGATTTTACTGATGAAGTTCAGTGGATAGTAACATATAAAAGTTTGATGCTTCTCATTGTGTTTCTGGAATCATTACTGTCCTCCTGGCTTTAATTTATTCATAACTCCTGATTTATATCCCTCTTTTCTGCTCTCCTAATTGTCTTGTTTTTAATGTTGTTGGACCTGTTAGCCCCTAAACAGTCCTGAATTCAGGTAATACTATCCTTGCTATTGATTTCCTGTGAAGGCTCTCTGGCAGATGCACTGACAGAGTCCTTCCTCCAGGTTAGAGACTAATCTATTAGAAGGTTTCTTCCAGATGTCGCTCCTATAGCAACAGCTTCTATACAGCTAATGCTGATATTAAATAGGGTTCATCCCAGCATTACCACCCAGCCATATGTCCCTGTTTTTTAAACTTGAAAATGAGTTTGCAGCTTCTTTCATAGAAAAAGCTGCATGTCAAAACATTCTTATTTCCTTTATGTACATCTTAAAGCTGCAAAAAGGTAGATTTAACAATTTCTAAAGACATTAGAAAGGAACCAGATTCTTTTTTATTTTTGCACCTGACTCAGAAAATTATGAATATCTGCAAGATTATATAATAGTAACAATAGCTATAATAACAAATTATTAAAAATAATTAATATTATTAATATTAATACCATTTCTTATTATTAATGCATATTTCTTGGTGGGGGATAGTTTTTGATTGCTGTTAAATCCTTCCTTTTCCAGATTTGCTTGAGTAATGTCTTCTGTCTTAATGTGCCACTACGTTTCCCATATCTCAGAAAGCACCATGAGTTAGACTGATCCTGCTGGCCCAACAGACATTAGATATTGGGCTGGGAGGGTGGGGGATTGAGCTCCAATTTGGAGACAGTTTAGAGAGAGAGGCTGTGTGTCAGCAGCCTCTTCCCCTACTGCCCCTCACCTCCCAGCTCTGGTACTGTCTCAGGCTGAGAGGGGGAGAAGGAAAGGAGGGAACTTGGATTGGTATTTGCCCAGCCTGCACTGGAGTATGGGTTGGGCGATTGAAGCCTCCCACCCCCATGCAATCCACCCACCCCACTCTAGTGCAGACTGGGCAAACACTAGCCTGAGACAGCACTGGGGGCAGGGCTGGGCTGCAGCAGCCCAGGCCCTGCAGCAGGTACAAGTTAATGAAGATGCTTTGTTTCAGAGTGCTTTCGTTTGAAGCCTCATAAAATAAGGGTTAATTTGTTGCAGAAGCAGAGTGCTCTGTAGCCATATACTTCTGTAAGGACATGGCTGTAGAGCACTTTCAAGGGTCCGATCATGGAACACATTTAATTTCTGTTTGCACCTTTAAGATCTATGACTTCCTCCCTCTACTGGTAGAAGTCTTCATAAAAGGTTCTTCCCTATCCTAAGAAAACTGTATTTTTTGTTTCTCTCATTTCTCATTATTAATGATTAAAGAATGAATAAGAAAGTAATTGCTATATGCTTACATGCATGTAAAACCTGTGTGCATGCCAAACCAGTGCTTATCTTACTGCACATGCTAAGTCTACGTGTTCATACTTACACAACACACATACAGACTGGGAGATGACTTCCTAAGCAGTACAGCAGCAGAAAGGGATCTTGGAGTCATAGTTGACTTCAGGATGAACATGAGTCATCACTGTGATGAACTTATCTAAGTAAAGCTAACTGCACATATCATGCATTAGCAGGTACATCATAAACAGGTCTAGGGAGGTGATACTTCCCTTCTATGCAGCTGGAGTACTGGATTCAGTTTTGGGCACCACACTTCAAGAGAGATGTGGAAAACCTTGAGAGGGTCCAGAGGAGGGCTACTCGTATGGTTAGAGGCCTGGAGGTAAGGTCCTACAAGGAGAGATTGAGGGACCTGAATCTCTTCAGCCTTTGCAATAGAAGGCTGAGAGTGGATCTGGTGGCCGTCTACAACTTAGTCAGGGGGAGGGACAGCAAGGAATAGGAGATGCTCTGTTTACAATGGCCACAAACTACAAAGAGCAGATTTAGATTAGACGTCAGGAAAAACTTCTTTAGGGTAAGGATTACCAGAATCTGGAATGGACTTCCAAGGGAGGTGGTGCTGTCCTCTACCTTGGAGGTCTTTAAGTGAAGACTGGACAAGCACCTGGCTGGGATCACCTGACCCTAGTGATCTTTGCTGCTCAGGGGAGGTGGTTGGACTGGATGATCTACTCAGGTCCCTTCCAACCCTAAACATCTATGTCCACAATATAGGGATAAGTGCCCAAAATGTCCAGGTACATGGTTAGAAAAATGCCTTTTAGAATCTTCATCCCCTTTCTTATACTCAGCTGTTTCCTTATTGTGACTTGCTCCATCTATTTCATCTGTTTATGAGGCTCCGTGACCTCTCCCTTACCTCTCTATGGATCCCACAACAAATGGAACAAAAAACTCAATGTTCAGCAATGATATGAATCCAAGACTTTGAAGTGAGAGCTATTAGTTGAACTGTAGGAGAGAGCAGCTTAACAAATAATAAGAATATTACATGAGAGAACATGTCTGCTAGAAAACAAGGAATATTACATAAGGGAACAATTGAACTTGGGGAAGGACAACAGCTTAGAGTGGTAGTCAGCATAATTTTGCAGCAGTGGACCAGGCTAGCTTGGCTTGAGTCTAAAGTGAGCCAGTGCTTCCAACCCAGCTGGTGCCACTATTGTTGCTGCTGCTTCTTCTAGCTGCCTAGCCACATGACATGGGAAGATCTACACCTTGCACCGTGGCTTCTTCTGGACCATGTGGTTGGACATCCAGGAAAAACAGTACAGCAGCAGCGGACAGGTTGGAAGCTCCATGGGTCAGTTCCAGTGGCTCTAATGGCCTGTAGGCTAGATCCAGCCAGATGTTGATGACCCCTGGTTTAGAGAGAGAAAGAAAATGCAGTTTCTTATCCCTTGTGATCACAAAATAAAGGCAATGACAGCAGTAATCAAATAGCATGGTTTAAGATATAAAGTGAAAGCTAGGAATGCATCTTTTTCTTATGTGAAGCATTCCACAGCTGGCCAGATACATTATGGGTAGCACTGAAAGAGCCAAGAAGGATGGTCTTGTGGTTAAGGCACTGAATGGTGAATCAGGACATCTGGCTTAATAAAAAGCTATGACACAAATTTCGTGTGTGACTATAGGCAGATCATTTAATCACTGACTCAATTCCCACTGTGTAATGTAGAGCAATAACACTTCCTTTCTTACATCTTTTGTCTGTTTTGTTCTTTTTCATTGTGCCTTAATGAGGCAGGAATTCTCTCTTATAGGCATGAATATTACTAAGTAAATATAATTATATGTATATGTAAGTAAGTATAAGTATAGAAGTATATAGTATTAAGTAAGTCATTCTTGGTCCTGTAACAACACTGACAATATGACTATTATTGTTACTAATGCTGACTGATTAAGGGTTAGCTTAATACTAAGAAGAATAATTTATTGTACAATATGCTCTTCGGATAGCCATAACATTGGCTGAAGATAAGATGTATATGAGATATACTGTATTTACTCAATCTAAGACAACTTAAAATTTAAGGCAACCCTGCAATAACTAGATTCTATATATGGAACATTTATAATTTTGTTATAATTTCCAGGTATAGAATCTAATTATCAGAGGGTCACCTTAAATTCACCCTCCCAACTACTACAGGTGGCCCTCTTTCCCTTTGCCCCCCGCCTACCTCTTCCCTCTGCAGCCTGCCCCCCATGCAGTGCCGCCCCACTGACACCTGCACCCCATAGCCTCTACTTCCACTTCCCACAGTCTCTGCCCTTTCCCTACCCCCTCTCCCCACAGTCTTTGCCTTTTCCCCACTCCTGCTCCCCACAGCCTCTGCCCTCTCCTCCCCCTATCCCTTACTGTCAGATGCAGCTCTAGCTCCATTTCTTCTAGGGGCATGGAGCACATGGAAGCAGGGCCCCTGCCCCATGCAGCAGTATCCTGGAGCTGCTGCTGGACTGCTGCTGAGTTACCAGGCAGGGGATGGAGCCGGAGCCAGAGCTATTCCTGAAAAGTAAGCTGGGGGAGGTGGCAGATGTTAGGATTACCATATTTTCAGTTCCAAAAAAGAGGACACTTCACTCCCAACCCACAGCCCCCTGGCCCTGCCAGTGTCCCTCACTCTCAACCTGCAACCCCCCATCTCTGCTGTTGCCCCTCACTCCCAATCTGTAGACCCCTGGCCCTTCTGGTGCCCCTCACTCCTGACTCACAGTCCCCACCCCTCCAGGCTATGCTGGTGCCCTTCACTCCTGACCTGCAGCCCCCATCCCTGCTGGTCCCCCTCACTTCTGACCCACAGCTCCATGGTGCTGCCAGGGCCCCGTGCTCCTGACTCACAAGCCCCCCACCCACCCCACGCCCTTACTCCCAAGCCACAGCCTCACCAGCCCTGCCAGTGCCCATCATTCCCTACCTGCAGCCCCCTGTTCTCCCCAGCCCTGCTGGAGGGGGCCCCCAGCTGCTGCCATCCTGCACAGTGACTCCAATTCATGTGGGTAGTGGTGGAGCGAGTCCAGCCCTGGCATGGCTGGGAGGGAAGAGGAAGGGAGGCCTGTGGCACCCCTCACCCTGGGCTTGGGCTCCAGTGCCATGCCAGGCAGCCTGATCATGCTCTCCCCCCTCCCCCAGGCAGCCTCTCCTGGCTGCTCTGCCCTTATGAGCATGGGCACCTTCCCCTGTACCACTGACCCAGCACCTGGACAGATTTCCCCAGAACGGCCAGGCACCCACCCTGCCTCACACACCCAGCTCCTCCACACAGTTCTGCCCTCCCTCCCACAGCACCCCCCAGACAGTCCCCAAGTCCTGGCCTTCCAACCCCTGCCCTCCCATAGACTTACCTGCATCCAGCTGCTGAAGCTGCTCCCACCACCCAGCCTGGTTGCATGCCAGCTATGTATATGCGCGTGTGCATTTGCATGTGGTGCCCCTGCCTCCAGTTGTCCTCCCCCAACTCCCACCAGTGGAGCAGAGCAAAATCCTGGAAACTTGTTCAGATTTAAAAAAAAAACAGCCGGATGGAGATCGGAGGATCCAAAAAAAGGCCATGTCTGGGAAAAAAATGGACGCATGGTAACTCTAGCAGAGGCTGCTGGGCAGGAGGGACTGGGGTGGTGGGGACAGAGGCTTTAGAGCAGTGTTTCTCAACCCATGGGTCATGACCCAAAAGTGGCTTGCAAGAATATATGAAAGGGTCATGAACAAACTTTAAAAATGGATTCTCCTTTAAAGGAGAAAAACATGGGAAACGGTGGCTTGTTGCTTTCAGGGTGGCAGAGTTCCAGGCTGCAAGAAGCACCCCCCCACTCCTCCCACACACACTGGGGGGCTGGGTGCAGGAGGCAGTGGGTTGGGAGTGAGGGGCTCTGGGTCAGGACTGGCTATTGAAGTTTACAAATGGGTTCTGGTATAAAAAATGTTGAGAACCACTGCTGTAGAGGCCAAGCAGCAGGGGAAGGGCAGCCAGCTGCTGTGGCTCTGACTCTGGCCCCAACCCAGGCTCAGATCCAGAGTCAGAGGTGCAGCAACCACCTGCCCCTCCCTCCACTTTGTACGCGAATCCAAGGCATGGGGCTTCCCCCTCCCCCACCCTTGTCTTGGATTGAAGTAAATATGTTACTTCTATTAAAGACAATGCAGAATGTAGCCCTTGGTGACATTTTAGCATTAAGGAACCCTTTTAATGTGAAATTAATGTATTTGTTCAAATTCATATGCTGTCATATGTGAATTGATCCCACTGATCTATCCCTAAGTAAAAACAAAATGACAGGCAGATAGAATGAAAACAGAGGCAGTTTAATAATGAAAAATGTATAGTTCTGAGCTAATAACAGAAAAATGTTTAGTGAAGAGTTACAATGATGTAAAAAACCACAAAAAAGAAATTCAGATAGATTAAACATTAGGAATTAATTTGTAAGTCCAGACAATCCACAGTCTGTGATGTATTTTTATGGTATAACAGAATACAAAGAATTGCATTTTTAAAGTCCCTATAGGACTTCTGTATCCTTCATCAAGTACTAGGACTCTACCAGTTAAGCTCCTTTCCAGCCTCACAATCCTTTGGTGCAGCATACATTGAGATATGAGCCTTGAGCTGAAAGTAAGAACTGGAGGAAGACCATGCTGTAAAGACTGGGAGTGATAACTGAACTGGAAGAGGAACTGAATGCTGGTGCAAAAGACATGATGGCATCAGATGAACTGAAATTAGACTGAAGAGAGACATAGACAGATCAATACACATACAGTAGGACTGGTTAAGAGGCACCTAGTTCACTTAATTACAATGCTAAACCCATACATGAATAACCTATGTGCATAATTACACATGTCTGTAACATTTAAAACAAGGTGTTATAGATGGAGATGGAGATTAGGAGTCTTTCCAAGTTTTCAGCCAAAAATCAAAGATCATTGGATAATAAGTGTTAGAGATAGGTAGAACTATTCCAGATCCTTAGGAATCATTAATTAATAGTAAATGAGTTAGTGGAACCCTGACCTCTATGCCCTTGGTACTCAATCTGGCCTACTATTGTCGTACAGTGGTAAAGCACTATGAGGGATGGAGAGAAATAACCATACTATCAAAATGATTAAGCTATTGCATAGCTTTGTTTAAAATAAGTACATAAATAAACACAAAGTTTACTTTGGAACTGAGGATGTTGCATAATCAAATCACAAGGAGAAAATTCTGCAGAAATACATCCCTTCCAAATCTGATATTAGGCACTGTGAGGCATCAAAATAGAAGACCAATGAGTGAAATGCAGAACACCTGTATTTAGTTTTGTTTCATTTTGTAATTGGCAAAGTGTAATGTACTGAATTTAAAAATTGGGTTGTAATGGTTTTCATTTCTTTTGGTTTAATTTTTACTAATTGTATTTCTAATTTATTTTTCAGTACTCATCAGCTGATCTTGATTTTTTTCAGCTAACAATCTGCTGAGTTTTCATTTTGATGGAGAAGAGCTGGGTGTGTTTTTCAGGGGATAATTTGGGTTACCATGTTTCCAGTTTCAAAACAGAGGGCACCTGTGCGGGGAAGTGGGTAGATGATTATGTGTGTATGGGCAGGGGGAGGGTGGGCAGTGAGATGCCCATGCCCTACCCCTGTCCCTCACTCCCAACTCACAGCCCTGCTGCTGCCCCTCACTCCCAATCCACAGTACCCTGCCCCTCAGACCATGCTAGTATCTCTCTCTTCCAACCCACAGTCCCCCTGTCCCTGCTGATACTCCTTACTTCTGACCCACAGCCACCTGCCCCTCACAGCCCTGCTACCCAAGCAGCTCCCTGCTGCCCCTAAAGAACCCTCCTACCTCTGTCCCCCACCTCCCTGCCCTGCTGCAGCCCCAGAGCTGGCAGGTGTACACAGCCTTAGCTGCCTGAAGCTGCTAGGGCTCTGCAAACAGAGTATGTGATGTCCCAGCTTCCAGTCACATTCTCCCACTGCCCCCAGCCCCAAGCAGCTCCTTGCTGGGGCAAGTTGGGAAGTGCTGGGAAAGCAGAGGCAGAGCAAAATCTTGGACATTTGCTGATATTTTAAAAAACTGCCTGGACCGAAAAAGAGGACGTCTGGGAAAACCTGGTCATATGGTCACAATTTAGAAGACAGTTCCTTCATTAAAATTTAGAGAACAGAGAATTATTTGCCAAAAGGCCTTTGCCTGTAATCTGCCCTGTTACTAGGTTACTGGATGATGTTGCTGCGGTTATTTTGCTACTTCTGCTGTACATTCAGCTGTACTTCTACACCCAGTGCTGCAAGTTCAAGGCTGGTGTTTGTTTCTATTGATCCTTATTTGCTCCTTTTGGACCTTGGCGTCCCATGCCAGCAATTTTACTTTTTTTATTGGCTAGTTTCACAGAACAAGAACAGAAGCCTATTTCTAGTGCCTTTTCAAAAGGCTGTTCATCCTTTGGTTTTTTTTTTTGTTTAAATTTCTTTATTTTTCCCCATAAGATTGTGAAGATGAGTATATCTTTGTAGAATGTGAAAGAAAAACTAGTTTGCAAAGGAGTTTTTAAAGACTCCACCTTTCATTTTGTTCCCTATAAAAAGATAAAAACCTCAAGCCTCCGCCAAAACTCCTTCAGTTC
>NW_017729026.1:32381625-32401584 GCF_001723915.1 Gavialis gangeticus
ACTCAGTGGTCTTAAATCAAGAGTCACACAAAGTGGTTTTACTTCTCTCATTTGTGGCTCCTGGGTGGTTCACCCACCCAATTATTCACCACTAACCAGTTCTCTACAGCAGGGTTGGAAAGGTTTTGCAGCAGAGGGATGTTTTAACAGAGCTTAAGTACCAGTGTGGGCTACTTCCTACCTGCTCTGCCCTACCAGTGCTGGAGTTGCCATTCCCGTTGACCCTACGTTGGCACTGCTTCTCCTTGCCACTTGGGTGAAGCCCCCTCCCTGAAGATACACTGCGGATGCCCCTTGGCTTCAGGCCAGATAAAATCAACTTGGGTTTCTAACCCAGGCTACAGTTGGCTGTAGTTGTTGCAATTAAATTCATGGGTTCTTTAAAAAGTTATTGCAACCTTGTTAAAAAGATTAAGGCCCACACCAGTCCCTTGTTAGAGATTATTTTGGTTGACCAGGATTGTTACTTCATCTTCACATGGGCACTAGCACTGTCCTTTGGTTGCAGCTTCCCCAATCTCTTTCCTTGCTGCTTTCAGAGAAAATTTTCTTTTTTGCTTCAGTCCTCTTCATTCTCCAAAAACAAAGCTTCATCTGGATGAGAGAAAGGGATCAGACCATCAGGAACAGTTACACTCTGGACCTGTTTGCAACAGTTCTTTTCATATGGCCTTATTGCAGCATAGGTAGGAGTTTTCTTTCTGGGCCAAACTGGCTGATGTCCTAAATTGGGTGCACAATTCACAACTCTATTGAGGGCCATTTACAAGTTACGTTTTCCAGTGAAGGACTGCTTAGGCACCTGCACAGTTTTCACAACTCCAGCTGTTTTCCCATGAGGATTAGATTAGCTAATTAGGTGTCAAATCTGAGCAGGGAACCTGGAAGCTTATGGCCAGCTTTAACTATTACTTGTGCTTCCCACAGGGGCAAGAGGCCTTGCCCTGTCTGAAGTCTAGGGCACATCAGTGAATCCATTTTTTAAAGATTTTTTTTCATGGTCCAATCCAAATCAGCCAAATTAATTCCAAATCTGTGAGTCAGTCAAGAAGCATAAGTGATCCTACTACTGGCAAACATCTTCCACCCCACCTGGGGCTTCTTAGCCCTCAGTTTCTCCTTGAGGCTTAACATGTGAGATCACAGCAGCTGGACTAGATCCAGATTTTAGGAAGTTAAGTTCAGGGTAAGGTGGTTGTCCATTTACTACTTATAGCTTAAAGCCATTTCCTCCTGCACGGCACCCTTCCATTGTCAGGTAGTATGGGGATACTATTAATCCTAGCTGTTAAATTATCTTTAATAAAACTGCTGCCTGTCACATCTCTGAGTGCCATGATCAAAGCCTTTGTATCGGCTACAGTTGGGCCCAGCTAGCCTATGCTCTCTGTTTCCTTGGTACTGAATTAACCCTTTTCCTGCCTTAAAATGTCATATGGCCTACACATGTCAAAGGGACATCCCTAATCCTTTCTGAATGTGCCCACCAAGAGTTTATAGCATGAGTGCAAAGAGCAGAGAAAATGGTTCATGATGTTTAACTTTTTTTAAAGTGATAACTTTAGTTAAGAAAAACATTGCTCCTCAAAAATGCCTTCAGGATACCTTGTGCAATTTTCTTCTAAATTCTTCCCTCTCTTTTTGTGCTTTTGCTTTTTATTTATAGGATTTATTTTAGGCAAACAGCTCATAAGACAGACAAATCAACATCAAATCTCTTAAGAGCTAGTTTACACTGACCAGCTGTAACAGAAATGGACAGAAATGTGTGGGACAGTGGCCTAAAGTACTAGTGCAGAGGAAAGCAGGCATTTTAGAGTTGTTAAATCCTTTTGCTAAGCCCTGGGCTTAACGGGCTTCACATTTTTGCTCCAGGGTATCATGGTACAGTGAAAGCAAGCTGATGGGGTCCATTAGCATGAATGATGGCTTCCTTTTACACACAAGTCAATTTGCAGGTAGAGTTTTTTCACACTGTCAAGAGATAAAGGAAGCCTTTCTGAAAATGTCCTGAAGCTGATCTCAGGGCAATGGAGGGTCTCTGCTCAGTCAAAGGAAATGTTTGTTTACATTGTTCAGCTATTTTGAAAACTGTTAACCTGTTGTTTCCATGATGACAAAATTAATACGGCGATTCCGAGGTCAACTGGAACTGAACATTAATCTTTGACATCACCCTCTTACTTTCTTTCAACTTCAATTTATAAATGTTTTTGTCTGCTATATATTTTAATTTAAATACTAAAAAGGAATCTATACAAAACTCCATTCACACAATAAATATGGCATTAATCTGGTAAACTAGGCTGTGTGTAGATGAAGAGAGAGGCATGTATGCAAGACACTTTAAAGCAGGCTTAATGCTTTTGCACTGCATTAATGGAGTCAGTGTTTGCACACCTCAGCAGTATATTGCTCATTAATTCCAGTTGATGTAGGAAATTCAGTGGTATAATGCACCTTAAATGACTTGGGGTGCAGCAAACTAAATCTCCTTCAAGGAGCAAAGCACCAGGCTCCATGCAGCTCCATGGCTTTGTAGGAAGCCCATGCAGGCAACCTGGCAGCAGCCCGGGAAAGCAGCTCCACCCAAGAAAAGTGGCAAGCCTGATCTCCCTCCCCCTCCCAGAGCCTGCCTGTCTGCCTGAGCTGCATGGGGGCCTGGTGCTTCCTTCTGCGGCTGCAGCGCCCCCCGGGCCCACCTGAGCTGCGTGCCTGTGGGCAGATGCCGCCTGGGTGGGGGGCTGTTGCTGTCGCGGAGGGAAGCACCAGCCATCTCGCAGCCCAGGGACTCCACTGCCCACTGGCAGCTTGCCCTCCACTCCCCACCAGAGAGGCAGGTAAGTCAGTGGGATGTGTGCACAACACGGGGGTTTAATCAGCCTAAATTGAAGTGATGTTATTTAAAACCCACTGTTTCAATTTAGGGCCCCTGTTTCATCTACACATGCCCCTAGTTTTAACACAGAGTAGTTTTAGAAGTTCTCTTTATGGGCCTGCTGTTGCTTTCACTTAAGGCAATAGGAACTTTATCACTGAAATCACTGGGAACAGTGAAATAATATTGAAAATAAAAGAGGAAGACATATTTACAAGTTGACTATGAAAAAAAAGCACTAAGAAGTCTTGTTCTCTTAAGTCAATGGTTCTCAATCTTTTTGGACTTGAGGGTCCCTACATTGACTCAAGCCACCCTCCATAGGTTTTGTGAATGGAGTGGTATCTAATTCACAAACTAATTTATGTATTACAGCACTTACCTCCATGGGGAGAGGCTGGGCAGCCGGATTGGAAATAATGCAAGCAGGGGAAAGCCTGAGCCTATGCTTGTCTGCTTAATTTATCTGTTTATTTCCCCACATCTTGCTTATGTTTTCACAGCTCAAGGCACCCTTCAAAGGATCTGGCAGCACCCCAGGGTGCCCTGACACCCTGGTTGAGAATCATTGCTCTAAGTGTTCTAGTTATGGAGGAGCCAGGGAAGACAATGTGAGTAGAATCCTTGGTCTGGAGTCCTCATCCAGGGGGATGTAATACAGTGTAAACAGTATTCTAGATGTCAGGATATACTCGATTTACCTCTTAACACAATTAAAGAGAACTTTTGCCTGTATATTCTAATAACAAGAAGGATCTTATGAAGTATATAGACAGATGTAAATGACTGACTTAAGAGTTGTATGTAAAAAATGTCCAACTGGCAATATTTACAACACAGCAAGGCAGAAGCATATAACATGCCCAAGGGTCCTTAAGAAATGTACTTCTAGTAGATACTATGAAGATGGTGCAACAGAAATAAAAATGGCAAGCTGAGAGAAGCACAGACGAGTGGCATTGCAATGACAAAATGGCAGCCATTCACAGTACAGAAAAAGAGGCTGGCTGACCAAAAAGCCTAATTTATGATTGATTATCACTTCTTCCTGTCTCTCAAGTACATCATGGGGCATGTTTGCACCCTTCCTTTATTGCAGATCAACTTTCTTGACTGTGCAGGTTTCAGTCAGCAGGCTTACAGGGGCTTTGCATGTCTGTGACATAATAGGAAATAGGCATCTGTTGGTCTTGCAAGACATGAGATTTGTGATGAGTGAGGCATCAGCTCATTGAATAACTGACAGTGTGGCTGTAGAGCCCAGTTCTTGAATGATAGCCCCTTCTGCACTTATCACGTGAAGTTCATATCTAACAGTCCTGAATATGACAATGAGTTCTTTCTGAGGTTTCTTCTTCCCTCTGCATGTTGGGCTCTTCTTTCCTCAAAAGCCTTCATTCCATGCTTAGTAGATTGTTTCCAAGTGCTTTGATCCTCAGCAGTCTTCTCCCAGTTGTTTGGCTCAGTGTTCATTGTCTTCGTATCTCCCTGGCAAATATGTTTGAAAGAGAGATAAAGATGCCACAGTGGTCTTCCATAGACCTTTTTACAGACTTTCACTGTCCTGTTTGTATGGCTTTACCCATCTATGTCTCCCATTCTAATAGGCTTGATACTATTGCAGATATTGTCTTGCAGGAAGCTTCAGAGATTGATACAATTATTTATCAAGTGGTGCAGGTAAAGGATGAAATATTGACCTCATGAAGTCAGTCGTGTAATTCCTATTAACTTTACCAGAGCCAAGAATTCAGCTTTGTTGCCTTCATTTCTGCTGGAGCCCACTGCTGCTACTCACTCTCTTTCATTCTTCTTTTCATTGCCAAGAGAAAACCCAACCCTGAGTCATAAAATACTAAGAACTATGAGCATGCAAAGAAATTGGCAGGCACTGACTACTAGTTTATGGGCAGACTGTCTGTGCTCCCAATGAACCTTTACTCTCCTTTGAGTCTCTTCATGGCTCAGTGCTCCCTTCAGTGACATGTACTGTTCTCTATTTTTCTGAGCATGGTACAGCACGCAGCATTTGCTCACCCTTGTCATATTTGTCAGACACAGTCCTCCACACTGATCTATGTGGGTGAGATTGTATCGTATGATTCAACATAAATTATTAAACAAATATTACTCTGAGGTGGGCTGTTTCTGAGCAAGGTATTTACTTTCACCTCTGTTTTATTTGCTTGTCCTAAAGTGGGTGATTTACTCTGAATTGTAAATTGTGAACTTTCTGCTGCATAAATAACATTAAAACAAAAGTGAGGACAGCACCAGAAGAGAGAGGTTTATAACAACAGCAACAACAACCACAGAAAAGATTATCTACCAGCTCCTGGAATGAATGATGGATTAGCTGCACTGAGGTCTCAGTAAAGATACCCTGAAAAGCTTTGAAAGTGCCAAGGTTGCCAATAATGCAGATCACATGGCAGGACAGTCATGGTGCTAATGTTCTGCAGCTTTGCTTTCAAAAGGAGGTTTGCATCACTATAAGGTAAGAGTCAGGAATGCATCTTTATTGCTGGTGCCTCTCACAGCAGCACTCCACATTCTGAGCGAGCAGTCCAGACAAAGGATCATATTGTTCTGTCTTCATGATTAAAGGAATTACAAATTATGCCAAATCCAAGTGGAAGTGATATGAGGGTATTATAACAATCCCAAGTGATATCCAGACCTTTGTGAAATTGCCAAGAATTTTGCCATTTTCTTCAATTGAGTCAGGGTCTCTCACCTTTTGCTTTTCTAGATCACATCCTTATCTCCCAGGAACTTCTTTCAGGACACCTGAAAAGTCTTTGGTTTTCATTTCATCTGTCAAAATATTTGCTCAAGGCACACTGCTATCCTGAGGTAAATTCATTCTATGTTTACCAGAAAGCAAGTAGTGGACTGAAAGTTTGTTTGGAGTAAAAGGTTGATGAATATGGAGATTAGCAAAGTGGTTTTCTTTTGTTCTAGTGACACTTGTATGTTTTTATAAGACACTTTACACACAGATTTTCTGGGGGGAACTGTACACATGTCAATTTTGAGTTGGAAGCTGGCAGTAATGACAATAGTACATCTTTGTTTTTCATGCATTTTTGTCTTCTGAGCTTGTATTTTCTGATTCTACCTTATAATTTTGGAAAATAAGGTTGCTTTTTTATGGAGCGAAGTATTGGCTCCGCTACAGGCTTCCCTCTGCTTGCCACTGCTTAATTATGAAGTCTGTTCTGCATGGGTGTTGAGTATGTGGGGGGCTGAGAGCCCTAGCTCCCCTCAGGAAGAGGGCTGTCACCTGAAATGTGTAAAACTTTCCACATGTCCATCATCTTAGACCTGCCTCCCCCCAAAAAAAATAAAAAATGGCACCTATGTTGTTCTGTATGAGATTTGGTAGGGCTTCCTATTGGTCAAAGTGGATCTGCTCTTTATGGATACATCCTACCATGCCTTCTAGATTCATCATTTGAAGACTTTTCTGTTGTGAACAGATGCCACTGGCAGTGGACACATTTTCTAGCCCTCACTAGACAGAAGAGCAGGAAACTTACAGTCTTGCTTACAACAAGGGACAAATCCTTGCAATGGGGACTAGTTCACAGACAATAGAGATCATGCTTGATATTATTGCAGAACAATGTATAAATCTGCTTAAGATAATGTACAGAACTGGACCCACATTGCTTTGTGTTGTTCTGCAATTTATATTAGATTACATTCCAGCTTTACTTTGTTTAGGAGTTCAAATCCTAGAATAACAATGTTTTCATGTGATACAGAAGTATAAAAAATCTCATCCTTTACTACAGCCCATACATAGGTGCTACAAGTCCTATGAACAGGCAAAGCCTGCCTGTTGTGTCTACTGGGAACAAACCCACCCGTTCTCTGCCTACCTGTATGGGCCCTGTACTTCAATGGAGTCTGGAGAAGTGGAGGGATAGGTGCCATAGTGATGGATGAATGTACCCCCTCAGTTTTTGCTTTGGATGTGTACCTTCACTTGTGGAGGGTACTAACAGTGCTGATTATCAAAGTCAGTAGGCTTCCACTACTTGCTGTACTTGCAGCACTGAATCCTGCATATTCAAATGAGCTTTCTTGGAAGAGATTGTATAAGCATTCGCGTTTTCCAGACAGTTTGTCATTGTTTTAAGTTTCAGTTGAAGAGGAAGTCATTTAAAATATGAGGGTAAAATACGACCTAATTTCTACATAGAGCTTTAAACAAAGGTCTGAAACTTGTCTGTTCTGCACAGCTAAACTTTTACAAGTATTCAATTACTATAGTGACTGGGGGCTGTATACACATCTGGACTAGGAAACATAATAATATTTTTCAGTTCACATAGATTAATTTAACAAATGAGAATCAAATATCTTGTGAATCATAGTGTGGTATCTCAAATCTGTCTTTTTCCATGCTGGGAATTATTTTCTTCTCTGACATTTACAGAAGTAATTTACATTATTGTTAAGGCTAATAGTGCCTGTGCACATGTATTGAAAGGGAATGTACTTTTATTAAAACAAAAATAAAGAACTAAAAGTAGTGTTTTGAATGCTATTCGCACTTCACCATTTTCTGAGATGAATTGAAGGTTGGGGTCAAGAAGGGTTATATCATTTACAGGCCTTTTTTTCCACCAAGTCTCCTTTGTCTGTCTCCCCCCCCCCCCCCCCCTTTTTTATTTTGGCCTTTTAAAAAAAAACCACCAAAAAACCCCAACAAACAACCCCCCCCCCCCAAAAAAAAAACCAAAACAAAACCCCCAAAAAAACAAAAAAAAACCACCAAAAAACCCCAACAAACAACCCCCCCCCCCCAAAAAAAAAACCAAAACAAAACCCCCAAAAAAACAAAAAAAAACCACCAAAAAACCCCAACAAACAACCCCCCCCCCCCAAAAAAAAAACCAAAACAAAACCCCCAAAAAAACAAAAAAAAACCACCAAAAAACCCCAACAAACAACCCCCCCCCCCCAAAAAAAAAACCAAAACAAAACCCCCAAACAAACAAAAAAGAAAGTTCTATCTGTTTGTCTGTACCTTAGGCATTTATGAGGCTGCCTATCATCATAGTAGCTATGTACCTTACATGTAGAATCAAGCTAACATTGTCTGACATTATCTTTTGGGGCCCAAACTCTGCTTGAGCCAGTGTTTTAGGGTTTTAAGATTTTTATTAATACTTCCACCCCTCATTTTTTCTACTGATAGAGCCTTTTGGGGGTCAGCATCACAAGTAATTTTAATTGCAAGAAGGTTTTTTTTAAGAGCCTATAGTATTTCCTAAAAACAACTCTGAATTTACCTGATCTCCTTTGGCAATTTGTTCCAGTCTGATCCCTTCACAGTAACCCTTACCAGGCCAACTCCACAGCCCTTACACATTTTGGGACCTATTTTGGCAAAAGTAGAAAAAAAACAGTGAAGGAAATAGAAACAACATTTGATTGTCTGATGTTTGGCAGCAGAGCTCTATAACTATAATTTAGTTATCTTACATTCAGGAGAAACCTATCTTATTTGTAATTTACTTTCAGCCTACCATTTCAGAATTAAATGGTTATTTCACAAATGAATATCATAAAGACTGTGCTTGTAGAGAAGGGATAAAATATCAAAAGGACCTATGTAATTTAAGTGACAAAGGGCCAGATTGCTGAAGGTGCTTAGATACTTAAAGATTCAGTCTTGAAACAATGCTAATGCACCTACTTTAGTAACATTTCATAATGTCACACTTAACACTAAGTCACAAAGGGGATGTCTACATGTGAAATTAATGTGACTGAATAAACTCTGACACAATTTGAGCTGGAGTAAATTAATCCCAGCATCACTAGCTACATGTGTGTTTAAGTGCAATAATTTACTCTGCTGTCAGATAGTAACTGTATCTGATGGGACTATCTTTTGCTGGAGTAAATTAATCTACTGCACCCGGATTTTGGTACGCATGTAGATGGTGACACTTTACTGAACAGTAAATTAGTCTACTGTGCAGTAAAGTGCATGTGTAGACACACCCAAAAAGTAGTAAACTGGAGGAGGCTCTACCCACCATTTACTTTAACTGGAGATAGGCTGCTCTAACTAACAGACTATAATCTAGGCTGGAATGGGAGCACCCCTGTTGAAACTGGGCTGCCATTAGCCTGATTCTGTAGCCCAGCAAGCAGAGGTTTTAGGTCCTGCTTCTGAGACTGCTTATACATTTTCTTTTAAAGAGGTATTGAATAAAATGTATAAACAGCATTGGAAGCAGGAGCAAGACTCAGGGCTCCCTTTTCTTAGGTGAGTGCTCTAGGCACTAGGTTATTGGGAAAAGAAGAACACCGCCATCACAGCTTTTCTTTTCTTACACAGCTAAGGGTAGGTGGTGTTTTCAGGCTGTGTACACTACTCTGTTATAGTGCCTAACTCAGGCCTACCAATACCTCAGAGAGGTTGACTTTTAGGTACTCCTCTCTCTTCCATAGTTCCTACTGAGTGGTTTAGGTGATCCTTTTACAGCTTGCTGTGCATTGTGAATCTCAATTCTAGATCCCTTACTTTTGCCATTTAGAGTACATGAAAATTAAGTGCCTAAATTAGGTGTGTGAATTCCATTCTTTGAACTGGGCACCTGGAACTGAGGTACAGGAGTGCTCAACATCAATGGACTTAAGTTTGTGTGAATCTCTCTCTTTGTACTTTCACCGCTCAGCAGAGCAACAACTTCTGTCACAGCCCTTGGATTGTCTGGACTGTGAGAAACCCCACTGTCTGAATTCAGCCCAGGGGGCCAAACCTCTGGATTAGTGATTAAAACACTTATCTGGGCACTGAGAGTCCTGAGTCTGATACCTTTCTCTGTCAATAACTTCTCAGTACAAAGTATTAGCAGCAGGGACTGGAACTCAGGCGTTTCCACTCACTAGTGTGGAGCTAAAGGTGGGATTTTAGCTGGGTTTGCTGGTACTCCAGTTGGTACTTACAAGCCTCCCAAGGATGTGACTGCAGAGTCTTGCCTACATCAAACCAATCACCAGATTTGGGGTTAGGAAGGAATCTTTCCCTCAGGTCAGACTGGCAAGGATCATGGTTTTTTTTGTTTATGATTCTCTTCCTAGGATCCTCTGAGCATGTTTTAACCTAACAAATTTCAGAGGTGAGCCTTTGGCAACTTTTTGGTCTCCTCTTCTCTTTGCTTGTGGTATGATGCAGGGTCTTTTTCCCCATAGGGTGCTTTGTAGTTGTGTTGTGCAAGAAGGGTTGGAGAGAATGATCTTGGGAACCTTTTTGGAGAAATTGTTGCCTGTAAACACCTGGGCCTGTACCTGATGACTCAGAAGGAGTGTAACCCTCTAACTACCTTGCTACAGAGTCAGAGTCTCTGGTACATTCTCTCCTTTTCCCTCCCTTCTCCCCTAATATTGTCTATCTAGCCCCACGAGAGGCCTCAGTAGATAACATTAACAGTTCCCTGAATTCTAGGGAAGCTGACTTCAGAACAGCCAAGGAGCTTTAACTTCTTTCTTTGTCAGTGCAGCTTTCTGTAAAATAGGTATAATTGCACATACTTTACAGGGATGGTATTCAAATAAGGTAACAAGGTAGATTATACGTGCAAATATATTCTTAAGTAATGGTGTGGTTACCTACTTGAGCCTGCCTTATTTCCTGTTTGTGGAAGTTTTTATTTCAGAAATTCAACCTGATTCTTAGCATAGAGTCTTCAGAGTCAAATATGACTAATGTAAAGTGAATCTGGTGTTTCAGGTCAGTGTGTCATGACATAAAAGACTTAATTCAAGTAAAATCTCTTCAACAAGCTCTAATAATTACACCATTTAATGACCTAATGATTTTACACTTGAAAACAGAATATAACTAGTGTTTCTCTTTTCACATTTTAACTCACTATTTTGTGAGGACAAATTACATTCAATCTGATGAAGTGGCAGTGAAATTGCAGCAGGGATAAATTTGTCTCATTTGCTCTAGTTTCTCATATACATTATGTTAAAGTGTTTACAATGAAGTAGTATTTTCACTTCCTGCTCTGAATTCTGCAGGTTTTAATTTTAGAAGTCCTGAGACAGGTAAGAAATTTTATGAATTTCATACTTACTCTGTGGGAGCTAAATCATCTATCCTGTGAATGTATCGCAAGAAGGCAGAGAGTTATTTTTATGTATAAATGACTGTTACACTGTTAATGCATGTACCCATGATAAGTTGCCTCAATGATTCCAACAGCTGGTTATTCATTTCTGCTGAAAGAAAATGGGCTTCAGAGTACTTGAATTATCTGTAAATCAGCATTACAGATGAAAGTTGTGCTCAGGAGCATTACATGGTCAAAAGATGAGTGACTGACTCACAGTTGAAATATACCAATGCTCCATGAGGAAGATTACTTCACTAGGTGTATCAGGTTCAGAAAAATTAAAGACTTCACTGGAAGTTGCATTGGTAACAATCACATATAGAACAGTGGCAAGGGCACTAGGGCTAAATTTTTCACCTTTTTTTATATTTGCTAGGTAAGGGGAGAAATGACTTGTACCTGCCTTCATCTCACTTTACTCAGGGGTTGGGAGATGTAACCATGGACAGATGATCTAGGATTTTGAAAAGGGGTGCAGCTGATGTGGCACATCATCACATACAACACAATTGCAGCAAGTCAGGCCCTGGGACAGCCAAGTCACCCCTTAGCAGATACCTGGATCCCACCTTACTTGTCCCTTTTGGCTTCTCATGTTCCTACCCTGTTGTCTTTCCTGCCACACCTGGATGTTATAATTGGAGTAGCAGGCTGCCTCTAGAGGTCAAGGGGACTTTGGTTTAGGTCCTAGATCCTTGTCTGGGCTTTGGCTCCCTGGCGTTGACCCACTTGGCTCTGACTGGGCCCCCCTACCAGAGATTCACTGTCACAGGACCTTAGGTTCTTGGGCGCCTCAGCCCCTCTCCCTTTTGCTGTGTTCTACAGTCTTTACTTGATAGCAATGTTCCCCCACCAGGCACTCCCTGTGGCCTCTAAACCTCCCAAGGCTCTTGGCTAGCCTTGGCCCTCTTGACTTAGCCCTTTTATGCTGCCTACCCCCTTATTGAAGGCTTCAGGACTTGAGGTGTCCCAGGCACCCATCTCAGTGGCCTCTTCCTCCCCTATATCCACAATCCAGTCCTCTGGTTTTAAGCATCAGCACAGATCTAAGCTAGTACTGCTCCCAAAGTAAGATCCTTTTCCCTAACCTGGGGCTGTCACACCATGGTAACAAATAAAGATGTAACCCAAATAATTTAGCTTCAATGTTGGGTGCTGCTGGGCTTCTTTGCAGCCCTCCCATGGCCTGGAACTCCTTCATTCTGACAAGTCAGAGCCAGTCTTCCTTCGCAGCTGTGGTCTTGGTCTTATGAAGCCTGTTACCACCTCTCTGGGTCACCTGATCCACCACTTCTGCCCCTGTCGATCACTGGCCTGATTGTGCTGTCTGTACCGGGGGTGAGCAGCCAAAGTAAAGGACTTTTTACCTTTGCTAGTCTCTCCAGGGACCTGGGGCTAGGCGGTTGCTCCCTGGCTCTCTTCTCAAGTAATAGGGTATGGATCCCATTACAACAACACACAGTTTTCTCCAGTTACAGAGAAACTAGATGCTTTACTAATATGGTAGAGGCTAGCACTAAGTACTCAGTTTAAAATCAAAGCCAAAACAAATATAGCACATTAGAATGTGCATTAATTTGCGAGATTATATATAAAGTTTAAAAAACCACAACAAACTAGGCAAAAAATAGTTGATATAGTCAAAAGATATTGCATCATTAATCCTGTAGTCATTATAATTAAATGTATATCTCTTATTCAGATTCATAAAACAAAATCTAGCTTTCTCAAGTTACCTCTCTATACCTTAAACTGAATGGCACCCAATTTCAAAAACTAATTTGTATGTAATAGTGCTTGCCAACTTGCAGATGGGGTGGGCAGTAGGATAGGGGATTATTTAGGCAGGAAAACCTGTGTTTATCTACTCCTCTCCTCACACCTCACAGTACCCCTCAAAGTTTCTGGCAGTACCCCAGGGTGCCCCAGTACTTTGGTTGATGATGATCACTGTATTAGACCTCAAGCCCTAGTTGGCTAGACCAGTTTAGAAAGCTAAACATTCTGAATAAGATATCGGTAGTTCTCTTCTTTGGAAAGACCTATCAGTTCAGTTTTTTAGATAACTCTATTTATTTAAAGTTTCACTCTTTGTGATATGCAACATTTTAATAAATAGCTCACTTTAAAAAGCCCAAATTAAGGCCAGCTTTATGTTCAGGCTCTGGATTCAGAGTCAGAGCAACATGACTGAGGTATCATATTTAACATGGATTTGAAGTTGCTAATCCCTTAATTCTGCCTTTTCTTTGAGTGTGAACATTTGGAACAACAGGCAAAACAGGAGAAGGTACTCTGAAGAGGTAAGTGTGTGGTAGTGGAAATGGACTTTATACAATTCTAAACTATATGCTTCCCTGATAATGGTCTCAGAAGCTTAGGCTGACAGTTGATGTTGCCAGTCCTGATTAATTTATAACTTCAAACCAAACAATTTAACAAAGGGAACAAAGGAAACAGTTTATTGGAGTTATTAGAGGTTCCTGCTATTGATATGCAATGGTCACAGTGTAATTGAAACAATTCTTCTAGGGACAGCAAGGGGCCATTAGACCTTAATTAGAGCTATTTTTATTTTCTGTTCAATCTAAATATTAAGTTTTACAAAGAGGCCCCTTTTCCCAAAACCCCCTACCTCTTCCATGTGCTCAGGGAAGATTTTAAGGTTAGGATCCTAAAAAAGGCCAGTTTACTCATGTTTTGATGGGAAGATTTTGAAAGTTTTATGGTAACTCTTACTCTAGCCCTTACTCACATACCTGGTCAGAAGAAGGGGCATACATAAATGATCCAGAATAAACATTTTTTAGAACTGAGCATTGTAATTAAGCAGAATTGCTGTAATTTTATCAGTACCTGGGGAGACATAAGGGAGGTATATTGGAAGGTCACTGTTTATTTTGCAAAGCAGCTGTAGATGTTTGGTAGGGGTTTGAAATTTGAAAGTAAAGGGACCTTCTTTGTAGTGTTTTATTTTTATTAGTACAGATTTATATAATTTCCACATACAGCAAATTAAATTTCAGAAAACCAGTGTTATTTACATACTATTTTCTTGCTAATGTTTGACAGAAGGAAATTATGCTATATTTATTTCATATATGCTCCGTCTCTCCATTCACTCACAGATTCAGGGCCTTGCTAATTCTCACTTTGTTGAGCTACAACTTTGTGCATATACAATAAAGTGGAGCTCCCATCCATCTTTTATAGAAAGAGGAGAGCATAATCACACCTGTGGTGATACCACCTACCACCTTTGGTTCCAGAATGGGCTGTCTGAAGGTGTTGAGACTGGTGTGGGAGAAGGAACCTTCAGTGAATGAGATGACCTTGCAGAATTCTCTTGACATAGAGAAGTAGTTAGCCATGTTAGTTTTCAGTCAGGCAGAAGGCAGGGTAGAGAGTGAGACTCACCTTGCAGATTAATTAAATCAGAGATGCATAAGCTTTTGGGAAGATATACATGCTGGATGCCTGCTCTGACGTCTGCTAATCAGCACACATCAGAGCAGACCTGAATAATCAAGTCTGCTGGAGCTTGCTAATAAATGCACTCTGGCAGCCTCTGTTTCACATCTATTCAGCATCCCCATTCTTCAAAATGGCAGTGGGGCACTTTAACTAAAGCTTGTTGAAGTGCCCCTACCACTCTTTTTTTTCATGGGATGCTGAATACATATGATGCTGCAGGCACTTTTATTAAAGCAGCTCTTGGAGGGACAAAAATTACACATTAATTGGTGTAAGTGATCAGGAACTGGTTCAATTCTGTCACACAACAGAAGTTAAGCGCACATAAACTGCTTTCAAAATGGCTGAAACCTGTTTAAGATAAACCTGTACTATCAGACTTAACTGATTTAGGTTAAATTGGTTTATTGAACTTCTGTCCCAGATCCCCTTCAGAATCTGATCCCCTTCAGATTCAAGTTAACTCCCACTTCCCCTAGCATCCCAGGATGCTTTGCAGCTCCCCTGAAAACGTCCCCTCAGAGGGTGTGCAGGCTAGCTTTAGCCCAGGCTGTCTGCTCCAGCCAAGAAGGGAGGCATGCTTTAGTGCCCCCCAGATTCTGGCCTGGGCCACTGCAGGCACCTGGTTTCATTTCCAGAATCAAAAGTGAGTGTCTGTTCACTTGCTTATTGGTTCAATATATGCAGCTTAGACTAACCTGTGAAGATTGAATCAATTCAGGCCTGGGCTTTTTGACTGTCTGTACCTAGCCCTGAGGTTCATTCACCTGCACCTCAATCAATATCATTTATGTCATCACTTGCTTACAGTGGCTATCTACATTAGACAGACAGGGTGATCCATATGTGTATGAATGAATGAACACTGATCTGCCATCAGTTCCAGGAAGATAAAAAAGGCCTGCGGCAGAACACTTCAGCCTCCCTGAACATTTCATCACTGACCTCAGAGCAGCTGTCCTTAGACAGCAAGACTTGAATGAATTTGAACATGACATTGAGTGAGAAATCATCCACAGACTGGATTGTGTTAAGTATGATCTAAACAGACTACGGATTCTTATCTCATTACCTGGTTAGATTTTGCCTCTCCCCACAGTTTCCCTTCCCTGTCTTTTGTATTCAAATCACTCTCTCTCTTTGATAGACTGCTCTGTGCATGTCCCTTCATACCATCTGGTGAAGTGAGATCAAGCTCACAAAAGCTTATGCATCTCTTATTTAGTTATCCTATAAGATGCATCTCTACCCTGCCTTCTGTTTGAATACAAAAGATGGAGGGGAGGGAGGAGAGGCAACAGTGCTGAGAGAGGCAAACAAAGAATAAATCCATAGTGGCAAAGGGATCTCATTATATTTTTTGACTCTCTCTTCACTGCCTTCTCCCCCTCCTCCCCACTTCCCTCCCTTCTCTGTCTTTTGTATTTAAATCAATCTCTCTACTGGATAGACTGCTCTGTGCATCACCTTCCTTCACATCTGATAAAGTGAGCTCTTGCTCACAAAAGATTATGCATGTCTTATTTAGCTAGTGCTTAAGGTATATCTCTATCCTGATTTCCTCTTAACATAGTTACAATCTCTACTACAGCCACAACTGTCACTGCAGAAAGCCAAATTTGAAATGGATGCCAGAGTCAGCTGTTTAGGTACTAAGGTAAAAAGGGCCATATATATACTTGGATAGAGACAGATTGAGGAGGTCCCGCTGTCGGGAAGCAGGAACAAGAATTATCTACAAACAGTACAGAGGTACATAATCTGCTCTTGGGTGGTTGTTAAGGGTGATAAGATGAACCTGTAAATTGTATCTGAGAGAAAACCCTGTTTTCCTGGTTCTCAGGAGGGACATCACGAGGGGAATTTGGCTGAGACTTCCTCCCTTTGGGCCTGTCATGTGAATTTTCCTATGAGACATAAAGGAGGCCCATACTTCCAAGGGAAGAGCTGATATTACAAAGACTTCCTTAAGTTACTTCTGAGAAAAATATAGCTACAAGAGTATATTCCTATGAAGGAATAACCTGAGCAGTTAAAATACTATAGAAGTTAAAAAAAGTGAACAAAATATATTTTGTGGTTTAGTGTTGCAGATTTGTATTGATTGATTCTTTGCTGACCTGCAAATTTTCAAACTTTAAAAATCTATTATATGGCTCCTACTCATTAGTTTGTTTCTACTGTATTTAATTAAGATAAAATATAAGAACAACATTAAATGGGGAAACAATTGAAAATATAATTGATCTTTCCTTGCACAAATATTATAGTGATTGGGGAGCTACTAAAAGCATGCATGAAGTGGAAATATTCATGCATAACCTTAGCATATCCCTTCAACTTTTTATTTGTCGCTTATCTTTAGGGAATAATTAATTAATATGCCATACTTATAGCTATGTATGTAAATATTTTTTTTGGTTTGCTTACTGAACTAAAAATAAAAAAAGTTTTAATCTGTGTCCCAAAAACTATTTTTTTCAGTTTTCTTAGTGAAACAACTGCCTACACCCTCCTCATCCCCAAAAGTAAAGAGAATATGGGTCAAGTGTATCTTTTTCTTTAAAAAGAGATGGAATGTTTCCTTTTTTTAAAAAAAACCAAAACAGCCTTGTTAGGCAATTTTCAAAATTAATTTTTATTTCATACTGAAACAGTGAAATGTTGAAGCAAAAGTTTTGTTGAACTTTTTCTCCAACAACTGCTGAATTCAACTGTTGAATTAATAGTTTTGGTTGACCTGACACTGAATATTTTGCAAAAGTATATGGGCAAGTCTAGACAAGCATGGACATGCGGTATGAGGCGCTGCACACCCGTCTACGGTGCTACCCACGGTACATGCCACACAAGCAGGTGTTCCCTGCACTGCTAACCTGGAGATCCCAGTGTCAGAAAAAACTGTGCTAGAAAAAATGGGACAGCACACATGGCAGCAATGTGTGCCTCCCAAAACTGGAGCCTGGCTGGCCAGAGCCATGCTCTGGCTGCCAGCCAGGCTCTCTACTGCCAGATTACCATTGCTACAGCTTTGGGAGGTGCCTAGGACACCAGGTATGGCTTCTAGGGCTAGCCTCGGTGCTGTCCCTCCCCTCCCCTACTCCACTGGGGGCAACCTGCTGTGCGCCACAATGTGTGTAGACCAGCGTTCCTTGGGGACCAGTAGCGGTGGCACAACTATGTGTTGTTGCTATTTGTCCCCAGGGAAGCACATGGATGCACTTGTCTGGATGCACCTTATTTGCCTAAAAACATAGGATCTGTGTCATCCTGGAGAGATGTGGGCAGCAGTGTCCTGCAGGGGTTGGTGCTTTGTCTAGTACTTTTCCACATCTTTATTAATGATTTGAATGTGGGTGTGAAGAGATCACTGGCCAAGTTCGCGGTCAACACCAAGTTGTGGGGAAGCGTGATCACACTTGAAGATAGTCTACAGATACAGGCAGACCTAGACAGGCTAGCAAGTTGGGCTGATCAGAATCTGATGAAGTTCAACATCGAGAAATGTAAAATGCTCCACCTTGGGACGAACAACCCCCAACACACCTACAGGCTTGGTGACACCAAACTGACTAGCACCATGAATGAAAGGGACCTGGGCGTAATAATAGACCACAGTATGTATATGAGCCAGCAGTACAGTGCGGTAGCCAGTAGAGGAAATAATACTCTGGCATGCATCAATCCATGCATCTCCAGCAAAACCAAAGAGGTGATTCTTCCACTTTACTCAGCACTGGTGAGACTGCAGCTGGAGTACTCAGCCCACTTCTGGGCACCACACTTTAACAAGGATGTGGACAAGCTTGAGGGAGTCCAAAGAAGAGCTACCCGTATGATTAGAGTCTTACACGACAAGGCATATGAGGAAAGGCCAAGGGATCTGGGACTCTTCAGCCTGAAGAAAAGAAGGTTGAGAGGGGACCTGGTAGCAGCTTACAGCTGCTCTAGGGGAGTACATCAAGGGCTTGGTGAGCAACTGTTCACCAGGGCATGTGAGGGGAAATCTAGGAGTAATGACGACAAACTCCTGGAAGACCAATTCAGGCTCAACATTAGGAAAAACTTCTTCACAGTCAGGGTGTCCAGGCTGTGAAATAAGCTCCCTCTAGAGGTGATGCAATCACCTACCCTGGAAATCTTCAAGAGGAGACTAGACAGTCACCTTGCTGGGGTCACCTGACCCTCAGTTATCTTTCTTTCTTGGTGTAGGGGGCTGGACCCGATGATCTTCCAAGGTCTCTTCCGGCCTTACAATCTATAAATCTATGAATCACCCAACTTTAGTCACAGATTCACAGAAGTTTCATAGAAGTTTAGGGCTGGAAGGGACCTCATGAGATCATCAGGTCCAGTCCCATTACTCTGGGCTGGAAAGACTGCTGGGGTCAAATATCCCCAGCAACAATAGTCATACTTCCTTTACTGGGCAAGAACTTGCTGATCTTTTCTTTGTTTCAGAGAATCTGTCCTTCATTGTTGGTCATCTGGATGTCCAGGCCAACATTCTGGTAGGGATGTCCGATTATCAGTATGGGTCTAACGATGATTCCAACCTGAAATCTGGGAGACCTTGCTTTGTGCATCTTGCTCTGTTCACTTCCAACTAGCTTCTGTTTGTCATCTCTCAAATTGTCCCCTAACTCCAAATGTAACTGTACATCATGGCATCATCATAACAGGGTCAAGTGGCCTATATAGCTTTTTCCACCCTAACAATGAAAGAGAGATGTGACGAGACCAGTCAGATGACATCCCAGACTAGGAAATTACATTCATAATTCAGAGCAATTCAGAATTATGTCATGATCATCCTGGCACTGCAGAACTGAAGGTTCAGTGATGAACAAAATCTTTTTTTCCCCCATTGAAAAGGATTTGTTTGACAGAGTAAGAATTTCTAGCTAGGTATCTTAACTTTAACCAAGTGACCTGGATTAAGGGGTTTTAAATATTTCATAATCATTTACTTTCTTTTGATTCTTTTCTTCTTGTGCATCTTAAACAATATGGTAGGAATTCTATTTCCCTTTGTGCATCCAAATGGCAGCTTTCTAGTTGTATAAATGGTATTTTTTGGAAATTACTGTCATTATCCAGCCCTGCTCCAGCGCTCCTTTTGAAGGTGTCTTCCCTCCTCCCACCCTGATTCCACTGTGGATCAAAAAGAGGAAGGGAACAAGTTGGAAGTGTGGCTCAGTGAAATGGATGTTAGCCTGGAAGGGAAAAGGCCCTGTGTTTACCTCAGGCCTTTACTCCCAATGTGGTTGACACTTCCCATTGTGCTGCTCTCCATCCATCTTATTCATTGACTGTTAAATGCAAGGGTCAGTGGTTCAGCTCAGAGTGGGGACTGGATAATATCTCACCTGTGTCATTAGTGGTTCGAGCACTGTGTTAACAAATTGGAGATGTGGGAGGACCTAGAAACTTGGTCTCCTACTTCCTAGGCAACAG
>NW_017729026.1:32401735-32403713 GCF_001723915.1 Gavialis gangeticus
TGGTCTCCTACTTCCTAGGCAACAGCCCTAACCACTCAGCTGCTGGAGCTAAAATATAGGAGTGTCCTCCTTCACTTCTATCCTGGACTTTTGCTCGGGTATGTGTGCACACATGTGGCCAGTGCGGGGCCTACTTCATATGTTCAGGCTATGCATGCATGCTTATATGTCTGCAGCACAGAAGGAGGTCCCAAAACAATCATGTATGTAGCTAGAAAACTTCCATTTAGGTGCACAAGAGGAAAAAGAATTCTGGTTTGAATTTCCAAACTTTAGCATCAGGTATCTAATGTGTCTATAGCATGACTAAGCAGTCCAAGGCTCTGTTTCCAAAACTATGTTTAACTGCTCTATGTTGTGCAATGTCAGGGTCATATTAATACCGTTGACTCTCAAGGCCCATTTATTCCACCTAAATGAACTCTAAGCAAGTGTTTGAAAATGAAGAAATTGTTGTCATCGTATGGTTTTTCTTCTTATAAGAAAGTAAAATACCATAATCATAATAGAGTGCTGGCAGAGTTCCTAGGAAAAAGGAGAGAAGGCACATGAGAAAGGCAGGAAAAAGCAGAACATGGAGGAGAATAGAAGAGCTATCTGAAAACTAGTAATTTCTGTATTATTAGAAAACCTGATCTGTATAGAAGATGCATGCTACCTTTTCTCCTGGAGATAGTTTGACTTAAATGAGTTGATAAGACAGGGAAGATATATGCATGTATGAAGAGAAAGGAAGTGAACAAGACTAAAATAACTAATTTAGTTGCTGTGGTGATAGATGAGAAGCATATAAATATTTACTTTAGATGGGACAGAAACCTTCTACCTAACTTCAGACTAACACAGCTAACTACATCTCTTTAGATGTGACAGGAGAAGATTGAAGCTGACACTTGGAAGACTAACAGTTGAGGGTAATGAAGACAACTTAGCACTCTCAGTCAATGTGATTCCATATAACAGAGCACTAATTTTACCACCTGAACATCAAGGTTGTATCTATAGTTCAGTGCAAATGTGTCTTTACAGGGGGATTCCAGTACACACTGGGTTCATCTACATGTGCAAATAATTTGGGAGCAGTTTATTCTCAAGTCAGCTACTTGAGAGAAAACTATCTTGGGCACATGTCTACATGTGCAGGGACATGGAAGAAGATTTGCTGCTCCTAGCAACAGACTGCTCCTGCTCCCTGAAGGGGGGCCCTGCAGGAGCCAGGGGGAGCTCTAGGTTGCCAATGGGTACTAGCCCAGGGGCCAGAAGATAGCCGTCTCCTGTCAGGGACTGGGACATTAAGAGAAGAATCTCCCTGCACTGGCCCCGTGACCATGGAGGTGGTGCTGGGAGATAAGGCTCTCCCAGCCTGGGCCCTGCAATCATAGAGCAGGGGCTCAGAGCTCTTTAGCGCTGGGGTGGGGGGACATTGTCACTGCCCTGGCTCCAGTGGCAGAGCCTGCCCCAGCAGCAGGCAGATCCCGGGGGCAGGCAGCAATCTCCCCCCACCCCTGTTGCCCGGCTGACTGGGAGCACATTTGCTTCTGGTCAGGCATCTACATGTGCACTACTGCACGGTAAGTAATCTCAGGTAAACTTGCTACTTGCATTTCCAGGTAGCAAATTTGCTCGCGATTAGAGCCAATTACTTACTGTGCAGTAAGCATCAGCATTTGTAGACACAGACACTTACTGCACAGTAATTAGCTCTACTGCACAGTAATGCATCTCATGTAGATGCGCTCTCTGTCTACCCACTCCACCTTCCACTCCAAAACCAGAAATATCCTGGTGAGGCTGCTTGGGGTTTTCCTCTCTGCTATGAATGACCCTGGAGTAGCCTTACTGGAATATTTTTGTGTTTGGGGCATGTGGGCAGTAATGGGAACAGGCGATCAGCAGGGATCTTGGTTTTCTCTGTTAAAAAAATCCCCAAGTTTCAGATAAAAAGTAACCCAAAATCCACATTTTTCCATGATTAAAA
>NW_017729026.1:32408713-32416287 GCF_001723915.1 Gavialis gangeticus
CTTTTTTATCAGAGAAAACCAAAATCCCTGCTGATAATATGTGCTTGGGAATATCTGAGCTGGGATATGCTGCTGCTGCAGTGTAAGCGTATTCCAAGTATGAATTTTGAAGTGAAGTGATATCGTCACTCCTGCCTTGTATATTATTTTATGGATTCTGCAATTTAGGGAAATTTGCAGTTTAAAAGTGCCAAGAATAAAGCCTAAGCTTATATAGACATTTTAAAGTTGGATCCTTTTGAGTTTATATCTTTAACCCCACCCTCAAGGAAAGTGGCCTTTTCAGTGAAATGAAACTTGGCTTGATCAGCAATATTTAGAAAGTGGAAGGAGAAAGTGTTGACATCTGCTAATATGTTCCAAGTCTGGGGCCTGAGATAGCATCACATCACATGAGGGGGTAATTCTTTCTTGTCGCTGACAGACATCACACGTTTTGTGGTAAAAGTCTGATGTCTGGCATGGAGTCTTTTGTATCAAAGGGCACTTTGTCGGAGTTCAGTGTTAAAACTAGGTATTAGAGTGCATTCTCAGCTACAGATTCTGATCTTGGCTACACAGGTGTAAGTATCCAGTAATTCTATTGCAGTGATCTTTCTAAATACACACCAGTGAACTGATCTGGCCTATTTCTGCTTTCATTCGTCCCACAGCACCTTTGAGTACTTTGTGTTCTTCACACTCGCTAAAACGACTTCTCAAAGTCAAACCACTTGGTTAGTAAATTAAAACCTTCAGCATTTGCTATCAGTTTACTCTGTGTGTGTTTAAAGTAAGGATGAATACTTGCAGGCATGCCTAAAATAAAGTAAGCAAGTGTTGTAGCCTATTAGAGTTTCTACCAGTACTCATGTTTAAAGGAATAATAAATACATAGTTATAGAATGTCAGGAAAAAGGATGAAGAGGTGAAGTTTGTATTAAAAAAGAATCCTAGTTCTTCTCACTCTCCAACTGATTGTGGTTTCAGTTCCACTGTAACAATGTTTTTGTTGTGCTTTCTCATTGTCCTGGCTATATCTTAGTTTTTGGTTCACTTTAAGGTTGATTTTCAGTGGACAATTAGGGTGTGTGTGGTGGTTTTGATAAAATATTTTTTGTCGTTGATTTGTTTCATTTTTGTAAAAAGGTATCTTCTCAATTTCTGAACAATTTAGAATTTCCATTGAAAAAAATCAAGTGCCTGAGCACTGAGATTTTGTTATGGGTCTGCTTGCATGGTGGCTCATAGGAATTTTGGTCTTGAGGATGGAGTCACAACTCTAAGCTATGTATGACAATATCTAAGTTTTAGATGCCCTGTCACTGGTGGAATTCACAATCCCAAATAGGGGGTAGACTTTCCTGAACAGTGCATGGAGAGGCAGTCACCTAATAATGGTGAACAGTATGCTGAGCTGTATGCTGTCTCAGCTAGCTAACAGGAAATGTTGAGACCTACATGATACTTTCTGTAACCCAGTTGCGTTCCCCCCCTCATCCCCATCCCTCTTATGTTAGTCCCTCACTCGGGCGATCTGTATTTCCCTACTGGCTTTGTCATCTTTTTGGATTTACGATCCTAAACATTTACTAATAATATTCTGGAGCCGAATCTTCTCAATCTCTCTTATTAAATCTGTTTCACCATGCATAGAATATTAAATATTGACCCAGAAAAAGCGTGAGAATGGCTTGCCCTCTGGCAGTTAGTTCACTCACTTGGGAGATGTGGGTTCAAGTCTCCTCAAGAAGAGAATTTGGTACCAGGTTTCTCACAACTCATGTGAGTGGTCTCATCACTGGGACTACTTAAAAGAGATTACTATCATGTGCTGGCCTTCCTCTAGCATTGTTTGAGGGGTTAGTGTGGGCTGAGCACATTTACTGGATTAGGATTTGCAGTCAGAATACATGGCAAAAGACTTAGTTTATGAACCTTGCTGGGGCTTAGGCACTGAAGTAGGTGCTGTACTGTTTGGAACCCACAAGATGTGGTTGTTCTGGGCCACCATTTCTTAGTGCAAATGTAGGGACCTACAAGACTTATTTGTTGAAAATAAAGTGCTTAAGAAATTTAAATGCCACCAGAGTTTCTGAGAATCTGAATTAGGTATGTAATTAGGATTTAGGCATATTATCTGCCTCAAGGCTAAAATGTGTGGTTCAGTGAGATGGATGCTACTGTAGAAGGATAGGGAGCCTGGGTTCTATCTTTGATCCTTATTCCTAATTGGGAAGAAACTTCTGCACTGCACTCTATCCACTTTATCTAATGACTAGTAAATGTTAGGGGCAGTGGCTCAGTTGCAAAAGGAGTGTTGGAGAGGGCCTTGGATTATTCATATCATGTGGTGTTATAGATAGTGCCTTATGCTATCTATCAAGACATGCAGATTCAAGCTCCCTCTGAATGGGGTGGAACTAGAAACCAGGGCTTCATCTTGCGAGCAAGTGACCAATGCACTCAGCTATTAGAAGCAAAATTTAAGAGCCCCTTTCCCCCTATGCTTTTTCCTGGACTCACTCTCTGGGATGCGTGTATGTAGCTGCACATATACTCTGCCCACATGTAGCTCTACTGCACATGCTTAGCATATGCACGCACATGTGAGTATTCATAATGGCATAAAGGCAGAGTCATGAGTAGCCAGATACGCTCCTAGGAAACTGGCTTTTAGTGTACAAAAGGAAGTAAAATTTCACCTGAACAGCATCACCTTCATTTTACAGGTAAAAGAAAGAAAAGCCAAGCAAAATAAGTTATTAATACAAGTTTGGTGTGTTACAGACTTTGCCTTATTAATGGATTTTCTCATGTAGTGAGGGGATTATTTAATAGCAATAAGGAATGTTTCTTCTCTGAACTCTGATACATCTTCTATTACATAAGTAATAATATGAGTTAAATGTATTCTGCATTTAGTAAACCCTCCTTAAGTTTCTGACATCCTCCACAAACATTTACTATTACCACTGCCCTTAAATGGTAGAATTCCTCTTCCTCTCCCTTATTCCACCCCCTCCCACCACCTCACTTCCAGAACTGGAAAGAAGCATGAGAACGTGGTTTCTGCTTTTCCTAAAGGCCACGTCTGTAAGACTATTCGTGTGAGTAAGGCAAGTAAGATTTGACCTCAATTTAGCAAAGGAAATGAAAGTGCAACATTTTAAAAAATGATATCACCAGATTTCTGTTAAGAAGCTTATACTATTTTTAGAAAAATCAAAAGTATCTGTTTGTACACACTGGCCTGCTACAAACCTGGGCTTCTATGTAAAGAATGACAGAAGACTTGCTCAAACCTTTTAGCAGCCATATTGCAACAGTATGGGAAAGCTAAGTCAGACAGTGTGCGGGCAGACAGAAAAAATGAAGACAAGGTACAGAAACCACTAGAAATGGAGATAAGTTAAACATGCTGGCAAATTTTCATGGTATATTGCTCATACTGTAGTTATCCAGTTGTGAAGTTAGTTAAGAGAATGGATGTAATGGTTCATCTAATTGCTAGCAGCTGTCTATTATGTTAACTTGGCCAAATGTTTTTAATTCCAGCCTATGATGATGAAGGAAACGGACCTTTTAGGGCAACTTTGGTCTGTACTGCATATGAACTTGCTGTATGCCTCTTTGCAAAGTCACAGCGTGCAATGCAGAGCTGAGAAAACTCATCTGAATTGACTGCAGGCTTTAATGATGCAATCTCTTCCTAGTCTTACTAGAATGTGTTTGGAAAGCATGGACCTGCTTAGGAGATCAAATTCCATATTTGTCAGCATCACAAAATCATTTCATATGAGGCTGGTGACTGCCAGTGGTGAAAGTGGTTTAAGCAAAAGTTGGATCAGCTCAATTATAATGGAATTCCAGGCTCAAGTGGGAGAAAGAAGCTTGGAGGGGAGGCCGAGGGAATGGTCCCTTGGGAACACTGTAAATAGTTGACATGGAAACTATTGCAATATGGTGCATTTTAGAAGTGGTTTCCTGTAAATGTAAAATCTGTTATGAATTATAAAATAATAGAGAGTTTTCGGGAAGCCTACTTTTTTGTGCTACATTCAAATTACCCAGACCTCGATTGCAATGTAATTCTTGTCCACTGCTATGATTTGCTTTGCCAAACAGGTGTAGCCATTTAGAGAGCTTTCTTGACATTTAAAATTTATATAAAATTACATTTTATATACATTTGATATATACACATCTAATATTCTTTGCAATTTTTCAGTCTTCTTGATTTGAAGGAAAGAAAGAAGTAGAAACCATTCTACAACCTAGAAACTCTAAAATGTGAAGGAACAATTTTCTAAAATATTAATCAGAGTCAGACTGCTTCACCTCCATATCTAATAAAAAGAGTTTTATACCTTAATAGTGAAGGCTCTTAATAACCTGCCTAAATGATTTAGTTACCTATTGTGATATCTCTCTCTCTATCAGCATTATCACTTTTTACTATTTATATATCATTTACCTTAAACTTTTCCAGGCTTTTTCCTGTACTGACCCTTATATGTGTGTAAAGCTCCCTGGCAGAATCTGGTTAGGATCAGGAGAAGGCAGGGTAGCTATGCACCATTACAGAAAAGGACAGGAGGGAGAGATGGGGGTGGGGTGGGAATGGGACAGTGCTAGGAGATACAGACAAACAAGCATTAAACCCATCTTCTTCAGAGAGTCTTACCTCTTCCACTGTGCTCCCAAAATTTAGCCTAATCACCATAGGTGTAGAGATGATAAAGTGTGACAAATCTTTCCTGTTCCTACCCCTTTTCTCTACATACAGCAAAACAAATTCCTCAAGATATGTAAATCTGTCCCTATTTTTCACCAGTTATTTGCTTGAATATTATATCTACATCCTATGCCCCTCAAATAATTATATATATAATTATATATTATAAATACATAGTATATTATACTATCTAACACACAATATAGAATATAAATATATGGCATAACACACACATTTAAAAATGATTAATGCTGCAGTTTATAAGACCTCCAGGATAGGGGTTTCTCTTCTGTATTTTAGTCAGTGGCTAAATGAGGCCTTATTCCCAGTTGTGTCCTTTGGGTTCTTCCCTAGCATAAATGTTTATTCCAGCTACTAATAAAAAATGTAATCGTTTTCCTTATTGAGCCTTACTGAAGTTCCTTTAGTTTCTTCACAGCTGAGCACTTTCAGGAATAAATTATTTTGGCTGGAACAAGAGCTGCATGTCTGTTAATTCCTGCTGGCTCTACAGAGGTTCCTGGAACTGGAGTTTTAACAGTTCAGTCTCTGGAGAAGTGGCAGTCTCTCTCCTGATATTGATTAAGAGAGTGAATTATAACTTTCTCAAAATGGTAATCACAACATTTAAAATGAATAAACTGGGTTACGTTACTCTTACATCCATTTAAAGCTTCCCACTGATGTTACTGGGTGTTGTAATGTAACTCAATTCACATTGTAAATGGGATGAGTTTGCCTAACTGTTGTGTACTTAGCATGCTTTCTGTGGATATGAACAAGCATTCATGGCATCCAACTCAAATTTAGGTGGCTTAGCGTAAGCTGCCTAAGGCTGAGCTGGGTCCCATGGCTAGGGACAGACATTCAAAAAGCCTTAACCTGAATTGATTCAGTCTTTGCAGGTTGGTTTAACCTGCAGAGAGTTAACCAGTTTGCAAGTGGATAGACATTCGGCACATGCCTGCTGTGGCTCAAGCCAGAAGCCTGGGGGTACTAGAGCTGCCCTTCCTTCCACAGGGAAGCTGAGCTGAGGAGTGGGGGAATGGCCAGGCCCCAGCAGGCCTTCCCCATTGGCTTCCTGACAGCCGGGAGCAATCTGGGCACACAGAGCTGCCTGGGGGGCCAGGAGGGGGGCCCTGTTTGGTGCTTGAGGGGGCTTTTCTCCCTCTTCCTCTCCTGCTGCCATTGTGGGGTGTGGAGGTAGGCTCTGTGAGGCTGCCTGGCCCCAGAGGGAGACTCTTTCCCCTGCTTTTCCCCCATTGTTGCAGGGTGGGGAGAGGGTAGCTCTATGGGATGCTTCCCAGCCCCAAAGGGGGACTCTTCCCTGCACTCTTCCCTGCCAGGGCAGGGGGAGGCTCTGTTCCAGGCTGGGGGAACTCTTCCCCCTCCTCCTTGCCCCCCCCCCCCGGCAGGGCAGCGGGAGCAGGGAGCTCAGCTGGGCAGGGTGTGGGTGTATGGGGTGTGACGAAGGGTGGGGAGTGTAGGGACCTCCACACACTCCCCCCATGGCATGCAGCCCCCACTGCCTGGCACCACCAGCAGCAGCCCCTATACTCCTGGCAGAGTGTGGGGCCCCAGCACAGTGGGGACTGGGGGAAGCAGCTGGCTTCAGCGCGGGGCTTTCCCCGCTGTAAGGGTTGGAGCTGCAGGCTCAGGGAGCAGAGTCATGGGAATAAGGCAGGTTACACTCCCTCCTTGTTGCAGCACTGGCTGGAGCTGTGCCTGCATCAGGCATGAGTGCCCTGACCTCCCCACCTGCTGCTGTTGCCAGGCTTTACAGCAGGGGAGGAGTGTGTGGAGGTCCCTACACCCCCACTCTCCTACACATCCACACCCTGCCCAGATGAGCTCCCTGCTCCCTCTGCCCCTGGTGGGGAGCAGGAGGAGGGGGAAGAGTTCCACCAGCATGGAAGAGAGCCTTCCCCTGCCCCCCACCCCTGCTGTGGGGCCAGGCAGCATTGCATGGAGCTCCCCCCTCCCAGCCCTGCAGTGGCAGGATGGGAAGCAGAGGGGGAGGAAAAGTCCCCATCCAGGGCCTCACAGAATCCCCCTTCCCACCCTGGGAGAAGGCGGAGGGGGAAGGGTCCCCACCAGCATGGAACAGAGCCCCCCTTCCAACCCTGAGGGACAACCTACCCAGCATGGCCCCATTAAAGTGAAGGGGGCAGGGAAAAGGGTTAATTCCTCCCTCCCTTCCTGTCCTGCATCCGAGGTGTGCAAGCTCCGGTGCCACCGCTGCAGCCCCATCCCCTCTGCTCCCTGGAAAAGAGGCTGAACCTGGCTGTAGTGGGGGAAGGAGGCTGGTGTCTCTACTAGGGCCAGTCTCTGCTCTGGCTAGAGAGCAGAGGGGCAAGGTCAGCCCTGCAACTGGAGCAGAGAGCCCTGTCCAGCACAGAGAGCATGTCAGGATGCTGGGGGTGTCTGGTTTATCTTAAAACAGGAAGGGTTCTGGGACAGACATTGCATAAACCAGTTTGAGCCAAATCAGTTAAGTCAGACACTACATTCAATCACATTTATCTCAAAACAGTTTGGACCATTTTGAAACTGGTTTATGTGCACTGACTGTCTGTTCTGTTACAGGCTTAAACCAGTTTTTGATCACTTAAACTGGTTTATATGTAATGTCTGTCCCTAGCCCGTGTGTGCAATCATTTGTCACTTGCTGGGGGTGGGGGGGAGTGTGGGCAGCCACAGGGGAGAGAATGGTGGGTCTGAGGGTGCTGCTGGGTCTATGAGGGTGGCTGCCAGGTCCTTGGTGAGTCCAAGGGTGGTTGGTGTGTCCAAGGGGAGGGGAGGTTTGGCAGATCCATGCGGGGTTGCCCATTCCATGGGGAGTAGTTGGGGTGGGGGG
>NW_017729026.1:32416452-32440229 GCF_001723915.1 Gavialis gangeticus
GGCTGGGTTTTCTTGGCTCTGGGGCTGTGCTGTGCAGGCATTCGGCTAGGCTGGGTTAGCCCTTGCTAGCAGGCCAGCCTAAAGTTAGTTCACTCTTGTGTATACCCTTTATCAGAGATGCCCCAGTATGAACACAGAAGATTTATTTGATTGATCTTGTTAACAATATATTATGATTGAACTGAGGTCACAACATATGCAAACATGGATACAATTCTTTCTTTCATTTAATGGAATTTAAATATATGACAAGATCTTAATTAAATTCTTCCTTGTCAGCAGTTTATGTAGTCTGCTTCTGGTATATTACAGATCCATAGCTGCTGCTGTTCTAGCAGGCCTCTCCCATATGAATAAGAGTCCTTAATTCAACTGCATTTTCTAGATATATGGGCCTTTTATGTGAAATATATGAAGTATACTATTAAAGGAGAGCTGTGTAAGGGACATTGTTGTATCAAAATGTTTGGAGGTTTGTTTGGGGTGATTTTACACTTTTGAAATTTAGTTTTGGACTAAAGCTTTGTTGGATAATCAATATTATTTATTTTAAACTGATTGTTTTTTATTGTGATCCAAACTATCTATGATCAGTTTTCACACCTTTCCCCGGGGGTCTCTCAACACAAAGCACAGCAGGTGTATTTGAAGGTGTGTCCTTCTTGCAGGATTGAAACGTGAACATCAAAACTTCGGCAGGAAATCACAGTAAGACATTAAAGGTGGATTTTGTTTCTACAAATGTTAAATATAAAGCTTCAGTGGGAGCATGATTAGGTCTTAAATGAAGAAATAACTTGCTCTTTCTGAATGGGGACGGGATATGAGTTTTTGAGAAAAAGCTCTTATTATTAGTAGTATTTCTTAATTTGTTATTTTTCTATGCAATTGTTTGCATTATAGCAGCACCCAGGTTAGGGACTAGTTGTTCTTAGAGCTGAACAAACTTAAGAAAATGCATTCTGTACTCCAAACAACTGATAAGATCCAAATGGAACAAGAGTAGAACAGAAGAAAAAATAAGTTATAAAAATATTTTTATATATACTACCTTTGTTCGCTGTTTGTGGATAAAGGATGCATGTTTGTTTTGTTAAGGAGACATATAAGCAGAACAGAAATGACATGAGCCAGAAAGTAAGAAAATTACTTGTCTGTAGGTGTACAGTTTTGCCCATGTGAATTCCAGCTGGATGACTTTTTTATATTGTTCTTGAACAACTTGAATCATTCCAGAAAGAGAAAGAGAGAGTAGACATGTCCGTGTCCATATGGGGTTGAAAGTGTATAGGGTTTTTTTTGGTCTGTTTTCTTTGTATCTCACTGTGGTAACATTCTTCCTCTCTTGTGTCAGCACTTTTGGTTTTCACTGTTTGTGAAAGTTCCTCATTTTACAGTTGAATATAGTCTTATTTTCCTTGTAAAACAATCCTTAAGATGAAGCTAGGGTTTTTTTCAACCATGGAGCAATCTGTTTTAGATTCTAAGAATGTGGATTTTTATTATCTGTTTAAAGAACACTCAGTGGTTGCTTACTTTTTGCCTGATGCATCAATAACTCTAGTAAAAATGAGCTAATAGAGATTTGGCTGGGAACAAAGGAACAAACAAACAAGCCAAAACATCTAATAGAGATATTTTGCATTAAAAAATGTGATCTTTTAAAGGAAAGTTCCTTTATATTCATAATATTTAATGAATTCCTGCATAAAAAAATAAATCACAGCCAATAATCTTCACAAAGAGCCATATTCATCAAATGAATTAATGACAAAACATAACAAGGCCCTGGATCCTGCCCAAATTTTAAGATGCATACTTAATGTTATACATCCAAATAGGCCTACAGGATTCAAGGATACTAACAAAATACTTGTGAATGGCAGCTGGTGTGCTGTAGCTGCTGTTTATGATGTTGATAGTAATGATATCACTGTTTCCTTGTGCTTTCCCCAACTGGTTAGTATACGTACTTCTTGTCTTGTCGTATACCAACTTTTTAAATTTGTTGGAATAGGAATTACCTTTCAATTACGTAAGTGTCTAGCACAGTGAGACCTTGATATCTGACTAGAGCCTCTAGAATTTCCAATATTATGTTTAATAATAAGAATATTCAAGGACATTCATCCTCGGCATAAGGATTAATTGTACCTTTTATCTGAGAGCATGTGTGTCTTTGAAAACATTTGTGATTGGAATACTTCCAATTCTTAGGTTTCTTTTTGTTCAGTTAGAAAGATTTCCACCTTTTCTTTACTTATATTGATTTCTGTAAGCAAGTGTTGGAACTGAAGCAAAACTCTGTTTTTGGCCTAATGGGTGGGCACATGGGCAACTGCTCAGGGCACTATGGTCAGAGGGCACCACCCTGCCCCATCCTGCCCCACCCTGGGCAATCCCCAACCCCCTGCCTCCAGCTGCTGCTCAGGAGAAGCTTGGCTTGGGGTGTCTGGGAAGGCTGGTAGCCCGCACCCCAGTCAGGTCCCTGCAGCACCACCTCGGGCAGTCATGGCAGTGCTGCTCATTTGACGCCCTGCCTGCAGGAGGCCCTGGCCTAGAGGGTGGGAATGGGCCATGCACCACACTTCAGGACAGCCACTGTACTGGTTAGTGCAGCTCCTACCCCCCACACCTGCCTGCTCAGGCTGAGAAGTGGGGCCCTGGGTACAGCTGACAAGTATGCCCTGTCCTGCCCACCCCACCATACTCAGTTCTGGCTCCTGCTTGCTGTGGGGTGATGACCACAGGGCTGCTGCCAGTGCTGGGCTTGGCAGGCATGGCAGGTGAGGGTTGGGGTTGGGGTTGGGGTTGGGGCCAGGGTGGGGGCTGGTGTATCATCTGCCTTGGGCTGCCAATGCCACTGCTGCCAGGAGCTGTAGCAGTAGGGGGGCACCAGTGATGTCTGCATGGAGCCCTGAGCCCCCCTGCATTATTTTCCCTTCAGCTGCATCTTTCTGTAGCTCAGGCTCCAAGCAGCACAATCATATCTTTAGGGCACAGGGACGGGAAGCAGGAAGGAGAGTGCTGTGGTCCCTCTGCCCAACAGGGCTGTGAGAAATGGTGGGGGAAGAAAAACGGACATGATGACCCAGGCTGGGCTGGAGTGACCCCTGGGGTGGGGGAGGATTGGGTGGGAATGCCAAAATACAAGTTTGCCCAGGGTGTCATTTACCCTAAGACTGGCTCTTTCTGTTCTTATTTCTACAGTTTTCATCTATTCAAGTAGCCCTAGTGAAAGCTACATATAAGATAGAACTTATTCCCTTCTGTCATGAAATTTAGTCCTGTTAGGGCCTGTAGACAAGTTACTGTTATTGCATGTTAAGCTTGCAGAAAATGCTCTAAAGCTGTAACTGAACAGATGTTCATTGTTCATAGAGTGCTTGGATGTGGTATCAGACTAAAGTGCTTTAAGTTACAGCACTTCGTTGAATGTCTGTTCTATATCCCATTGTGCATCAAAGTAGATCACATTTTGCTGCCACGAGTGAGTGAGTGAGTGAGTGAGTGAAAGAGAGACAGAGAGAGATGTGTGTATGTGTGTGGGAGAAAGAGGTCTGTGTCTGTGTCCAGCCTGGCTCCAAGTGATCCTGTCCTGCACCCCTCCCCTTTCCACCCCCATCTGTGGCAGATGCAAATGAAACAGGTGCCTTCAGCCCCTTTCACACAGCACACTCCATTAAATGAGAAATCACAACTAATCAACTTGGTGACTGAACAACAATCTCCTAGTGTTTCAGAGCAGCAACTCAATGGCTTTTCTCAGGGCTAAGTAACATGCCAGATAGGTCCTGAAACAAAGATCCTCCAACCTTGAGGGACTTTTCTGGGTGAAGTGAGTATCTTGTGAATATGCTGAAGACATATAACATCAACATCCTTGTGCTCCAAGAAACCCACATCTCCAATGACCTACAGGCCAGCTGCTATTATATATGTGCATGAACAACTTGCACCCCCAGCGGCTGGTGGGGTGCAGCGGTGGTGGGAGCACGGCAGCAGTGGCAGAAGCTGTGGGAACATGGTGGTGGTAAGCAGGGAGCTCCCGCAGATGCTGCTGGCACTGTTGGCAGTGGGGGGTAGAGGTGGAGAGTGCCGACCAAGGGGCGGTGACCACCTGCAGCCACCACCAACAGCGTCAGCAGTGGACAGTGGGGATCACAGACTGCCCACTGACGCCACTGGTAGTGTCGGCAGCAGGGTGGTGAGCGGTGGTGACTTTTTGTAGGGGTGCACTGCCATGCTCAGGGGGTGCATATGCACCCACGTGCACCCCCTATGGGGCACATGGATACAACTTTATGACTAGTAGGGCTGTGCCAAGCTTCGGTCACTGATTTGATTCAGAGGAGATTCAGCCTGATTCAGCAGCCGAATCTGAACTGAATTGGGAGACCCATTAAAAGGCTCAAATCAAATCCAAAGCCTCTGAATTGATTTGGAAAAGATTTGGAGAGATTCAGAGAGATTCGTATTGGCCAGGGAGAAGCAGGCACAGCTGGGCAGCTGCAGGTTCTCCCACAGCTCCTCCGGCTGTGCCTGCCTCTCCCTGAGCAGGGGGAGCCAGAGGAGAAGCCCCCATGGCTGCCCTACCTGGCCCCATCCCTTGCCCAGCCCAGCCTAGTCCCAGCACTTAAAAAAAAGCCTTGCCCTCATGGGCTGCAGCAGCAGTGATCAGGGCCTCTGGGGGCTCATGGCAGAGCCTCTCTGTGCAGCACAGGGCAGTGGGGGGCAGCAGGGATTGCCCCCCCAGCTTGGCACTTGCACAGCAGCTGCCCCATGGCGCAGGTGCAGTGTGGCTTGGAAGGGTGCCATGAGCTGTCTTGGAGCTGGGGAGCTGTTGCCCAGCACCACTCAGCCCCAGTGGCCCCAGCTCCCAGGCAGTGTGCAACACTCTGCTGAGCCACGCTGCACCTGCGTGATTGACAGCTTCCACACAGGTGCCAAATGGGGGGGAGGGGGCAATCTCTGCTGTCCCTCACTGCCCTGCTTTGCATGGGGGGGCTCTGCCATGAGCCCTCAGAGCCACTGATCCCCACTGCCAGATCTGGTGAGTGCAGGGCTTTTTTTTTTTTTATAATTGCTGGGATGCTGGAGTTGGGTAGGGCAGTCATCGGGGGTGGGGCTGGGTGCAGTGGGGGAATTAGGGAGCAGGGGCTGTGTGCAGGGCTCTGCCATGTGGTCACAGCTGCTGCTACTGCCAGTGAGTGCAGGGTTTTTTTGGTTTTTTTTTATTCCTGGACTGCTGGGGCCAGGTGGGGGGGCTATCAGGAGCGGGGTGATCAGGGTTCAGGGTCTGCACAGATGGGGCTCTGCCAGGGGGCCCCAGAGCCCCCACAGTCCCTGCTACAGCTGGTGAGTGTGGCTGTGCCTGCCTCTCCCTGACAGATCTGAATCTTCAAATCAGTGCCAAATCAGCACTGAATCCCCAATTCTGATTTGGCTGAATTGAATGGGGACAGTGATTCAAATCACCAGATCAAATCACTGTCTTCCGAATCAGCTGAATCTGAATCAAATACTTCCCTATTCACACAGGCTTAATGATTAGTTATTATCACCTGAAATATGGTTTAGCCATATATGTGAAGAGCACCATCAAGGATTTTTATATATTTTCCCCCAACTGAAGAAAAAGCTACTTACACCACCGCCATCAAAATAAGGGAGTTGCACATTACCAGCATATACCAAGCTCCTACTTCCGAATGGCCAAAGGCAGCACCCCAAGTGCACCAATCCCAACCCTGTACTATACCAGAAACCACATTATGTGGGGTTATGTAGCAAATGAAGTCAACAGTGAAGATCTTCCAAACTGGACGTTCACAGAAGATCTGCAACTGGTCTTCAATTCCAAACAGCAAGCAATCTTCCACTCAGTTGGCTGGCAACATGACTATAACCCAGATCTTACCGTTGTGCCCGATGATCTAAGTGGGAGCATGCTCCATGCATCCTGCAATGTACTCCTTGACTTTCCCAACAGCTAAAATAGGCTCATCATTGCTTACATCAGCATCAGGATCCCTGTGATTTTGTTTAAATGGATCCCATGGTGGAACCTAGCCAAAGCTGACTGAGTCTGCTACAGGGAAGCTGTTGAAAAAGCGGTCACCTGAATCCCTGCAATATTGGAATGTTATCACTGGTTCATTGGTTTGATTACCACTGCCAAGAAGAGTATTTCTCAGGGCTTTTGGGAGGAATATGCTCCCTGATGGAATAGAGAGACTTGGACTTACTCCAGCAGTACAACCAGTCAGGCAATCCACAGGTTGCAATGGACCTGCTAGAATCTCTAGATCAGGGTGGGCAAAATCTAGCCCATGATCTGGATTGGGCCTGTGGCAGACTCCATTTTCCACCAGCCCCTGCCCATGTCACTGCATCTGGTTTCCATGGAGACCCCAGTAATGGTGGTGCTGTGACAGCACGAGGCCAGGGTTTCCATGGAGACCAGCCTCAGCAGCGCTGGCAGGGCACATGGATGGACGGGGACCTGCTCCGCAGCTGGGATCGTGGGGCAGTGACAGTGTAGTCCGGAACTGAGGCAGAGCTGTGATTTGCTGCCCCCATGCCATAGGCAGGGGTGTGCAGGTACTGGATTGCAGCTCCGCCCTGGCTTGGGACCACTTTGTCACCACTGCAAGATCCCAGCCCTGACCACAGAGCAGTTCCCCATCTAGCTGTATGCCCTGCCAGTGCTGCTGGGGCCCCCATGGAAACCCTGGCCCTGCTGCTGTCACTGTGCTGCTGCTGCTGGAGTCTCCATGGAAACTGGCCGCAGCAATGTGGGCAGGGGCTCCTGGGAAATGGAGTCCAGCTGTTGGCTGGATCCACCATTTTGTTCACCCCTGCTCTAGATTTAGCTAGATGCCAAAGGTGGATTGAGTGTGTTGAGGGTCTGGACTTCACACAGTCTAGGTGATGTGCTTGGGGCTATTAACAATGCCTTGGAGCTGCTCATCCAGTGGAATATCGGACCCCAAAACTCCATCCCAACTCCATAGCTTCTAAATTGGTAGATAATTGAAAAGGACCTCTTAACAAAAACACCAAACAAGAGGTCAGTCGTCAATTACACTGGATAATGACATCATTCCCTATGCAAGTACCTACTGCAATTAGCATAGATGAAGTGCAGGAGTAGTTAACTACAACAAAGGAACAGAAGGAAGCCAATGGAGTTGGTACCCTTCCAGAATTTCTCCATCATCTAGGCCCCAAGGGACTCCAATAGTTGGCAAAACTGTATGCCAAAACCATGGAATCTGGATGCATATCAAAAGCATGGTGGGAGGTGATGGTCATTGCAGTACTCAAACCGGGTAAGCCAATCAATGACCCAGGAAACTATAGGCCAATATCACTCCTTTACCAAACCTACAAACTCTTAGAATGTATCATCTTCAGGAGAGTCAGTCCTTTTATCGCTCCCCGATGAACAAGTGGAATTTCAGCCTAAGCCAAGTTGCTGCAACCAAGTTTTGACCCTTGCAATGCATATTGAGGCTGGTTTTTAAAAAAATCCAAGACTGGTGTAGCCTTTGTAGACCCGTCATTAGTTTATGAAATGGTCTGGATTAAAGGTCTGATGCTGAAGCTTGCAGAAATTATACCTTGCCACTAAACACTACGCCTAATATGACCAATGCTGAGTAATAGGTGGCTACTTGTCCATCCGGGCGACAGTCAGCTTGCCCCTGTTCTTCAGCAATGGACTACCACAAGGTTCAGTACTTGCACCAATGCTCTTTAATGTCAACACAAGCAACATGCTGTCAATAAAGTCATGCAAATTTGTATATGCAGATGACCTTGCTTTGGCAACACAACCAGCCACTTTCAATGACATTGAGTCCAGCTGGAATGAGTACCTGAATATTATGGAGGAATATTTTTGGAAATGGAGACTCAAGTCAAATCTTCACAAAACAGTCACTACATTCAATCTTGATAACAGGAATGCTAAGTGTACCCTGAAGGTAACTTTCTGTGGCAACAGTATGCGATACAGCCCCATTCTGTCTTATTTCGGAGTGGGTTTGGATCTCACATTAGCCATCAACGACCACCTGAAGAAGGTAACTGCCAAGACCAAGATAAGGAACAATTTGGTTCAGAAATTGGCAAGCACAAGATGGGGAGCATCACCATCAGTATTATGGACATCAGTGCTAGCCCTTGCATACTCTGTAGCTGAGTACTGTGCACTGGTATGGACCAGAAGCAGTCACATTTGACTTGTTGAAACCCAGCTGAACTCTGCAATGCAAGTCAGCCCCAACACCTTGGCTGCCCTTGCTGTGTGTTGCACATTGCTCCTCCACCCATTTGTTGACAGGCAGCAACTTTAGGGGAAGTCCAGTGAATTAAGGAAAACATATCTTCCCATTTACCAGGACCTCACCAGTTCTCCTCACCATTACCTAAGTTGTGCAAGTCCTTCTGGATCCATGCATTTAACCTTCAACAATGTGACCTCAACCCTGATGAAGTCTGGAAAATCAAATGGAGTTCATAGGAAGTCCCCAAAAAACATGGGGATAGATCCAATTCAGCAGGTCCCTGGCTTTGACTCCCACAATGGTCATGAGCAAGTCTAAACTACATCCACATAAATCATGGGAGATGAGGACACTTGATGCACAAATGGAAAATTAAAAACTCTATAGTGTGCTACTGTGGTCACCCAGAACAGACCGTGGTACATATACCAACTCAATGCCTGATGCACAAATACAAGGTGGTATCACAGTGATATGCTCTGCTGGTCCTGATGCAACTGTCTGGCCCAACCACCTAAATGTAAAATTGTAGTTGCTGTTCTGTATCTATCTCATCCATATGAAAGAAGAAGCCCCCAGTGTAGCTCTAGAGAGATGTCTGTGCCCAGCCTGCCCCTGCCAGCACTCAGCAGATGGGCTCCCTCACTTGGGTCCTGGCCCCTGGGCATGACCAGCCCAGCCCTGTCCTGCTCTGCCCTGCCCAGCCCAGCCCAGAGGTATTTTCTAGCCCTATTTCACTGTGATTTTCTGATTCCTGTCACTGACAGAGTAGCGTGGTGGAGGTGGGGTAGGGACTGCTTCCCAGCACCGGGCAGCCAAATAGGGATGTCTTGCCCATTTGGCTGTTCTTGGTAGCTTGTGGAGCTCGCATGGCACACTGAGAAGTGTACAAGAGCACCCCCAGGCTGCTAGCCTTGGCTAGTGCGGGCAAGCTCCAAGCGCCCCCCCAAACGCATGTGCGTTCTGTTCAGTCCCCACCTAATCTAAAAAGTGATACTTAGATCGCTTCTGCCTTGGCCTTCCTGAATATCTGTACTTAGCCTTAATTATTGATGATAACTGTCCTCATCTAAGTTACAAAAAATGACTTAAAATGAAGAACCCTATTTTGCCATGACTTAAGGGTCTTATTTAGGTTTCTTTGTGTATTTTGCAGTTGACCTGAGCCTAAGCCTTCATCCTCTTTATGACAGTAGATACATGCACATGGTCAGATTTGCCTTTCACCTTCTGGAGTGATATAAACACCTGCACAGATGAAGAGACTGGACTGAATTTGACCCAATCTCACAATATTGCTAGCTGAATATAACTGTGTTCACAGCAAGATAATGTCTTGGAAATCTAAATTCTAGCAGTGAGCATTTGAACAAGTGAGAGAGTAAGTGAGAGCGTCGTTGTAGCTGTGTTGCTGCTAAAGTGACTGCTTTCAGTTACACGGAATTAACACAAACCATTTTTCTGTTATTTAGCTCAGACTGTGTCTGCTTCTTTTCAGAACTGAAGAAGGGCATTCGGTACCTAAAGCTTGTTCAATGTCTCTCCCAGTATAGGTGGTCCAATAAAAGATAGCACACACAAAAAATAGCATCAGAGACAAAGAAGTCAGTTTCCATATATATAGGGAAAAGAAAAAAAACTCTGGCAAACTGCTTTAGTTATTCCAAAAGGATACTCTTTTAACAGGCTATTGGATATTTTACTGGTGCAGAGATGATCATTAAGCAAGAGCCCAATATTCAGATAAGCTGAGCATCTAAACTTAACTGAAGTGTTGGTCGCTCAACCACTTTGTAAATCTAGGCCACACATTTTAGAAGAGAAATGAAGGGACAGCACAGGACCAAAACTATACTGTTATGAACAACACTATCTCTGAATACTTAAAATATACAGACTACTATGTGTCTTGTACATCCTTGGTCAGAATCTACTTTAAATGTCTGCTTTTTGACTGCTGCAGTTTTTAACCTCTTTGCAGCTTGGATATGTATGGGATATGTCCTTTCTAATACAAGAAGTGGGAGTAGCATTTCTATATAATAAATATGAAATATGCCTCAAGTGTCTAGCTTGAACAACACCCACATCTCAATGCACCTAACTGGGAAGATTCCATAAAGACTATATTTTCACAGTCCAGCAGTTGACACAAAGCGGAAACGATTCAAGCACAGGCGGAAAAATGTAACTTCTTGTATCTGATTACCCAACAGTTTACTATGGTTACTGTTCCACTTTGGCCATAGACTTGTGACCCCTTTCATTTTGTTTAGTACTGCTTTCAATTCCTGTTTTTCTCATTAGCTCAAAATGTTACCAAAGCTGTGTCTAATGTATTTACTACTGACTGACAGTCCACCCTGTGGTGCACTGTCTTGTTTTCAGACAGTGTTGAGCTTTTACTGGTGTGACATGATTTGGCTTGCTTCTTCTACTCAAGGGTCATGTCCGGACAAGTGTGGACATTTGGTTTCTTAAGGACAAGAAGCAGCAGCACACCTTGTGCCACTGCTATTTATCCCCGGGGAATACCTGTGTCACGTGCCCTCTGGATCTCCCGGGGTCAAAAAATTCTCCTGTGCTGCAAGGTAGCAGCACAGGAAATGCCTGAATTTGTGCAGTGCTACATACCACACAGCCACACTTGTCTTGATATGGCCAAGGGGTGCATCCTGAGTTAAATAAAGCTTGCCTGTACCTTTATCTTCAATTCCTTATACATACACAGGTAGACTTTCTGCCGTAAAATCATACCACTTGGTATCTTGATGTATAACAAAAATCAAATGAAAACATCTTTTCATAAGCTTAGAAGAAGATACAACTGAGGACAGGACAGTTTGTGTGTTAAAAAGTATGTTATTGCTTGTACCTGTTTAAATGTTATAGAAGTGCTCACTGTGTAGTGTACAGAATGAAGCATGTCCCCTATATTAATGCTTTGCCATTAGTATCCCAAATTCAGACCGTGACTAAACACAACCTAATGTAACTTCCCATATTTTGGTGTTATGGTAAAATTCATAACTTTGTATATCTCTTGGGATCCTTGTAACTGGGTCATTAGTTTGTGGGTTATGCCAACATTTACCCACTTTCATAAATCCATATGAACTTACCTAAAACTCTTTGTTTTGGAAATCTCTTGAGATAAAGGTCTCTCAAAAGATTTCTAGTTGATTTATTTTTGATGGAATGAGGAACTACCTTCTCCAGTGGCCTGTTTGGCATTGTCAGTATGAGCCCCAGACAAAATTAAGAAATAGAGGGACAAGACTAATCTCTTTTGACTTTTAGGAAGAATTTTGGATCAGGCCATTTTTCATTCTATCTAATTAATTTAACCTATCCCTTCTAACAGACATTTTTTTTTAATTCTGAAATTTACTTGGTTTCTCAGCAAGTATAAGGATGTAAATATTAACAAAGTTACTCTACTTATACATATTAATGATAGTCAAACAGTTATTTTTAACTTGATATGGTACAGCCAGAATCTCAGTTCCAGTATACATGTATACATAGAGCACACAGTTACTGTGTATATGTATGGAATAATTTGGCTAGATTCCAATCTGTGTTTGGTATTGTCAGTATGACCGCTGACACTTTTAATTCCCTCTAAAACAGGGATGGGCAATTATTTTAGCTGAAGAGACACTTTAGGAATTTTGGTGAGCTGTTGTGGGGTGGGGGGTTCTGACTTGGCTTGGCACAGTGTGCGGGGGCAGGGGGTGGGCGGTGGAGTGGGCACTAAACCGAGTGAGTGGATGGGATCTACATGGAGACCATCTGGGGGCCCCTGCAGACAGGGTGCACTCAGCTGTGCAGATGTGATGGGTCTGCGGGTGGTTGGGGGTAGCATCTGGGAGCGGGATGGGCAGTCAGGGCAGGGCAGTGACAGTGTGGGGTCAGGGCCTGGGACAGAGCCAAGATCTGCTCTCTGCATGGCAGGGACAGGGGGAGAGTGGATTGCAGCTTTTTCCTGGGCCCCAGCTCTGTGCTGTTACCACATAGCAAACCCGGTCCTAGCCCTAGCTTCTGCCTGCCCATCCTGCTCCCAGACTCTGCTCCCCACCTGCCTGCAGCCCAATCTCATTCACCCAGCCAAGTGCACCCTTTGCACAGGAGTCCTGGGCTGGTCTTCACTGAGACTTTGCCTGCCAGCCCACCTGCTCCATCTGGCACCCCAGGCTTTGGGGCAAATGGGCTGGGGTGTCCGGGCAGGAGGGCTAGGTCTGGTTGCAGTGGAGACATGAGCAGCAGCAGCTGGACAGAACCACCACTGCAGGGGCTGCTGGGAAACAGAGTCTGACTGGTGTACCATCCCCACCCAGCTGTGTGCCCAGGGGTGGTGGGACTAGTTTCATGCTTCACAGCCTAGGCTGCCCACCATGCCTGGGCTGCGTGGGACTGAGGGACCCTCTATGGGCTGGATGGAATCCTTTGGCAGGCCAGATGCAATAAAAGAGTCAATTCTGCCAATGAATATTGTGAGTTGACTTGCATGTTCTAGATGTTGGTAGCTGAGAATGACATTCTCTTTCTTTTCTGTTATCCAAGTGGCAGGTTTTTGTTTGTCTACATGACATTTTTGGCACTTACACGCAGCGAGCAATCCTATTCCTGGGCATGTAGCTCTGTGCTACATATGTGTGGAGACTGGGCATGTACAGTAGGCTGCATACTTAGCTAAGGAGTGTATACATGCTCCGTGTGGGCATGTAGTGGCCTTAGATGGCCAGAAATGTAGTTGACCAAAATCCAGGACTAGCCAGATGTAGACTAAAGGGGAGGGAGACTCAGGGTGGTGCAGGAAAGGGACCAACTTCTGCTTTTTCTTCCCACTAGGAGTTGAATAACTAGAACACTTATCTGGGAAGCTGGAGGACCTGGGTTTTAAGACCCCAATAACCAGAAAGTCTTTGAATATAGGTTTTTCTGACTACCTAGCATAGGACTGTCACCACCACACCACAGGCTAGTCAATACTGAGTTTTTCTTCTGGAGCTTCTTTTGAAGCTGGTGCCTTGGGCAGCTTTAAAAGGAAGGGATCTGGGAGATGTGGGGCAGGAAGAAGAGTGCAAGCCTGATGTGTGGCTTAGTGAGGTGGCTGCTTGCCTGGAAAGGAAGGTGCCTTCTGTTTTAGCCTTGGCCCTTGCTTCCAGGGCCCTTTCCCCCTTCACTGCTTCTCATCCATTTTTCCAATGACTATATTAGTAGCTCAACTTAAAGAGGAGCATCAGAGAAGGAACTGGATAATAGTTAACCTGTGGTATGGTCTTTAGAGTGCTGCACTGGGAAGCTGGAGGGCCAGTTTTGGGCCCTCTTTGACTGAGGGGGAACCTAGAGCTTCCCAGAAGAGTGTCTTTTGTTCTTGGAGTATACATGGAGTATACATAGACCAACTGTATAGAGTAACTTGGCTATGATTATGATCTGGGTTACACTGTCCACTTTTAAGTCCCCCTAAGAGATTCAGTGCTGCCAAGCTACTATTGTGAATTGAGTTGATTTGCATGTAAGGGCTTAGACAGAAATTACATTTGTTGCATGATCAGCCTCTTGAAAGCACTCTAAAGCTGTGCCGTAACAAAAAAGCATGACTCCAGAGCATGGCAAATTAACCCTCATTGCATGAGGGTTCAAATGAAGATGCTCCAAAACAGAGCACTTTCATTAATTTCTGTTTGCTCTGGTGCAGGGCTGCTGCAGCACAGCCCAGCCTCTGGTGCTATCTCTGGATGGGAGGGGGAGAAGACAGGGAACGGACGTCCATTCTGAGGTTTTTCCAGCTGCACTGGAGTGTGTGTGTGGGGGGGCTGGAGTGTGTGTGTGTTGGAGCCCTGTGGCTGGGAAAACCCCAGAACAGACCTCACTCCCTTGCCTTCTCCCCCTCTCCCACCTAGAGATAGCAGCAGAGTTTAGAGAGGTGGGATGCAGCTAGGAGAAGAGGCTGCAAAGATGCAGCCTCTCTCCCTGGATTGCCTCCAAACTTGAGCTTGATCCCCCACCCTCCAAACCCAACAGCTAACATCTGTTAGGTTGGATCGGTTTAACTTATGGTGCATTCTGTGAAGTGCCATGAGTCAGACTAGGAAGTTGCACTTCTGTTTGCACCCTAAGTGCGTAACTTATTCTACCCAACTTAACCAGGAATAGATTTTGGTGCATCAAAAATGTCATATATATGACCAAAAGCTGCCACTTAGGTAATTAAAGAAGGAATAGACTATCACCCTAAATTCCCAGAAAATTTGACTTGTACTGGGTATGCTTCATTCTTTCAAAGTTTCTCCTCTGATTGTGCTGTATTTGTTACACAAATAAGAAAATATATTTCTCAAAATATAACTTTTACCTTAATTAAAAGTGCTCCTTTAATGTCAATATTTATCATTTACAGATGAAAATGTTGTCTATTGATAAATATGAGGCACTCCTAATAAGGGAATTTGTATCTTGTTTATATATGAGACAAACCTAAGTTTACTAGGTTTAATCTAATTCCAATAAAAATTAAAGCATTATAATAGGAACTTAATATGAAGTGATTCAAAAGTGCATTTTTTCTAGTGAGATTTCCATTTGTTACTAATAGGAAAGCACTACATATACAAAATGCAGAAGTACTAAAAGGAACTTGAAAGTGTATTTTTGGATTCCAAATCAGGCATGTTTTCCTCATATACAAATTGGGCAGACCAAAAAAAATCCATCTGTAACTGATTAATGTAAAAGGCTACATTTAAAAAGTTACCATATAAGTCATTTTTCCAGGTTTTGTCTGTGATATCTGTGCATACTTATGCATAAGAACATTTCTCTTTTTCAAAAGTTTTCCAGGATTCATTAATTATCACGTTACTAACGTTTATGTACGTGTATTTGTAGACTTTCTTATGGCTATGACTGTAAATTCTGTGTGTCCTAACTCCAGTGATTTTCCAGTTATTTACTTCAGTTTTTGATGCATTCTTCCAAAGTTAATGATGCTATTTTGTATACGGAGTTTACAAAATATGTACATTAATATGTCCTGTTTAGAGTGGTTTGTGTGTTGAACTGTTTTCTTGACAAACAATCCCTGAATATTAATAAGATGTCAATTATAGTTGTATTATCTGAGGCTAGCATATATGTCAAATAAATGAATAAGAAAGTAAGTAAATAAATACATAAATAATATATTTTTCCTAAAAGTATTCAGTACTTTCATGTACACAGTTATATTATATTAATCAAAAAAGGAGAAAAGATTGGATTCCTTTTTTATGGGAGAGTCTTCAACATACGTAAAACCAACACAGGCAGTTCCAGTGCACCCCTCTTTAATCCTTTGTTCAAGATGCATGTTGGGGCAGGGAAGGAGGTCTATTCAGGAAGGAAGATATGGCAGATGGCTCACTGGCTCTCTTCCAGTTGGTACATATTAAAACAGCCTCTAGACTGCATTACCCATCACTGGAAATACAATTGCTGAAATCTTGAAGAAAGAGAGAATTTGACTCTCTATTTTTAGTTTTTATGCCTTCAAAATTGCTTCTAAGGCTAGGGACAGAAGTTACACATAAACCAGTTTAAGTGATCAGAAACTGGTTTAAACCTGTAACAGAACAGAAGCTCAGTGCATATAAACCCATTTCAAAATGGCTGAAACTGATTTAAGATAAATCTGGTTGAATGTAGTATCAGACTTAACTGATCTGGGTCAAACTGGTTTATGCAATGTCTGTCCCAGACCCCTTCCTGGTTCAAGTTAAATCAGAATCCTCCATCATCCCAGCATCCTGGGCTGGGCTGGGCTGTCTGCTCCAGAGAGCAAGGCTAGCCCTGCCCCTCTGCTGTCTAGCTGGAGAAGTGAAGGCTGGCTGACACGGGGGGCGGGGAGGGGGACAAGTCCAGCTGGGGATGCAGTCCAGTTTATGGTGGAGGACTGCCCCCATCCAGATAAACCCCAGCTGGGGACTGGGGCCAGGGAGGGGGGTTAAACACCCCTTCCCCTGCTCAAAATTACTTCTGGCTGTTTCTGTGGACTACAAATCCCAGAGGCAACCCTGCAGAGTCCTGCTGCTGTAAGCCTGGACTGCCGATCCCAGAAACCTTACAGGCAGCAGGAAGAGGAAGTGAACACACAGCTAGAGATCCATGTTCTAGCACCCCTGGGCATGTGTCTTGAGCCACTCCAGGCATGTGGCTGCATTTCCTGAGTCAAAAGTAGATGTCTGTTCATTTCTGTTTCAATTTAATTTGTGCAGTTTAGACTAACCTGGAAAGACCGAATTGATTCAGCCTCAGATTTTTTGACCATCTGTACTTAGCCTAAATGTCATAGCTATAGTTGGTTAATTGATTTGATTTGTCCATTCATGGACGACTGGTACCTCCCAAGTTTGGGGGGGGCATCAGTGGGGCATGACTGGGGCGGGTCCCCCATCAGCCAGCTGGCAACCGGAGGGGGCATGCCCCAGAGGCCAGTTGCCAAGTATGCCAGTGGCATGGTGGTGGTGGAAGTGCCAGCACTTCTGCATGTGGCGTTGCAGTGGTGCAAGTGCCAGGATTTCTGCCACCAGCACTTCCGCTGCTGATGTCCCGTCAGCGGAGCCAATTTCAGGGGAGATAGGAGTGCTCTCCATGCTCCCCTACCAGCAGGAGAGCTCTCTCTCAGGGAGGGTGGCGGCGCCCTCAGGGTGAGCACATGTCCCTCCCACCCTGTGCCTACCCTATGTGTCGCCTATGATTCCATTCAATTTGCAACCATATCGAGAGGGCATCAGCCTGAGTAGCTCTGCTGATCTCAGCTACAGAAATATGCAAGAGGGAGACAGACACTTTTGGGTCTGTTTTAGATTTTGTAGATCTAATCCATTTCCCACTGTGGCATAGATCAGGAATAACACCACTGAGGTGAAGTGAGGCTTTGCAGATAATTTTCACATTTTGAACTTAAGTTCAGTTTCCCATTAAAAAGAATTTCTGAAAAAAAAATAGATTCAGAATTTTTCTTTTGTTTCAGAATCTGGACATTTTAAAACTATTTTTAATAGAAGTTAATTTTCCCATTATCTTATGACAGGACAGCAACTGCAGTATCAACTGGTTTCATTACATCCCCAAACAAGAGACGCTCTGATCTAAAACAGAAGATGAGCTGTTCCAATCATTATGATGTGGTGCTGCCTAAAACTTTTTATGCTATTATGACCTCACTAGTAGGAGTAAGTATCAGGTCATTATATGTATTATTAATAATAACATACCATTAAATGATATAAACATAAGAAATGATAAAACCCATAAAATAAAATTGGAAACAAAAATTTGTGAAATGAGAATCTTCCAAGATGGACCACTTTTGTTTAAAATATCTATAACTGAAAATTGCCACTGACATCTACACAATTTCATGAACAAACTGATTTTTATCAAATTAGGCTTTTTAAACAAAGAAAAAAAAATTAGTGACAAGTTCTAACCAGCTCTTGTATAAAGTTAGTACAAAGGTAAAAAGGATCAGTCTCTATATTTATCTAGTTATCTTAGAGATAGACTTGAAACACAATCCTAGATTAGAATATCCCCAAAACTTGAGGAAGTTTGGACCTAAATTCCAAATTTAAAATACATTGATTGGCACATCTTAACCCTGGGCTAATCATCAAGGTACCTTGCATTTTCTGATGCTTGGATTCAGATCAGAATTTTACAGCTGTTTTTTCAGTCCTAATTTAACCAGCCTAGAACTGGTTAAATTAGGACTGAAACACTTATCCAGGATTCCTCAATAATTTCCTACTGTTGTAAGTGCAACTTGGTAAGAATACATATATTCAATTGTGGCCAGAAACAAATCTAGGGATAAAACCTGGGACCTAGAACACTCAAGTTGTAGAGCATCAGTGCTCAAAGGAGGACTACTGATCCCAAATCAGCCAATGCTAAGGATTATAAAACAAAAACAGCAATACGTGGGGAAGGTGTAATGTGCTGATCTTTCACCTCTGAAGATCTTGGCTTATTCCCAGGACAAACAAATAACTTTTTAACAGTTTCATTCCACACATTTCTCTTGGTCACCTGGCTCCTGTGTTATTCAGGTAGTTGGGGCTTAAGCTTCAAAGTGGAGCAGCTGGGGGAGTGCTGAACTTTTAGTTTGGCCCTTCATTAGTCGCAGCTCCTGCAAAACTCTCATTGGTGATGCTGGCAGTAGAATCAATGCAAAATCAATAACACAGATATGCCTAATGAAGTCCGTTCCTTAAGTCTTTTGTTGCATTTCATACACTTCATAGATTTCATAGACATTAGGGGCTGGAAGGGACCTCGCAAGATCATCAAGTCCAGCCCTCCTGCTATAGGCAGGAAGTCTGCTGGGGTCAAATGATCCTAGCAAGATTAACATCCAAATGCCTTTTGAACGAGTCTAGAGAAGGAGCTTGCACCACCTCTGGGGGGAGTTTGTTCCAGACCCTGGACACTTGAACTGTAAAGTTTTTGTTATGTTCAGTCTAAACTGGTCTTCCAGGAGTTTGTGACTGTTAGACCTTGTTATTCCTTGGGGAGCCTTGCTGAACAACTGTTCTCCCAGGTCCTGGTGCTCCCCCCTTATACACTTGTAGGCTGCCACCACGTTGTCCCTGAGCCTTCTCTTATACAGGCTGAAGAGTCCCATGTCCCTCAACCTCTCTTCATAAGGCTTGCCCTCTTGGCCTTTGATCATATGGGTGGCTCTCCTTTGGACTCTCTCAAGCTTATCCACATCCCTCCTGAAGTGGGGGGCCCAAAACTGGATGCAGTATTCCAGCTGCGGCTTCACTAAGGCCAAGTAAAGTGGGAGGATGACATCCCTGGTTTTGCTCAAGATATGCAGGAGTTTTTCATCCTGCGGTCCAACCCTGGCGATGGCTCCTTTGCTACACAAAGGCCCTTGGGACCTGCAGGGCAGAGGTTGCTCCATGGCTAAAGAAGTCCCACTGTGCCCCAGTAGGAAACAAGGGGAAGAGGCCACAACCAGCACATGAAAAATGAATAAAGGGAAAGGCAGGGGGCAGCCATCAATGAATAGTACCTAGGTCCCTTCACTGTGATGGAGGGGAGAGGAAATTTGGGTTGAGACGTGTGTGAAGGGAAAGCAGGTGGCTCCTGTACAGCATCTAGCTGGTAGACAAGTCACGGCTGAGGGTGGGATTTTCTGTGCATGAGGGATCCATCTTCAGCTCAATGGCAGCTCCCTAATGCCTTCCAGGGTTCCTTAAACTTTGATTCCCAGTATCCTTCCAGAAACCATCCAGGACTTGGCTTCTCAAGCAGCCTTGAGAAGCCATGTCCTAGATGGTTTCTGGAAGGATACTAGGAATCAAAATTTAAGGGACCCTTGACAAAGGAGATGTCCCTAGAGACCCTGCTGTCTTAAAAGTCCACTTCCCAGGAGACATTAGATTTCCCTTTAAATCCTTGCTAACTTCTAGGCTGGTTAAATTTAAAATATTCCTCCTAAGGTGTGTATGTTAGATTAGTTAAGAAGATTCAATTGCAGGGTCCATATGGTAAGGACTGATCAGGCTTGAACAATATAGGGTCCGTCTCCCCTATTCCCCCCACTTTAGCATCCTGCTGGACTAAGAAGTGGACCAGGTAGATCCTACCACAATAGGCACACTGGGTGCATCTATATGTGCATTAATGTGCTTTTCCTAATGCACATTAAATTTAGTACCTCCAAAATGAGGTACTAAATAAACGTGCATTAGGCTGTGCTAATGTGCAGCAGGGTAAGCACATGGTTTTTAGGTGACTCTTCATAGATTTCATAGACATTAGGGCTGGAAGGGACCTTAGAAGATCATCGAGTCCAGCCCCCTGCCCCAGGGGCTTAATGTGTAGTGGCTACTCTACAGTGTATTAGTGGATTAGAATTTTTTTTACATGCCACTTTAATGTGCAGCAGAATAGGTTGCTGTCCATTAAAGTTCATGCGTAGATGTGCCCACTAAGACCCATGTCATGTCCTCCTCCTCCCTGCCACTTGGCCTTAGAGATGTGCTACAGAGAAGAGCCAGCTGGAGACTGAGCCACTAGCAGAAGTTACAGAATCTGGGAAAGCTGGGATGTTTGCACACCCAGAAAACTCTTTACAGTTTTGAAGTGACTTTCTTTGCCCTGTGTTGACTGGTTGTTCACTCCAGTTGTTGCCCACAACCTCTTCAGTTCAATTCCCTTTGATATTACTACACTCGTACATGTGCCCCTTTTGTCCTGTGCCCTGAACTCCTTATCACCTTCTCTTCACTGTTGTTTCTTTCACATTTATGCTCTGCCCAACTCCTATCCCACAACCGACTGATGTCATCACATTTTTCACTCTGCTTGTGTGTTCTCTTTCCTCCATTCTCTTTCTCTTTTCTTTTAAGATAGTATCCGCTCTGTGGAGCTTACAGTCTCTGTTTGTATAGGCCCTAGCACAATGTGGCTGCATTCTTGCCTAAGCATTACTGTGATAAACAGGTTTAATAATAGTAACAATAACATTTAAATGGTCTAAAGCCACTCCATTTAAATATTAGCCAAATCCATTTCTCAGAAGCAGAAATAATGGAGAAAGCTATTTCTTTTAGTTGTTGGCATAATCGCTTTTCAAAGAGAAAGATTCCAACTTGGAATATCCTAGTTGTATTTTAGGTGGTCTCTGAGTCTTCCTTTAAGCAGCTACCTTATTTTAACATAAAGACCTCCCACATAATTGCAATGCATCAACCTTTACAAGTGCCTGGAGGCTTATGTTTAGATTTACAGGCGGCTAGTGAATGAGTTTTGGAGAAACTGTCAGCTTCTTTGAACTGATTGGAAGGTTATAAAATAGGAAACTTAAGCACCCAAATAATAAAATTATGACATGTGCCATGACTCATCAAACTATTTATACCTAATCTGATATCAAGCAAAGCTTTCAACAAGTTCTTCAAAGAGGAAATAGTTCTGTTGATCACAAAGCACATTTATTCAGGTTCTTGTGGAACTGTAACTTTTCTTTAACTAGGAAGAAGGTGGTAATTGCTGTAAATGGCTTACACAAAGAACACCTGCACAGGTGCTGGGCTTTGTTAAGATTGTTTGAAGGTAGAGCTGCAATGAATGTTTGACATGGGACTCCCAAATCCCTCCTTGGTGGAGTCAGAGCTGCATCCACAAGACTTAGATTTTTATTTAATACACCTTATTTGACTTTCTGGATGCCCAAGGTCATCTTAAAAGCAACTTTTCAAAGCACATTTTGGGTTTCAAACAGGGTTGGTTATGACTAAGAATAATACAGTATTTCTTCTGGGAGCTTAATTAGCTAAGCTGACCTCATGTCCTAATGAATGTTGGCAGAAGCCCTTTTTCACTCATTTTCCCAGAGGGAGAAGCTGTTTCTTTACCGAGTTAAAAAATCTCAGCACCTTTTAAAACTCCCTCAGTAATAGAAACTGCATTAGGTGGGGTTTTTTTGTCCTCACATTGTAGCTGGCTATAATTTTACAAAGAAAATCAGAGGCATTAAGTGAGTCTGATCTCATTTGCACTCGTGTTTAAGAAGTAATTTCACTGAAGCCAGTGGAGTTAAAGGGATGTGAAACTAGGGTAAGTGAGATTGTGAGACAAGAATCAGGCAAAAAGCTTTTTACCCTTAGGCTACTAGTCCTACTGTCTGGAACTGCCTCAGTTATTACTGCTTCGGAATTCCTTTATATATATAGTATGTGAGATTTCTAAACCCTAACATCATTGTAGTTTTACTAGGAAAGAGTCCCCTGAGAAAGATCAGAGTTCAGACTTTGGCAGACTTATGCTTACTGATGCTGGCTGAATTACTGAAATGTAGCTTAATCCACTATTTATGTAAACGCCATATTAGCATTTCCATCTGTTTTGAAATCTCACCTGGAAACATATTTTTTCTCCCTTGGCTTCTTTCTTCCTTTGCTATGATTTTTTATTATTTTAATGTTAACTTTGTTAGCTTTATTTATTTAGCTTCTTAAACTATTTTGAGATAAGCTGAATGAAGGTCAGTATCCAAAAAAAATTTACAAATCTGAAAAAAATGTGGACGTTTGAATAACTTTACACATTGGAATAGTCCTACTGGATTCTACCATAATGTATAATTGATTGCATAATAGAACAATTTACTGCACAGTAAAGCATCACTGTTTATATGTGTGTGTGGGACCATCCCTGGGGGTGTGTGAATTGGGGTGTTGCCCCAGGCCCTGTGCTTTGGGGATCCCCATGGAGCAGGGCAGAGTGGCCATGGCAACTATGTGCCGCCACCGCCGGCTTTGCGTCCTGCCACCTGCTACTGCCCTGCCACCACTGCCACTGCCAATGATAGTAGCAGCTTCTTTGCGTCTGGGGTGCATGGGATCAGGGTGGGAGCAGGGCCCCGCATGAGCTGATTTGCCCTAGGCCCTGCACCCTGCTTGGGTCATCTCTGGTGTATGAAGGTGTTGGGGCTTAGCTTGGTTACGTTTATGTGCTTGGCTGCTCGGTACCTTCCCTGCCCAGCCCATTGGTCTTGCAATCACTTGCCTGGTATTCACTGTGGTGAGGCCCAACTCTTTCCTGCCAGATCTTGCTCTTCTTGTGATGTTACCAATTGGGAGGTGTTATTCTGCACCACAGCTGGCCAATGGCAGACTTGCTAGGACTTTCTTCTGGGGCTCCAACCTCCCCTACATCCCATCCTAGTGCCACCCAGATGTTATGCCACTGCTTGCTCGCACTCATATGTCTTTCTGAGCAATCTGTATCTGTTCTCTTTATTGTATTTTCTTTTTCTCTTATAGGCTCATGAGCATTTCTACTGACAGTTTTGACAGAATGAAATTGTGCAGACTCCTGGACTTTCTCTCAGTCACAGGTAAGTCTCACAGGTAATATGTTAATTCTGTGCCACTGCTCCCACATAGAGGGGTTGCATGCCCTTTCCAGGATAAGCAAAAATAAATAAATAAAAATCAACAAATTCACAGAAACAAAAATCTCCCTGGGGTTCTTGCCCCTTTTCTTGGGGCTAATTGACCAGATCAGTCATTCACTCTCCCTAGTCTCCTCAGGAGGGTTGCTGCCAGACTGGCACCCTTCCCTTGCCTGCCCAGGTTGAATAAAGCAACAGAAAAATCTTTTAAAAGAGTTAAACAGTTGTTTAGGGCCTGGCCGCTTGTTCCAAGGCCAGTGCATCTCTGATGGAGTCCCCTGCTGCTTGTGCCACTTTGCCCTGGAGCATCCTTACTGCCAGTGTCTCCCTGCCTCAATATTGCTCTCTGGAGCCCTCTTTCCAGCTCCCTGCCAGCTCCTTGGGACTGGGAGGGTCCCACCTAACATCTCCTGTGCTGGGATGTACCTCTCTACTCCCTGGCTCTCCATTCAGTCTCCTTTCTGGCACTGCAATGGGAGCACATGTAAAATGCCCCTGGGAACCAGAGCACATCTGCTCAA
>NW_017729026.1:32445229-32451703 GCF_001723915.1 Gavialis gangeticus
TCCTTTCTGGCACATGCACTGTCCTCTCCTTTTCCTGAGGCCACTCTAGCCAGACAAAGCAGCTGCTCCAAAACAGCAACTCCCAGGACACTCCTAATCTTGTTGTTGTTGACATCTCTCCTTTCACGGGTTCCTCTTTCCCTACAGTGAGTTTTCCCCTGTGTTCTTGTTCTCTTTTACAGAGGGGAGAAGAGTGGGGCAAGAAATGAGCCCCAAAAGACCCATGTGGAGAATACTTGCTTCAGGTATACCAAGAGGCCTGGCTGGAGCGGGGAACACATTGCCATGTTTCCACAGCATGTGCTCCCTGTGGATAGGTGGGAAGAAGATCCAGGAAGGTATTTCTGACCCCAGAGAGGGACCATATCTGCTGTATTGAGGTGACACTGGAGGCCTCCTTTGCCAACAGTGTCCCATGGCCACCAGCTTGTAAGGGCAGCAGATCCACTGGTCTGAGTGGTTGAAGGACCATTGATGAGCCTCGGGGTGTGCCAATGAAGAGAATCTCCTGAGGATGGCTGGACAAAAAATAAAGCAGCGGGGTCAATGAGAGCTGGGACCAGCCTGAATTGATTAACTCTGGAACCTGGGAGGTTTGGATTTCATTTACTTTGGTTTGCTATCTAACTATTTGATTTTTGATCCTTTAGAGACTGAAAGGAGCCGATTAACTGAGGAACTGGGAGTTCATTAAATTCATTTCTTTTTTTTCACTCTAGTATTTGATTGGGTCCTTAAAGGGTTGACACAGACTGAGTAACCCAGGAGCCTGGGAGCAATTGATCTAAGGTCATATGCCTTATGGACTTCAGGCAGACTGACCTTTGTTGATGGACCAATGAGCCCAGGAAGGACTTACATAAAAGAATGATCTTGGGGACCCAAATCCAGACCCTGACGGGTATCATCCAGGATGTGGTATGAGTCCCATGAAGAAACCCCTCAGAAAGGACCTGCCAGGATCACTGCCATCCCACCCATCCAGCTCCTAAAAGTTAAAGACCATTAGGTTGTGGTGGGCAAGAGAGGAGTTGCAGAGAGTGGGGGTGGTGGTGCTGTCCGGTGCCCTGAAGGCATATGTGAGTAAGATGTCAGGTAGACATGGGCTGTGGCCATGCTGCATGGTACCACAACAGTGTGCAGGAATTGGGTTGGTGTAGACTAATTTACAGCACCATTGGATGATTCTGTTAGACATAGATACTATCTGACAGTGGAATAAATTACAGTGCTTAAACGCATGTGTAGAAGGTGATGTTGGGATTAGTTTACTTTGGCTCAAATTGCACTGGAGTTTATTCAGTCGCATTCATTGCATGTGTAGATGTGTCCAGTGTGAGTTCATCAACTTTAAACCTTTCCATTGCCTGTACTCATTCTGATTTGTCTCATGCAAACACTTAAGCAAATGCTTAAGCACACAAGAAGCTCAACTTATTTATGTCTTAGTGGTTTCCTGGACTGAAGGCTAAATTCTTACTACGTTGCAGGATTGATCCTCTAGCTAGATAAAAAAAATGCAGATTGAACGGATCCATGATGAAATTTGGAAAATAAACATGTTGAGCAGTGATGGAGCTAGACAATTCTAGACGAGTGACACTAGAGAAGGCCATCTAGCTTATCTTAATGGTAAACTATATGTCATTCATTGAAGAGGCCTGCCCCTGAGAGCATCTGTAATGGCAGAAATCAGGAATAATTCTGCAGAAGTTATTTGTGGTTACAGCAATGTAAGAACATTTTTGCAAGTGAGATAAGAATCAGTTTTATTAGATATTATTAGAGCTGGGCAGGAAACGGCTTTCCCATTCTGAGAAACATTCTCAGCTTTTGACAGTTTTCTAGTTCTATATTGGAATTAAACAAAAACCTTTTGAAATATTAAAAAAAAGCCGATGAGAGAGCACTCAGCTGGGATGGCAGAGACCCAGATACAAGTTTCTGACTTGAATCAGAGACCTGAAGCTGGTTCCCTTGAGCTGGACCCAGACTATGGGGTTCTTTGCTGGTTGGATCTGGACCAACCTTTGGTGGCAGGTTGAACAATGGTGGGGCAAGTGGTGTCAGTGAACTGCAGGGGTTAATGCAGCCATTGCTTACCACTCACCACCCACCACCCACCACCAACATGTGTGCCCAGCAGGCCTCCGTGCAACATATTTCAGTGGCGGGCTTATCGCCACATGCCCCACCTCTGAACTCCTAGCCCCTCTAGGAACCCTGTTGGCCAGATGACACAGCTCTGAGGCCTACATCCAGCCTGCACACCATACGTTTACACTCCTGCCCCTGACTGTTTGCTCTTCTGGTATTTGTCCTCTGTCTAATTGTAACCTGAAATTCCTTCCTGGATTTGAGAAACTTTTTAAGTTCAGGTCCCAGTATGACAGTTCCTGTGACTATCAGAGTCCATGGTAGGTTCATGCCCCAGTACACAAACTTCCTTACATCCCAAGTGAAAAACAGTCATCTGAGGTGACCTCAAGCAGTGTACACTGTCACCTTGCTCCTCCCATTTCCAGGGACAGCATAAGAACTCTGTTCATTTTGACTTCCATATTCAGAATTGTTGTCCAAAGGGAAAAGACAAAGCACTTTCTGATGATGTTTGTACCTGACAACCATGTATAGTCATGACAGGCTCAATGTTTCTTTTATGTCTACACATTGCTGGAGTTGTGAAGCACAAAGAATAACATCTTCAGCACTCAATGAGCAGAGCCTAGAGCGAGATTCACTTCTGTTGGTCCCTGCCTCAAAGAGCTTAGAAAAAAGACAGAAAAGTGGTGAGAGGGGAAAGATAGGTACTAAAAAGTGAAGTGACTTGTTGGGCACCACTGGATTGGTCAGTGATGTTGCTGAAAATAGAGTCCAGGGCTGCTTGTACATGCCACAGGGGTTTACTTTGGGTTAATTCTTCCTAAATTGAAATGGTGGGTTTTTAAAAACCCTGCTTCAATTTAAACTGAAGTAAACCCCAGTGGCACCTGAGCCTTACCTGTCTCTCTGGTGGCAGGGGAATATGGCCAGCTGCCGGTGGGCCGAGTGTTCCTTGAGTTGTGGGGGTAGGAGAAGGGTGGCTGGTGCTTTCTTCTATGGTGGTGGCCCCTAGGCAGCACATGCCCACAGGCACCTGGTCTAGATGGTCCCAGGGGGCACCATAGCTGTGGAGGGAAGCACCGGGCCCCTACGCAGCTCAGGAAGGCAGGCTCCAGAAAGACAGAAAAAAAAAAAATCAGCTTTTTTTTTTCCTTCAGTGGAGCCTGCCTGCACAGGCTGCCATTGGGGTGAATCCATGGGCTGCCTGCACAGCCACTGAGCTGCACAGGGCTGGTGCTTCCCTCCCTGGCTACTAAGGTAGCAAACTAAAACACCTTGGACATGTTTTATTTTGCTGTGTCCCAAAGTCGTTAAATGCGCAATACACCACCAACAGCGTAAATAGCAACACCATTAAGTGGTGTCAAAGGACATTTAAGCCACTTTAAAGGCCAGTTTTGTGATGTGTACAAAGGCCCTAGGTCTTTTTACTCCCAGTGCAGCTCCTTATCAACAGTGTGCTGTTAAGCGTGTCTATACATGATGCTGTCATCATAGCAATGTGCTACAGCAGTGTGGTGTCTGCGAACATCTACACATGACCAGTAGCTTCTTTGCCATAGTGACATGATCTCCTGGTATGGTGTGCTGCTACGGCAAAGTAGCTGCTAAAAATAACTGTGTGCCACATGTACGGTGCAGTATGGGCTGTTACTGCACTATGATTTAGTATTTCCTTTTGGAAGGAAGTACTAAATCACGGCGCAGTAATAAAGTCGCCATAGCGGCACGTGTAGATGTTCCCATTATGTTACTGTTTACAAATATTTTATCACTAATTCATCTTTTAGCATGTTAATCCCATTTGCTGTTACAAATTAATTTGTGTACATTAAACAGGTAACCAGCTGCCATGGCTTGCATGAGAAAAATAACTCACCAAATTAAAGAGTTATTAGTTCCTTAAATGCTGGAGGTCAGTGCTTTGAGGTGACAGGAAACCTTGGTTTCTTGTCATATATCCTCATCAGTGTCAGCTGATGTAGATCTAGTCTAACTAAAGGGCATCTGTGCCTTTATGCAAATGATTATGGACACATTTTCTTTTAAGGAAATCATGATATAGCCATCTAAGGATGTTTTCTTCTGGGCTTGTTGAGGCTGATGTGGATCTTACATTGAACTTTGAAGTTATGCTGATATAATGTTAACTTTAGTACATATCACTACTGTTATGTATATGTCCCTTTCTATGAAATCCCTTGCTTTTAACCCCTTCAGTTCTTAAAAATGAAGATGGTATTTCCACTTGCAATGTTTTATTTTTAAGTGTACACTCCCATTCCACATTTTTTTTAATTGCATGTACCTTCAGTACCTATGTACTGAATGAGTCTTGATTCTGGATTTATTTACATTGGATTGATACTATAGTATACTGATTTTCATAGCTGTACTCCTGATTTACACTACGATGGTAATCTCTGAATCATGCCTACAACAATATATTCTTCCTTTTCTTCTATGCAGTATATTTCAATTCTATACAATATGACATGGAAGTCATAAAGTGTGCACTCAATGTGTCATTTATGTTATGTCTAAAATTGAAAAAAAGAGCTCTTTCCTTTTTCACCTAAGAAAGTTGTACACTCTTGACAGGTGCCTGGCATTATACAGAAAAAAGGTGAAATTTCCTCCAGGTAAATAACATGCCTGTTCTTTTGTCCAAAGAAAGTTTGCTTCAGCATTTATACAAATTAGGCATAAGCACTGTTTTCTGTTTCTTCATATTTTAATTGAGTGTCCTTGAACAAAAGTTCTATCATGAAAGAAGAAGAAGACATAAAACAAGCCTGACCTTGAGCAACTTATGTTGTGGCTGTGATTCATCCTACTGTTGTCTTCACTCAGATAGTCAACATCAACTAATCATAAACCCATGATCACATTATATGTATATACACTTAAGCCATTCCTGGGAATTAGGGAAGAATGTAGTATCTTTTCTGCACAAACACAAGTTGTTCTATAAGGACCCAACGTGGGAAAGCACTTTTAAGAAGAATGTGTTCATTTTAAGCACATGCTTTAGTTTCAACTATGCATTTATGTGCTTTCCTAGATTGGGATATAAGGGCCTGATCTAAAGCACTTTGATTGCCATTACAAGATTCTTGCTGACTTCACTGTGGAAGTGGATTTGCGGGGATGGTGGGGGAGGATGGTGCAGCAGCATGGTCAGACCTCTCTTCAGCAGTGTAGCTCATTTGCGACGGCCATAGATGCTTGGAGGGGGTGTAAAGCAGGTGGTGTTAAGAATCTGCACCCCATGGCTACTGTCCCTGACTGGGCAGGGGTAGGGGAAGACCCAGGCTACTCATGCCACACTCCATCCAGGGGCTGCTGGGAGTGGATGCATGGGGTGCTTGGCTCAATGGCAGCTGGTGGGTCCATGTTCCCCTGGTCTTCCCCTGCCATCCTGGAGGCTTCAGCTGTGGGTAGCAGCTACTAGGGTTTTGCTGGAAGTGGGGACCCACCCACCAGTACAGCTTTCCAGGTTGAACCCACAGCCACTAACAGAAGCCCCCAGTTGGAATGGGGCAGGAACAGCCCTGGGGCTTCCTTACCCTCGGTCAGCTAGGGAGAGTGGCAGCAGCAGGTAGGTGCCTGCTTGCCATGCCAGGGACAAATCCTGCTGGAGAAGGGGAGGAGAGTTGCTACTGAGCACTGGAGGAGTGCCCAGAGCAGGGTGGGTGCTCAAAAAAGTCCTCAGTAGCTGCAGTTATGGTAATGTCTGCCTCTGGGGGTGTGTGGCTGCAGTCCTGAGGTGCCAGTCGCATCTCCTGCACCCTTTTCAAAATCCTAGGTCTGCCCATGCTTCCATGGCATTGGATCAAGCCTAACCCTTTACCCCAGAAAGTTATCTTCATTTTAACTCCAGTTTTTCTCTAAATATTTAAAATCAGAACATGTTTATTGTGTGTAGACAATGCATACTATTTGCAGCCTTCTGACATCACCTTTCTCAGAAAAATAGACAGCTGTGCTGCTGGAATCAAGAGCATGAGCAGGCATTCCCAGAAAGAAATAGATGCCACATTACTATTTTTAACAGCCGCTAAAGATGCTTTTACTTTCTGTGTGAGATTGTGGCAGACTGTGAAGATAAAAAATGCTACTCTCATGCTGACCAGACTGCAAGTTTTGTTACAGTAAAGAAGGATGATGCTACTAAAACCATGTTCTGCATCATGAGTGTTGATGGGGGTTTTACGGCTGGTTTCAGCAGAACCAAAAACAGACCCTTCTGATGTCTTAACTACACACCCAAGCTTCACTGCTTTAACAAGTTGGGTATAGTTAAAACAGTACACTCTCCTTTCCCTCACTATGAATGACATGATTCCCTCATAAATGCACTTATATATG
>NW_017729026.1:32456703-32467588 GCF_001723915.1 Gavialis gangeticus
TTAGCAAGGCTTTGTTACAGTAAAGAAGGATGATGCTACTAAAACCATGTTCTGCATCATGAGTGTTGATGGGGGTTTTACGGCTGGTTTCAGCAGAACCAAAAACAGACCCTTCTGATGTCTTAACTACACACCCAAGCTTCACTGCTTTAACAAGTTGGGTATAGTTAAAACAGTACACTCTCCTTTCCCTCACTATGAATGACATGATTCCCTCATAAATGCACTTATATATGTATAGCAATTTCCATAAGTGAATGAGGAATTAGTGTAACTGTATATGCCTTTATATCAGCATAATTAGGACTACATCTGTGTTAGAGACTATACTGTAGGTTTTTTTCGAGCTTTCCCAGTAGAAAATTGTTCCCAAAGCTGTGAGAGTTGTATGAAAACTTCATGTAGACCAGACCTTATTGTCAGAAGTAGCTCCCACTCTCCTGTCATTTCTTTCATTGTGCATGTTTTTTATTTCTTCCAGACACACAAAGGTTTCTGATGAGCTAATATAGTTATCATAAGTTGTTTCTGCATTATTATCAGTCAACACAATAAAATACAGGAAACCAAGTAGGACCATAGTTCAGCTAAGGACTTAGGCATGCTTCGACATGTAAGTAATCTCGCAGTTTACTTTAAGGGTTGTCAGTGCCAGTTCAGCAGCTGAGCTACAAAAGCAGACCAGGCTCCTTAGCATTTAAGTGCCTTTATTGGTGATAGTCCTAGCACTTGCTTAGAAAGGATTTGAAGAATTGACCCTAGCTGTCACACTGTATTCTTTCCCAAAACTTCTAAAGGCAAAGAAAGCAAAGAAAGCAGGAAAAGTATTTTTTGAAAGAACAAGATATTTATTGTACTGGGTGAGGATTTACAAGTACATGTCATTGTACAGGCTTTAAATGATCTAAATAATTACCAGGTTATGACCATTTTGATACCAGTTGATTATGTTTTGACTGTCTTTGTTTTTCAAAGGGGTTTAAAGTAATACTAGCTATCCTATTTTCCCTCAATAACTTGTATGTTTGGAAAGTAAGTTAGAAAACTATTCAGAGAAAAATATTCAAGAGATTTTGTTTCAAGAGAAATGTACTTGTTGAATCATTCTTCAAGTTAAATTTAATAGACAAACCTCCAAGCATTGCAAAGTGTAAACATTTCTGTGAGTTATACTTTGCTACTTTCACTACTAGAAGAATCGAGCTATTGTTAGGCAATGGGTGTATGTGTGCGTGGGTGGCTGTGATTTTAAGAAATGTGTAATGTCCTTTTACACAACTCTTATTTAGTGTTTTACCAGCAGGGCCACATCAATTATGCATTTGTTCTTTGCTATAACCTTGGCTTTGACTCACATTATTTTCCAGCAAAAGTTCCTATTTTATCATAAGATCAGTCCAGAAAAGCTATCTATAAAAATGAATATTTTTTCTAAGAAAATTCCCTTTAGAAAGAAGGAAGTAGAAGAGAACAAAGGCAAATAGTCTGTGACAATGACTCATTATGTTCCTTATAAATTATAGCTGTAAAGTCGATGTAATTTTTTTTCTCACAGTTTCAAATCCACTATGAGACAATAAATTAGGGCTATATACAGAGAAACACCTAGAGAAATAATGGCTTTTTTGCTATAAACACACAGAAGTATTTGACAAACATACAATTACTCAGAATGTACTTGAAGACACATTTGTCTAACTTAAGTAGCTTAGTTTACATGTTATGGCATGAAAAACTAAAACAAATAAAAAAAATCTCAAACTTGGAGCCTTTGTATTTCTCTAGTTTCAGCAAGCTAATATTTGTGATGGGAACTGAGCAGAAAGAAAGTTTGAGACCTTTATGTGCACTACCACTTGAGCTGCAGCAACTGAACCAGCTGGTAGTAGAAGTATGCTTTTACTTTCTGTGTGGACCTATCTTTATGTTGATATATTATATGCTTAAGCCTCACTTCAGCATAGGACTCAATCCCAAGCCTAACTGTTTCCTGGAGCCGGTGGCATAAGGCTCATGTTTTTAATCACTTTGCTGCTGCAGGTCTTTGTCTGGTATGTCACACTTCAGCTCCCCTTTCTGCTGCTAGTGTTCCAGAAGTCTTAGCTTGGCAGACCCTGTATTTGTTGTGATTTTTCCTCACTCTGCTCCTAGAGCTTCTCCTTTTCCCTGGGTAACTCAAAGTGATTGGAGTTGTGACAGATGCTTTAATTTAGCTAGCCTGGTAATGATGGCACTGAAGAAGCAGTGGCAGAGGCCTGTACAAGCCCACCAAGACCTGAAGCCTGTGGTACCTTGTCTTCATGGAAATTCTTACCTAGGGTAGATGGATGACAACCCACATGGATTGTCATGGCAGATGGATGACCCCAAGCATATACCTTTCTTGACTGCTCAGTGGGCCAGCTACAAGAGGGAGGCTGGAGAGGAGCCTGGGGAATGCCTCAAGGCACACAGGTTTGAGTATTTTGCTGGGAAGGAGGGGATGCATGTTTAAACTGCTTCTGTGTTGGAAGCCTAGAACCTGGGACTCCTACTCCCTAGGAAAGTACCCTAATTCCTAGGCATTGGGGCTATAGGGTAGAAGGGCCCCTCCTCCCCCACGAGCTAACACTCACATGATGTTATTTTTTGGTGATCAAAATGTTATGGCATACCTGAGCAATTCTATTTTGTTACATATGGTTGCCCAGCTGGAGTACAAGTCTATTGAGCATGCTCTGTGGTCATGTGCAGGCTTGTGTGAGCAGAACTAAACCTCCAACTGGTCTCCAGTGCCAACAAATGTAATTATTTGGCTGCATACATGCCACTTAGGCACACAGAGTGAATAGGATTTGTCTGTAAGACTCCCACACCTGCTATTGCATTGGAAACTACCTTGGTTGATACCAGAAATTGAACCAAGGCCCTCCAGACAAAGGTACAAGCTTTTCTAACCCTAGCTAAAGGACCATACTTTTTTTTGCTAAGGACGGTAACAGTATCATTCCATTTAGGTTTAGTTTCAGCAGGAGATAGCCAGCGTACACTGATTAGTGGGTTTCACTGTCTCTAGTACAACTGCATTGAGGTTAGCAATGGTGGACTACCATAGAAAAAAAATCTATAATCACCCCAAGCTCAGATCTATATCGTAGATCTCCCTGGACTGTTTCTCTCTAACTTCTAAACCTTGCATCTTAGTTTTACACTGCTGCAACAATACCGGTATACTTGAAATTCAATTGTTTTCCAAGTCATTTTGCATGTAGGTTGCAAGATGTAATTTAAGATGGGAAAACTTTGGACACTTTCCTAATCTATGATAGCAAAATGATTTAAAGCTATCAATAGCCACAGATGAATCATCTGAGTCATCAGACCTCCATGCACACCTCTTGTTTTTTGAAAGAATGCTTGTAAGGTGTATCATATACTTCACCCATCACTGATTCAGAGAACATGCTTTAGGAATACATAGAAGAATAACTCACTGAAGTTTGACTTCTCCTACTGAAATGTTCAGTGTGGTCAGCTTCCAACTCATTGTTTCCACAGATGGGCAAATCTGGTGACTTATAATCAGGGAAAAGTTTCTGTTATTTTAGGAACGCATTTTTGTTTTATCTTTCCATGAAGTTTTAGTATATTTCCTTCAAGCTTCACTTTATTATACATATGGTCAGTAGTTTCCCTTTAAGTTGGGAAAACATGATCTCTCTGCTCATCCAATAAATGATAGGCCAGATCATTTGCTCCTTGTAAGTTACCTTAACACAGCTCCTTCGTGGTCTCATACCTTCCATTAGGGTTAGAAGTGCACACATACAGGGAGTAGGACAGTTGACTGGTCCAAGTTATCCCTCTGCAGCAGGGAATACCTTTACAAGGGGCTCTGTGGATGGGAGGGGGGGAGAGGAAGGGCTGCTTCATGATGTTCCCCCATCTCTTCCAGTGTATATATACCCTCGAACAGTATCAGGGCCAAGCCTAAGTGCGATGAAAAGTGGAGTAGAGTAAAATTGCAGTGTGGCCTTATGATCCTGGGGCAGTAAAGCAGCTGTTTAGGAACTAACATCCATTAGTACAAGTTAGATCTACCCTAATGGAGCTTCTTACAATTCAGGCCATAAGTATTCATGGGGCAAGGAGTACTAAGTAAATAATAGGACAGGAGAAATGAATGAGTGATAGAGGGGGGAAAGGTGGAGTGAGGAAACAGAGAATGAAAACAAATGAGACTGAGAAAGAAGGCAGTAGACATAGGAAAGAGAGATGAGATAGTATTGGAATTCAGTGGCATGAGAGCCAATGAAAGAAATGAGTGAATGCTGGGGAAGAGGAACGAGACCGAAAGAACAGGAAAGATAAAGGGGAATAGAAAAGAATAGAGGTATCGGGTGTAGGATGGGAGGAAGAGTTAAATGGTGATGGATTTTTTTCTCCTTTTGTGGAAAATTTTGATTAGATTTGTTGGTCTTCCAAGATGGCCCTATTACCCAGAACATTTTCTGGTTAAACCTGTTTCATCTTCTTCATTGGCCAGTTTCCCAGATCTGATCTGTTTTTGTTACAGTTTCTGATTCTGTCTTTGCACCTAACAGTAAAAAGACCATTTTACCTTCTCATAGTGTTTTCACAGTAACACTACAACTGTTTTAGTGGCTTCCTATTTCTCCTGTGGGAAAAAAAAAGATATTGTAGTTTGTTACATAGTGATATCTGTCATCAAGGTACCTCACTGAAACACATTTCCCTAATGACCTTACTGAAGTTGGCTATCATACTTCAGTAATTGGAAGTCATGGCTATATCTGCTTTGCTATATCTGCCTAGAATTTCAGTCATCTTTCCCTCATTCCGGGAGTCAGTTGAATGGTTGTATAATCAACGAGGATGCATTAGACCAAATTTTCTGGCTTCTTATGATTTTGTGATTGAAATATCGTTGCTGACACAGTAAAGTTGTTCCCAGAAAATATTCACTGTTATTTTTGCACTATTGATGATACTGTCTGCACATTTGTGCAGTCAGGTAGTAGGTAGGTGAGATGTAATACACACATGTATTGTCTTTACATATCTATTTTTACAGAACATATTGCCGTAAGAGTTACACAACATTATAAATAATGAGCATGAAGAGTCTTTTGTGAGAGAGTTTCTGTCATTCTTGCTGTAGAGAATTATTCTGAATCTTCTGATGTAGCCTAAAAAACAGAAAAAGGAAAGGCATATGACTCGATAGATTTTTCAGTACACATGTACAAATTCAAATCCAATGTTTGGCTACTAGTCAGTAGAAAATGGCTCTCAGAGTTTACCATGGTCTCACCACTAACACTGCCTCTAAGAAATGCCTTCTTTAAAGTTCTACTATTTTCTCTCTTATAACCTTGTTCATAATCCAGATGAACATGGAAGGGGTTTCAAGGTCAACTCCAATGACTCTTGTTTGATTTTGATGATACTGCTGTCAGAAGCTTCAGTTTATAAAGAGTGAGTTATCATGTCCAGACATCTTACATTTACATTTTACAAAAGACGTGCCATAATCTGTTAATCAGTGTGTTTTGCCAAGTCTAAGGAAAAGAGGCAAGTTTCCCACTAGAACAAGTGGAAATTTCTGTTGGCAAGGAATTCCAGAGTATGCTAAATATCTGTGGCAATGACTACTCAGCATAACATGTTCTGATGGTAATGAAACAGCATACCATGAATTCAGATGGTTATAAAGATGACTGAATACAGTGGATATTGCTCTAAGTCAATGAAAACACCTGATGCTGGACTGGACTTTTTGCTTGCAACTAACTTCATCTGATGCAAACTTGATTCCTAGCAGAAATAGTTCATATCTTCAGTTAGTCTGTGGCTCTCTAGTGATTTTACTCCACTAGACGCTTGAGAATTACATGGGCAGATAGCAATGATTGTGCAAATATTTGACACATTTGAAAACATATGGGGCCCAAGAAAAGATTTTTTTTTCCTTTCAGATTCAGGGCTAAAAACTTTGTAGCCCCCATGTTTTGAATTGTTTTTTTCTCAGGTAGGAGGCAAAGGATCAGCTTTATTAAAAAAATGCATTCGTTTCCCTTTTCCTTATATTCAAAGCAAAACGGTAAATGGCAATACAACTAAGATAGGGAAGGTATTTTATATAAATCTCTTGTTAATTTTTTGCATTTGGAGTCTTTGGATAAATGATGCCCTGCAGTACTCTTTAATGATTTCTTAGGGGGGTTGTGCAAATTTGATATGTTCTTGAGTATTATGGGAATTAATAATGGACAACCTCAAGAAAGTAGGAGGGGCCATATTCATAGGAACCAGATCTAGACAGTGGAACTCATTCCAAAAATTACCACAGACCTTATCATCTTACAAACTATATGACAAATATTTGAATGGAAATGTTTAAACAAGCACCCACTCTTTTTTTTTCACTTCTGGGAATGCAAACTATGAGAACAAGAAAGGATACATAGGTGTTAACCTCCCACAGTCCCACTGGTATGTACAATTAAGGGAGAAGTAACAAAATAATAAAAAGGCAGGCACAGGAAGATGGACAGTGATTGTGACAACACTGTCAGAAGGCTGTACAATGAGAAATGCAAAAGAAAGAAGTGGGTGTTTTTTTTTAAAGACTATGATACAGTAACACTTCCTTTGAATGGACTCTGTTAGTACCAGAGTGTCCTGGATTTTGAGAAAGTTGTAAAAAATTCTTTTAAATATTTTTAAGATAAAATCTTTTGAGTGTTTGTTTTTAAACAAATGGCAGACAGGGCTGGGTAAATGTGATATATTTTATTAGACTAACAAAATATTTGGAAAAATTGTTCTTTACAGGCTTTCAGGCACAGACACCCTTCTTCAGGCATAGGGAGAGTCTTCTGGTGTTTTGTGTTCTCCTGGATGGAATAGAAACCAATATGCAAAATGCAAGTCTGTGAAAATGCAAATGCGTGGCAGTGAGGATCAGAGGGGATAGGAAAAAATACGTGTGCAGGTGTGGGGTGGGGAAAGGGGGGAATGTTGATCTGGGGATAGAATGTAGCTGGTAAAATGCAGACAGGTTACCTGGGGTTATCAGATGGCAGGCAGTTTATAATGTGCCATAAATTCAATGTCTATATTTAGTTCATGATTTTTTGTACCCAGGAATTTTATGCAGTGAAGTTTATAGGATCTTCTGTGAAAGGTGTTTTGTAAATTCTTTTTGAGGATTACACCTGAGAGATTGGAGAGAGAGTGGTTGTCTTGTGAGAAGTGTGCACCCACAGGTAATTGGGTTTTCTTGTCTTTGATAGATTTTCAGTGTGCGTTCATTCTGGCAGTTGTTGTTTGGTTTCTCCTACATATTTTCCATCAGGGCATTCAGTGCACTGCATGAAATGTATTACATTTCTGAAGGTGGAGGTGTAAGATCCAGGAATGGTGATGGTTCTGTTGTGGGGTGCAGTTATTGTGGGAGTGGTAGAGATGCGTTGGCAAACTGTGTTGGCAGATTTTACATTTCTTGTCCCAGCATGGTCTGGATCCATTTGGTGTGCTTTGGACCAAAGGAAGTTTGCTTCTGGTGATGAGGCTGTCGAGGTTTGATTCTTGTTAAAAGGCTAGAATGGGTGGTTCTGGGAAATCTTTTTAAGAATTGGGTCCTCTAGTATGAGGTGCAATTGGTTGAGGATTTTTCATATAGGTTCCAGGGGGGGATGGTATGTCATAACTAAGATGTACAATTCATGGGAATTTTCTTTTCGTATTGCAGCAATTCTTTACATGGTATCTAGGTGGCTCTTTCAAAAGTGCAGTCTGTCTCTCTGGAATAGTGTCCTTGTTGAGTTTTGAGATTTGCAACGTGACAATCATGGGTGTTCTCCTCAGTGCACATTCGGTGGTATAGGAGGGCTTAGCTGTATATTACAGCTTTGTTGGTGTGTTTAGGGTGATTGCTGGTTCTGTGTAGATATGTATGTTGGTCCATTGTTTTATTTCAAAATTTGCCTAAATTTAATCCTAACATGTTATATTGGGGAAGAAAAACCTGAAAATGAAATATTTTAGTTTAGGTTGAATGAAATGTTTTGGTGCACTCTAAACAATTTTGTTTTCTGTGTAAACCAAAAAATAATGTAATTTTGGGTTGACCCCATATTAATTTTTACAGCTGAGAGACACTGAATAAGCAATTATTTGCATAGCACTAATTAAAGCCATGCAACGAAGTAGAAAAGAAAAGACTCATCTTAGTGGAGATAATCCATCTGCTAGGGGTCCAGCATCAGGGATCCACCACTCAGTGACAATATGTTCAACCAATAAGATACAACGCCAGGAACATTATAACCATTATATATAACTAATGATTGGGGGACTCATCATTGGTTTTGATCATGAACCCTGTATCTGGATGATCAAGAGATCCAGATTCTCAACAGTGAGCTTTCTAAACCAGGGGGAAGTGGAGAAGAAATATCTCCCTTTTGCAAGAATAGAGCCAGTTCTACTAGACTTTGTAATGCTAAATCAGGTCAGTCAAGTAATAATTAACTTTGGTGGCACACCCACAAACTGACATTCTCCCCACGGAGCTGAGTGACACTTAAAAGAATGTGATGTGCATACAGTTGAAAGCAGAAGAGAGAAAATAAAATAAAATAAAAAATCCAATATGATGCTCACTATTGAACATTTCATCTGAATTTTTGAGGCCCAGTACAATAGTACCAGTTGTTTTTGGAAATTATTTTTTGATTCAAGTGGTATAACTAAATAACAACTGATCACTCATCATTAAAACTGAATCTTGCAGAACCTGATCAGGAATAAGGTCTACATGCCAATTTACCCATTAGACATCTAGCATGTAACTGTGGGTAAAGTCCTGGCTTACACAACCAGGATTAAGGAGGCACTGTACTTCACCTATGCAGATGTGTGATTCTTCTATACTTTCAGCACCAATTTACTACATTCCTACAACTGCCTTCTAATTAGCCCTGCTATTCATTTCAGTGGGAAGCATTTAGATGCCTCCAGAGATGGATTGCCAGTTGCCCAGGAGCTGTGTCTCTCTACATTCATTTCAGTAGAAATTCACTTGAATTTTAACCCATGCTAGGATGGCTCTCTGAGCTTGGAATTCAACTTGTTCCTGATTGTATATGTATTTTAGTGGGGCTTCTGACCTATGCAGGTTGACATCTATACAGAAAGCATCATAAAGGTGCTCTTCCTCCAATAGTTGAGTGGTTAGAACATGTGCCCAAGACATTGTTTCTAGATCCATCCCTCAGGCTCCAGGGATTTCAACCGTAGAATTATTCTTTTTAATATACTAGTAAAGTGTCCTAACCAACAAGATATGGAACAGAAATAGCTGAAAGCAACTGTAACTACAGGGAAGTAATCCATTCATTTGGAGTTGCATCTGTGCGAGTGAGAGGGGATTCTGGCCTGCAGAACACAAGGTGATCTGAAAGGAAGCTGATTACCAGTAATTGATATGCCTGTTTCTCCCTTCTGAGTAACCTGTTGGTATGGGAAGAGATGTCACAGAAGTGTGATTCCAGGAGAAATTTGAGAATGGAGAGAGTCAGCTGCTTTTAGCTAGTGTCAGGCTGCACCCTTGAAGTTGAGGCATTGACCTGCTCACTCATACCAGCCTGCTACTCTCCAGCTGACAATTTGGCCAGCTCAGCCTCACCCAGACCCAGTTCTCAGTTTGTCCTCCTGGTCGCCCATGACCCAGAGTGATGGCAAGGAACCCACCTGTTATCCTTTCCCTTTTTAAAACATAGTAACATTCCTGTTAGCAATTCTGGGTAAGGTCCTCCAACAAGCCTTTCCTGAATGAAGAAGTACTTTGAAGAAGACTGCCACTTGAAGACTTTCTAAATAGTGCAGTCTGGAATCGATGGCTGGCTATACATGTGCTCGGAGGTGGGAATGGGGCATTTTAATTAGAGTGGATCCTGGACAGCTGCTCTAATTAAGATGGCTCACTGTCATGTGTATTAAGACCCCCCTGTATTTTAAAATGGACGCAGGGGTGCTTTAACTAAAGCTCATTTGCTTGTTTGAAACAGGTGCGGGGCAGGAGGGAGGCAGACTTAATACATGTAACAGTGAGGCAACGCTGGAGCATTTTAATTAGAACATGAATGAGCACATTTATAGGCAGCCTATTTCAGGGAGGGAGTTTCAAGCAGATAGAGCACCTTGTTAAGAAGCCTACCTTGCAAAATTGCTACTAGTTACCCTGTTTCTAGGAAAGTTTCCTCTTACTCTTACAACTAAAATCTCCATTTTTCCCCTCTTCATACTATAACTACATCCCAGCATTTTTGAGATATTGGTATTACTTATGGACAATGAATATTTGGAAAGTATGGACTATCTGGATGGTAAGCCAGTAGGTTATGTTAAAGTAGATGAAGGTGTGATCCAAAACAGAAGAAACATGGATATTGAGAGACTAGGGAAGGATCTGTGCTATTGGGACAGAGTTGACTGAGTGGCCACTCATAGATTTCATAGACATTAGGGACCTTGGAAGGGACCTTGGAAGATCATCAAGTCCAGCCCCTCACCCGAAGGGCAGGAAGTCAGCTGATCATGGGATACCAGATAGAAGGCTTTTTAAAGTCAAGGTATATGACATCAATCTCTCCTCCCTGGTCCAGGTGATAGGTCACCTGGTCATAAAAGGAAATGAGATTGGTCAAGCAAGACCTACCTGCAACAAACCCATGCTGGCTATCCCTCAGGATGTTGGCATTGGCCAGTTCATTAAGGGTGGCCTCTTTAATAAACTTTTCTAAGATCTTCCCCAGGATAGAAGTCAGGCTGATGGGCTATAGTCTGTTAGATCCACTTTCCTCCTTTTCTTGAAGAT
>NW_017729026.1:32472588-32481918 GCF_001723915.1 Gavialis gangeticus
CCTGGATCCACTTTCCTCCCTTTCTTGAAGATAGTCAGGCACTACACCAGAGCGCCAGGAGTTCTCAAAGATCCGTGCCAGAGGCTGGGCTATGGTGCTCGCCAGCTCCTTGAGTACCCTGGGGTGTAGATTGTCAGGGCCAGCTGACTTGAAGATATCCAGCCTTTATGAGGTCAGCATTGATGGAGGGCAAGGGATGTCCCTCACCCAGACCTCCCTGTCCTGTAGCGCGCATGGGCATCCCATGGGACTGATGAAAGATGGATGCAAAGTACCCATTTAACAAGTTGGATTTTTCCTGGGCATCAGTTGTCAGTTGTCCCATCTGGTTCAGCAGGGATCCAATGTTGCCCTTGCATTTCCTCCGGCTCCCCACATATCTGAAAAAATACTTTTTACTGTCCTTGATGTTCGAAGCTAGTTGGAGTTCAGTTGCAGCCTTGGCTTTCCTGGTTTGCTTCCTGCAGGACCGGACCAGTGCAGAATATTCCTCCTTGGAGGTGAATCCCATCCTCCATCCTTTGTAGGCTTTTCTTTTTAGCCTCAGGAGGTCTGCTAGATTCCTGGAGAGCCAGGGGGGTTGCTGTGCCCTCTTGCTGCCTTTCCTCCGAGATGGAATCAAATTAGCTTGTGCATTATGGATCGCTCCCTTGAGGAGCAAACACTCTTTCTGAACTCCCCTCCCCCTGGGGTCGTGGTCCCTTAGGGTCTCACTGACAAGCCTCCTGAGCTTGTCAAAATTGGCTTTCCTGAAGTCAAGGACTTCAGTGTTGCTGACTGACTTGCCAGCTTTAATGTTGAGCAGGAGAGTTTATGAACACTGGAATGCAAGCAAATGAGGAGAAGAAAGGGGAGAGTTGTTACGGAGAGAGGAAATGTCACCCTCCCTTCCATTGCCATTTTCATTCTTTCTTGGCTTTTTCAGCATCCGTCAGTAATAGCTCATGTGCAAAATATGACAAAAAGCAGCAACTGAAGCATTTCATTTCCTGTAGGTAATAAATCAGTCTCTTCTTTAGTGACTGAAATGAATGAATATACACTCTGGCAAGTACTGACAGGACAACTACAAAAACAAAGCCTTTGTGATTTGTACTTTGAATGTACAACTGGTAAAAGAAAACTCTACAAATCCTAGAGAAACACAAATCCCAAATGCTACTGGATCAGTTAAAACTATCATTTTATCTACCATGTAGCAAATCAAACAACTTTGCTAGTGGATGTTCAGAAAAGTTCAATAAATGTCTAAAAGCTTATTGTATTTCTTTTAAATGTCTGATGACATGTATTTCCATTTCTAGGATATAGGATAAGAACCCAGTCTCACTTCTCATGATGTGCTAGGGAATCAGAAGCTTTCTGTGCTCTTGAATTCAGTCAATTTATGTATTTCTCCAGAAACCAAATTTTGTACCGGAAAACACTGATTTTTTAAAAAAATATATCCTTTTTCACATGTGTTGACAGAGTACAGGATATTTTGTCCTCTAGGCTTCTGTTGGAAGTGGCTGGTTATGTAAAAGTTTTACATGTTGCCTATATAAACCCCATTTTGTATCATTTGATGAAGTATTAGGTTCAAATTTTCAAATGGACATGTTTTAGCATGTCTTTCTTAGGTTAACAAATTCTTGGCATATATGTAGCTGAATGTGAATATATGGCCAGTGTGGGGGCACTTAATGTCTAAAATGGACATTTGCCACTTCAGACATTCATTTCAGAGTTAGTATGATACAGGGGGTTCACCTATGGTGCAGAATTCAGATGCTTCTGGTTCTGACATAAATTTGCTGGGCAGCCTCTGACAAATCACTTAATGTCACTGCCTCATACTCTCCACCTGTAAAGTGGGTACAAGAATGCTTACAATTTCCCACTTCAGGAGTTGTTTTGAGGATTAACAAACATCTGAAAGATGCTTTGTAATTTTAAAGTGTTGTAGTATGGGTAAGTATATTTACTTGTCTGGATAAAAATTTAGGGCATACCTTTGGACTTCTAGAAAGCATAAACTCCAAAAGTCAGGGCAAATATACAGACATATAGAAGGGAATAAGCCTACACAATATTCCAGAGATTAAATTTTTATTACCCAGACCTTGAGAAATCTGTTTATGAATATAATATAAGCCTTATGCCAGGGGTGGGCAAAATGAGGCCCGTGGGCTGGATGCAGCCTGCCAGGCCATTCTATCTGGCCTGTGGGGCCCGTAAAAAATTTAGAAAATTAATATTTATCTGCCCCTGGCTGCCTGTCATGCAGCCCTCGATGGCTTACCAAAACTCAGTAAGTGGCCCTCCGCCTGAAATAATTGCCCGCCCTTGCCTTACACATACAAATAATTCTGTTGACTCTGAGAGGTGTGTTCATTTGGGGAAGTATGAATTTTTAATTTGTGAATTAAAATTATAGACTCAGATGCACAGCATTTAAGGCCAAAAGAGACCATTAGACCATCTAATCTGACCTCCCTAGGAGCACAGGTGGTTAAATTACTTTGTGTTACCCAAGCAACCCCTGTATTGCACCCAATAACTTGTTTTACTTAGGGCTATGGCAATTGATTGACAAAGAACATGCCCTTTGAGAAGATACAGAGCCTTAAGATACTGGCAAGGTTATTAAAAAAGAAGGTTAAGCAATGATGCCAAAAGATTCATTTGAGAGATAGAAGACCAAGAAGATAAAGCCCATTCTTTAACTGCATTTCACTGCCCTGGCACACCCAAAGCTCCTCTTGCAGCAAGGTGCTTTACATAATTATGACACATGCACACACACACACACATTCTGGTCTTACCAAGACTGTCAATAAGGCTTCCTCTGCAAAAGTCCTTATATGTGTGAATTGGCTTATATACTACATTAAATACTCCTGATAAGGAATGGTTAACAAAAAATGACTTAGCCAAAGACAGACAAATGCTACCTGTTACCTGACAGCTTTTGTAGGCCAAGAAATAAGGTTTTAAAAATATGCATTAGCTAACAGGATTTTATATTGTTCAATATAAGCAAAGATTTAGTGTTTAAAATGTGTTAGCAGGTGGTAATTAGCTATAGAGGCATTCTAGGGCTGATTCTGGAAAGTGAATGCATTTTTAAAGTGCTAAACTGTGTCTGCAGTAGATGCAGTCATTTTTAAACATGGCTTTCATTGTGCTTAACTAGTGTTTAAAAATGAGTTAATTAATGTCATAAAAATAACATGTTTAAGACCACTACATTTCCCTAAGATAGGATCTCTGAAGAATGCCTGTGGTAAGGCCTTCTTTACATACAGTATTGCCCGGCATAACAGTTGTGGAATAAACTATACACAGGGGGCATCTACACATGTACATTTACTGTGCAGTAATTTAGGTTATTGCACAGTAACCAAAAATTACTACACAGTACAGGCATGTGCCTACATGGGCATACATGTACTGTGCAGTTACTGTGGTGACTTATTCTGCCTTGGCATAAATTTGCTACCTGCATGATGCCCAATTAGTTATTGAGTAGTAGCGCATGTGTAGACACTTTACTGCACAGTAACACTGTGTGTGTGGACTGACTTGGGACTAACTTGAGCCCCAATTCAGACCACACACAGCATTAATCCACTTTAATGCCTGCACATGTAGATGCCGGCCTATTTCCACTTACTGCACAGAAAGTTACTGCACAGTAAATTTAATATTCAGTAAATGCATGTGTAAACATGACCACACTGAAGCTATTCAGGAATAAGACACACTACTCTGAACGAAAAATGTCTTTATTCTGGAAAATAATCTGTTTAGGAGATGTATGGGCAAACAAGCAAGTTACGTCATGATAAAATGGGTGAGGTTTTACTGCATATCAGCTGATGCACAGTGAAGGCCTACCCACTTTTACCTTGCAGTTGTTATTTCTTCTGCTATTAGAATAAAACTACTATTATTTCAGTACAGAGTATCCACATGAGGGAGTTATTCTGAAACAGATGAATGATACTGAAATTTATGCCAATTTTCCTCCTGTAGTCAATACCTAAGGTGCTATCTAGACTAGGAAAAAAGCAGGTGGTTGAAAATGTAGGCATTGGCATACAATTTGTTGGGTATTTTCTTTGTAACATGCTACATTAACATTAACTCATAAAACGGCTGTTGTCCTTGCACCACAAGCCGACTCTGTAGACTTTGTAGAAATTTAAAGACATAATTCACAGGGAACAAAATTGGAATAATTACTGCAGATACTATAATTTTTCAGGGGGTGGAAAGGTCATGTGTTCAGGTTATATCTAACACATTTGGCTTGTCTTTAAAGTGATTATTTTAAGGAGATTCAGCTAGTTTTTTAAAGGTCTGCCAGAGTTGGGGAATTAGGAAATACAAATTTCATGTGGAGTCAGGCAAGGTTACATTAACAGGTCACAGGACTATGAAGAAATAGGAGAATTTGATGGCATCTGAGGACAGTCATGAGAATGCATATACCCATTTACATAAGTCAGTGCCCAGAGAATACTCTTTGTCCCTCCTTCTGACACTGCCTCTTCCTTCCATTGCCCTGGAGGGGAGGACATGAGTCAGGCTTCCAGCATGAAAATGTGAGCCGACTCTGAGTCTTCAGAATGCAATCTCTCTGAAAATCTAGGACACAACTGCAGAGAAAGTCCCACCCCCACAAGACATTCACTCCCACTTCGCCAGGGCAAAGTTTCAGCTGAACTTGAACTTTTGTTTAGGAAAAAATTCCAAAAAATAATTATAAAAGAAAAACAATAAAGGACCTATCAGAAACAGAACAACATCAAACGAACAAAGATCTCCAAACAGTTTGCCACTCTAAACATCTGGTGCTTGGCAGCATTTGGATGACCTGCTGAGAGAACAAGAAGAGATGTGTTTCTATCTGAAAATCACTTCTAAGCCAAAACCTGCAAAGCACATAACCCGTTTCTTCTTTTTCTCTCCAGAAACACAAAGGGGGTGGTTTTGGAACTGGATACAGCTCCCCTGTTGCAACCCACAGACATTGGTGCATCTCCATGAATTTCAGCTATTCTTAACCTGCTGCTCTTGGCCCTGTTTCAACTTTAACTCTTGGTTCAGTGCTCCTTTATTCTTGCTGTGATCTCCCACAAAAATCATTTGCTAGCTCTATTTTGAAGAAAAAAATCCACCAAGTATCTCCCTTAGTGTGCAGGCTAGACCCTGCAATCTCTTTTACATCATAGGGAAAGGGACAAATACAGTCACAGCAGAAAACAGCTTCTAACCCATGAGGTGGCTCATTATTTAAATGTAATATAATTAGGAGAAACTGCCTTATGAAAAAGTAGGTGCAGCTCCTGAGGGTGGGAATCAAAAAGGGCATGTCCCTATCAGCTTTTCATTTGTCTAATGGTTTCCCTTCCAAATATAGGCCGACTTCCAAGTGCTGCATGAATAAGAGAGGAGAAAACCAGAATGAAGGGACGGAAAGCGGGAAGAGAAAGCTGGGAATGACATATTAAGGCATGCCCAACCCTCCTGTAAATTTCCCCAGAGAAAGGGTGATCTGGCTCTCTAATAAGAAGCCTTGTTCCAGCCCTGATAGACAGTAAGCTGAAACATAGTTCCTTAACTTTGTTGTAGTAAGTTTTTTTTTTTTTGATCCATGTAAGCAAGGAAATACTGTGCTATAATGTAGCTGTGCCATGGTGTGTTCAAATGTGACTCTTATAGTAGCTTTGGCTGGTTGTTTGGCTGTAGTCATTAATGGTGTCACTCCTTTGACTTCAGTGGAATGACTCCAGCAATTAATTTGACCCATTGCATTCACTTTAATAACTCACAGTGGCATTATTATCTTAAGGGGGGCATGACTATTATCACTATGAGAGTTAACACCCTCTGAAGGATTTCAGGAACACACCCTTTATTGTCTGTGTTCTTCCCTCTGGAATCCTTGGCTCTTTACGTAGATTTTTCTTTTCCCATCCTCTCCTTATATTTCTTCATTAACTATCTCAGCACACCTAGACTTGGAAAGGGAGAAGAGTTTAGATTACAATGCCAGTACTCTCACTGTAGATGCTTCCTGCTTGCAAATTATCTGCTGCCAGTGGAGACAAGACATTTTTTGGCAAACATGTTTACTGAAGTATTCACTGATGTGATTGAAATGAACAGTATAGAGAACAATGGGGGGTGGTTTCTCCCTTGTCTGATGATTCCTTTATGCCATGCCATGGGATCTTAAAAGGACTAGGTCTCTTGCTATGAACATGCTTGGCAGAAGGCTGTTCTCTGGCTGACAAACCTGGCAGAATGCCCCGTCCTGGGTTCTGATCCACAGTACATTGAAGTAAATGGGAAGACTCCCTTTGACTTCACTGCAGTTTGGAGCAGGCAGCATGACTCTTGGAGCCACAGCATAGGGAAATGCTAGGGGAAGAAGAGAAAAGGGGATGTAGGCAAAGAGCCTGATCCTGTAAGCCTATGGCCCCTAGTGGGCAACAGCAATCACAACAAGCATAATTTAGAGCAGACTTTAAGACATCAGGGCCCTGGCTACTCACAGATTACAGGATGTACAAAGATGGTTTAAGACTTAAAGTAACTGCCACTTCCTTTCTCCACTTGTTCTTACACCATATACAGGAAAGAACTCAGTAACAAGCTAGGAAATCTGTAGATTTTGCATCTGGAGAAGGCTGAGCATGGGTTTATTTTGTCTGTAGAGCTGCCGGCTGTGTACAGAAGTAGGATAACCCCAATATTCCTACAGATCTGGGCTTTCCATGGTGCTTCTTTCACACCTGCACTACAGCAAAGAGAGTATCTGTCCAAAACAGAGATCACAAATTTAAAATCCAACCAAAATTTGGTAGATTTGGGCTCAGTTGAAAAAAGCATGAAAAGTCTGTTTAAAAAGGACATCACAAGAAGGGAGGCACCTAGGATTCTCTCCAAAGACTTCGCCTTCAAAGTGCAGGACAGTGCATTCATTCTTATTGTAGCAAATAATTCATGTTTAAAAGCACTAGAAATGCTTTGTTTGTCAGACTTTGTTCTACAGCGTTATGCCTCAGAATAGGCTTAATTTCTTGAATTTGGGGAAACCTTGGTGATTGACACATGGTAGGACAAAGAGGGCTTTCAGTATTTCCAGGGCCCATCAACCATTGTAGGGTGTTTAATAATTTCTGCCCATGGCCACAAGAGTTTTTTTCCCAGTGCTGCAAACCTTTAGAGTTTCTGTATAGTTAGCTACAGCTTGCCATACTGAAGCTACAGCTAGGGTGTTTGTATGTGCAAGATAAAGTTGCTGCTAATATTGTTAGTAATATTAGCATGCTAGTAGCACCTAAGGGCTTCAGTCAAGGGTTGGGGCCCTATTATGCAAGGCCCTGAACAAATGCATACTAAAAGGACAGGCCCTGCCCAGCAGTGTTTCCAGCCTAGCTTAGGCTATGCAAATTCTATGCCATTCAGGGACTCCACCCATGCCAGGAGATATCTCAAATACGTGGTTTAGCTGGCTTTACAGTTCTTTTGGCCCAGATATTTAAATATGCTCAGTTACCTAACTCCCAATTTTATCGATTTAGAAATTATGCACTTAAAAACCTTTGAAATCCAGCCTATTTGTGTCTCTGGATTGACACAAAAATCTGAACCAGGGTGTGGAGGAAAATACTAAAAAGACCCCGTGCTGGACAAACCATAATGGTCTATCAAACACTGATCTTACAATAAAGATTGTATAAAAAATTCTCACCTTTTCCTGCCCCACTGAATTACTCCTTAAATTTCTTAGGGACTCTGTGGTATGTTTTCTGTACACAAAGAGGAACTGGCCATTTCCATTTTAAGTAGTTTATTTTAAATTAAGAGAAAAAGCAAGGTGGAAGAACTAAAGTAAGGTCTCTGTGACAGAACCCAGTGTATGTTTGTCTCCTCTGTAACATCCTGCATCAGACCTGAGCACAAATAGAAGGCAGACTTCTCAAAACTAAAACATGCCATAGGTAAAGAACAAGATCATAACATTTCAGACAGTTCTGGAAGCAATAAGACTCACAAGACACACCAAAGTAGTTTCTGCAGATAGTATGCTGGCTGGATGATGGAGAGATAGGGGAGAGATTTGAGCGTTAATCTTAAAACAATCACCATAAGATAGTGAGAGAAGACAATACTTTCCCCCATGTAGAGGGAATGGTCAATGGAGAATACACTCATGTGCCTCTCTTGGGTTAGGGACAGGCATTACACATAAGCTGGTTTAACTGATCAGAAACTGGTTTAAGCCTGTAACAGAACATATGTTCAGTGCACATAAGTCAGTTTGAAAATGACTGAAATTGGTTTGAGATAAATCTGGTTGAAAGTAGCATCAGACTTAACTGATTTGGGTCAAACGGGTTTACGCAATATCTGTCCAAGACCCCTTGCTGGCTTAAGATAAACCAGACTCCCCCAGCATCTCGGCATGGTCTCTGGGCTGGGCAGGGCTCTCTGCTCCACAGCAGGGATGGCCCCTCCCCTCTGCTCCCTGGCTGCAGCTCCGGCAGAGACTTGCAGGCACAACAGCATCTGCCTGGCTTCCTCCTGCTTTCCCCCTCCCCTCGCCACTCCCTGCTAAGCAGGGATCCTGCATCCCTTCTGTCTTAAACAGACACCTCAGCATTAGCTAGCAGACCGCATGCTGGCTCTGGTTCGTGCTGTGGCAGACAGCAGTGTCAGCTTAGGGCTTTCTGAAGCTAATCAAGAGCTGGATCTTGATACATAGATTTCTTTTCTTGACTTGTGGAAAATGTTCATTGGTAGAATAACAGTCTTCATCTACAAGAATTGTGTTTCAGTGGAAAGTTAAAGCACCGTTTCACTACTGAAATTTTTTGAATATCTTAATAAGATACATAGAAACCTTAATGAATTGACCTGAGGCTCAATTAATCCTTCCAGCAGCTGAGGTTGGTAATGCTTAGCTAGAAAGAAATCATGTATCCTGACCTTCTACACAGTTGACTGTAGACAAAATGCCTAAAGAAATAAAAACCACAGACTCATTTTCCTGCTGGCCCACTGGCAGCAACGCTGAGCATCAGCAGCCGGATGCTGCTCCCCAGCTGCCATGGCCCCATCACACCCCCTCGCCTGAGCCTGGCCTGCCTGCTGAGTCCTCAGGCAGGCCCCATGGGATCCCGCCAGTCCACCCATCCTGCCTGGCATCCCCAGCAGTGGGGTTGAAATGCACACATCCGGGTCACAGAGGATTAATTGCCCGCCCCCACCCCTCCACAACTATGGGCTGGGTCAGCACCCCGTCCTGGTCTGCCACGCCTGGCTGGATCA
>NW_017729026.1:32486918-32504080 GCF_001723915.1 Gavialis gangeticus
TAAAAACCACAGAAACATTTTAGTCTTGCTTCCCCATGGAGAGAGTTCCTTTTGGCACATCCCCTACCATTTTTAGAAAGAAAACTCTCTCTAGCTACAATCGCTGCACGGGTGTCACTACCAAGAGACGGAGCCAAAGAATCCATGGTTTGCATCTGTGTTTATACTTTTGTAAGAGACACATGTGCACTGTATGCAAAAATGATGTCATCTGGCATGGTAAAGCAGCTTTTCTGGAAAAAAAAATGAATTGTTAGATGTTGACACATGTTGCTTATTGACACTCCTACCCAGAAAATGAAGGAGCTAGAATTTTCTCAAGTACTCATTGCCTTTCCCCTTAGTCCATTTAGTAGATCCTCAGATTTACTCAGAGGTCTGCACACCCAACACTACTCAAAGGCTTTTGTGACACTTAAAAATAGAGTTATAAAGTCATTGTTTCTATGGAATAAAAATCATTTATGCGTATTGTATCAATGATGAATTCATTAACCCACAGATGGCCAACCTGTGACACATGCCACAAATGACATGGGCAGCCACTGTGTATGGCATGCAGCAGATCAGGGAACGGACAAGCAGTGCAGTGGCAGATAGGGCAGGAAGCTGAAAGCAGAACAGGGGAGGGGGATGGAGTGGCAATTAAGAAGGGTGTGGGACGAATTTGTGGTATGTCTGCCAAACATTTGGCCTCCATTTCATTAACTAGTTCTACTTGAATCTATTTTTTAAGTAATGGATAGCCCAATTTCAAATATGCATGTAGGAGAAGTTCCAGAACACAGGTGCCATTCACTATTTGTGGGGCAAATGAACTTTATATGGGGTCAGAGACTTTTCCCTCAATGAAAAAAGTAAGTCCCATATTTTTCATATCAGACAATGTAATCTACCTGTTTCCTGTTGCTGGTTAGAAAGCCTAATAGGGGGTCCCTGCTGGAAGTAGCTGGGAGCGGCTTTTTTATTAAGCAGAGCAGTGTAAGATAAAAATATTAATGCAACATTGAAGTTGCTCATTTAAAATAAATATTGCTAAAGAGTGGAAAGCTCTGGCTCCTACAGAAACATTCTCTTGGCTGTGTTGTACAGTGGAAGTATTTCCCATTGCTGTCTCTTGCTCAATGTATGTGTTTGTTTTCAAAAGTATACGATAAAAATGCAGGTCGTATACAAGTCATCACTGTATGGAAAAGCTTTAAAGCTTTGCCGTTTCCCACTAGAACCTGAGATGTACCATCTTCAAGTTGTAACTACAGTGTGTTGCAAATTCAGAGGAAGGTTTATGACAGGTTTTAACTACTGGTCTGTAGAAGCCTATGTCAGTCCCTAAAATGATCAGGGCTAGTCATGGCTGAGGATTGTCAGGATTTATCATCTCAGCAGGCTCCCTGGTTCAGTGATTTGCACTCAATTGTCTTAGAAAGTAATGGAGGGAGGAGGGGAAAAAGAAAGCGTTAGATTGTGAGTAATAATGTTAATAATTAAATCATAGAGTCATAGGTAATTAGGGTTAGAAGGGACTTAGGAGGTCACCTAGTCCAACTCCCTTTTCAAAGCAGGGCCATTCCCAATCATAGCATCCCAGCCAAAGCTTTGTCTAGCTGGGTCTTAAAAATTTCCAAAGATGGAGATTCTACCACATCTCAGGGTAACCTGTTCCAGTATTTTACTACCCTCCTAGAGAGAAAATAATTCCTAATATCTAACCCAAACTTCCCTTGCTGCAACTTGAGACCATTGCTCCTTGTTCTGCCATCTGCCACCACTGACAACAGTTTAGCTCCATCCCCTTTGAAACTCCCTTCAGGTAGTTGAAGGCTGCTCTTAAATCCCTTCTCAGTCTCCTCTTCTCTAGACTAAATGATTTAATTTGGTTTGTGTAGCTCTGATCTCATTAAGGTGATTAGGATGAGGAAAGGATACTGATCTTTCCGTAGGAAAAAAGCATACATCTATTTAGATGCTAAAATCAGTCTCTTCATTTTTTATTATTGGCTCTTAATTCAGATCAGGGCCATTTTGAGTAAATGCATACTACAATAATATAGTTGCCTCTTCCATAATGTAGAGCAGGGATCAGCAACCCCAGCACGCGTGCCAAGCATGGCACGCAAGGCCATTTTGCTCGGCACACCACCACCCGCTCAGGCTCTAAGCAGCTGCTGCCAGCCATGGAGCCCAGGCTGCTCCTAGCAGGTGGCTGGGAGGCTGCAAGCCCTGATACAAGCAGACCGGGCTCTGCGGGCCAGCTGCAGCTGGGAGGCTGCAAAAGCTGCTCCAGGCTCCAGCATGTTGGCACTCTGACACCTTCCAAGGTAGTCATTATGGTTTTTTCAACACTCCAGCCAAAAAACATTGTCTACCTCTGATGCAGAGTCTCCATCAGCTGTTTGTCATATTAAGCATAGGAGTGTACAATGTTTATGTTCTGTATCTCATGTCATAAAGCAACAAAGTGTCAGTGGATTAATAAAATCTTCGTATATCACTTCTAGGCATATTGAGATCTTTTTTCTTTCAATTGTCTAAAGTTTATTTAATTTACTATCCTTCAGCTTGCAAATGCACCAAGTTCTGAGACATCTGCATAAAAAAATGTGGCCATGTTAAGAGTGAGCATTGGTCAAATGTAGATCCACTGCAATGAATGGGAATTTTGTTGTTTATTCCAATGGAACCAGAATTTTTTGCCATATGTTATTTGTATAATACAACATTGCATCAGTGATATAGGGTAGGGTATTCTCCAGGGACACCCTAGCTGGCACCAGGGGTTCCATTGGCCATGGGGCTAATGAATAGTGTGCCTACCTTTCATCTTTGTGCTCCTCTGAGTGTGCTGTCTGTTGTCTTGGAAAAGACTTCCAGAACCAAAGCAGGTGCTACATGTTAAGGTAAAACATAATGGTTTGTGGCTCAGAGTTCTTATGGATTCCCATCCCCTTGTGGTACAGGCACAGACAGTGACAAGTTATTGGTGTAGGGATACATCTGGCTCAGCAGATGCTGTAAAGTCTGATACTCATAAATTTTGATTTCAACCAGCGAAATCCATAGTGCCTCCCAAGGAGAGTCTGCCTGCCAGGAAGATTGCTGGAATAGGTTTGAGAATGGTATGCTGAAGCCTGGCTCTGCTTTAATCTTTAGAGATTCCAGTGGAGTTATTCTAGATATAAATGATAAGAGAATCAATATCTTTCCCCAATTTTGTCTAGCCAGAATCCACCTATTTTGCTCCAGTGGCAAAAATACCTATGGCCCCCAAACTACCCACAGTCATGTTGAAATTACTCCACTTTATCATGAAGGATCCCAATAGACTACTGCCTTTTTGCCTTGTGGCACATTTTAAATAGGATGACAGTGAGGAAAAATGTAATTATTCCAACATGCTCCAACTTTTGCTATATTATCCTCAAGCTAATATTAATTTGTGCTCTGCCTAATCTGCTAATTAAGTTTTATAACCCTTTAAGAGCTTATTTATGTAGAGAAGACAGAAAAGTATTTGCATGATTACCTATAGATAGGTATATCTTGCCTACTGTTTTGAGGAAAGAAGGGAACATTTTTGCCTGCCATCATCCTTTCTGGCATTAGCCCACCCTCCTGACAGTGCAAGGTAGATTCATATTAAGATTGGATGCAGAGTGGGTTCTTTCCCATGCATAGGTGCTGACTCCATGGGTGCTCCAGGGCTCAAGCTCCCACCAAAAAATATTACTGGGTGCTTAGCACCCGTGAGCCACATTGGGTGAGCCAGTTTAAAATAACACTCTGCCTCTTCTGGGCATGCACAGGGTTTGGTGCAGAAATGTAAAAAAAATCCCAAAGCACTCACTGGCAAAAACCAAATTTGGCACCTATGTTCCTATGTTTTGTAATTAGGATCAGGAACATACATTTATTTTGAGTACAAATAAGCAGAAACAGCTTGAGATGGACAGTCCTTCAGACTGAATGCTTCTCACTGTGGATACAGAATGGACAATGGCAGTAACAAGGTTCTCCGCAGTCACATTAGGGTTGCCAATCCTCCAGGATTGCCCTGGAGTCTTTAGGAATTAGATATAAATCTCCAGGAGACTGCTGAGAGTCACCCAGGGGATAAATGATAGGGAATTCATTAAAATAAATATTAAATGTTGAATCTGGTTTATACTGGACCCACTGCAGTCCAGTGGGTTTTTAAAATGTAATAGTAACATTCATTTGCCTTCGTGATGCAAAGTCTACATACCGTAATCTGTCCTGTTTTTTTTTTTATAAATCTAAATGCCCATTTTGCTTCTAGACGTACCATCCAAGCTGTGGCACTTAGCCACACTGCACTGAGCTTGGGAATTGCTAGAGGGATTTGCCTTAAAGGCACAGTCTCCTCCTGAGTGGCTTGTTGTGTACTTAGAACTGTGCAGGCTGTGTGCTTTAGCTTGCTCATGCCTGTTCTCTCACTGTGGTAAGTCCACTCCATGACTTTATCTTCTTATTGCTGTTCCCACTTTGGGGCATGGTTCCTACAAGGCTGCATAAAGGGCACAGTTCCTGTATTCCCTTTAGTGCAGAGACAAAGGGCCAAATTTCATTCCACATATTAGACATATGAGTGGGCTTAGGTGGCTAAGTGCGATTGCATTACACCCTTTTGGAGTCCCTGAAAAACACTTAATACAGAAGGTATTAACTTTGTAGCTTTTTTGTAACTCAATCTGAAGGCTAGGATGACTGCTACATCCTGAATTAATAGATTTTCAGTGATTTGAGCAAGGTAGAACAGAATTGGACCTCAGTGCCTAAGTCCACTTGGTTGCTCAATAGGTAGAATAGAATCTGACCTTAAAACTATAGCAGGAATCTTCAAATTGCTGTAGTTCTCTCACCTCAGGAACACATCCGAGCTTGTCACCATCTGACAAGCACCATCCTGACTCTGAAGACAGTCAAAAAATCTGTAGGAAAACACCAGTGAGGATTTGTAGTTGGGGCAGGTCCACATCAATAGGATTGCCTCCTATACTCCACTTCTCTCTGTTCTCAGTCTATTTTTTCTGTTAATCCTTTCTGCAGGTACTCCATTCACTTGGGTTGGAGCATCATTCTGTATGCTTCTTGGCTACAGGCCACTGTTATGGACAGGACAATTACTGGGGAATGAATACACTGGGGAATGGATACTCCAGGAAAATCTAGAAGCCTGGTAGGAAACACCATGAATCTGACTATATGGTAGGTGCTACTGCTTTTAAGGAACAGAACTAGCATTTTCATACATTGGGGCAGATCTTTCACTGCTATAATTCAGTCTTTGACTTTGGTGGAGGCACAGTTACCCCAGCTAATTACCCATGTCACTGTATTTTTATATTATGATTATTTTTTCTTATATCAATGGAAAGAATTTTTGGAGGTGATATCTACATACTGTAGTTGGTCCACGGAAAGATAGCACCCTAAGACTGCCTTGCCTCTCACTCTATTGATGCTATGTAATTGGTCCAATAAAAGATACCACCTTAAGAAATCCTTGCCCCTGACACAATTTCTGAACTATCATGATAACATCACTGTTACACTATCTATGTCAGTGGCTTAATTTTGCATGGCTCTGAGCAGAATGTGGAGGTGCTGAGCATCCTCAACCTACACTTAAGACAACAGGAGTCTATTTTCAGCATCTCTGGAATTACTCAACATCTTGCAGTTTGGAGTCAGAATACCAGACATGTAGAAGGCAAAAGGAATGGGAAAAGAGCCTCTCTGCCAAAGAAAGGATCAACCCTTACAACTTGATGTTCACTGATAGGAATAACTTGGAATTGTCAAGGTCACTGCTTGTTTGACTATAACCCCAGTTATTGTTAAGAGTTTTTGTTATGAACTCAGCATAAACCCTACCCTATGTTTTCTTTGCTAGGGCTTGCAATTAGGTGAGTAATGATGCTGGAAGGTTAAGCAGATAATAGGATTGTGAAAATCTATTTAAAACTTTTCTTTTCTTTTTTCCTTTCTTTTCTTTCCTTTTTTTTTTTTTTTGTTGCTTCTTCTGTAACCACGAAACACAATCTCCCAAAAGCTGCTATTGTGCAACTGCATAGAAAGCCCAAACCAGGTATCACATCAAATACAAACAAAAATAAAACCCCAACTGATAAATGAAGCTTGTTTTTTTCCCTCCAGTTGCCTGTAATTATAACCATCTGAAATGCTGGATTTCTTCTGCTCAGAGACCCAGCTGAAAAAAAAAAATCAGCTTTGGAAGTCAAAACAGAGAGCAGAGCCACACCACCAGTTTAGGTCATTTTATGACTCTTGACGGTATGCTGCATTTTTAAAAAAAATTAGGAATCATATAAACAGGTTGAAAGTATTACACAAGGAAGTTACCAAAAAAATTAGCATTTCAATGGAAATATTATTTTCCTACAGTTAAGGTCAAAGTTGGTTTTAATTGGGTTCTACTTTCAGTAAGAGCAACCTGACAAAAGTTAAGTTCAAACTGCAGTTGAAAAGACTTTGAAAACTGATCCAATGTTTGTTATAATAATGCCATTCACCCTCCATAGATGTAGCTCAGGAGAAGTGCTTGCATCTAAATTATCTGGATGCAAACCATAAATACAGTGAATAGCTCATCCATGGTCCCCCTGCGGTTGCTATTCCAACCCCTGCTGAAGGTTTCATATCCACTCAATAGAAATAGTCAGGATGAGGCAGCGCTGGGGGCCATATCTGGGCCACGGACTAAGGGTTCAGCACTCCTGATCAGGTTGATCGTTTAAGAATCTAAAATTCTCTGCTTTGACTAAAACTCATAGGCAACCATTGAGCCTTCTGGATCATGTTTGAGAAGTCACCATGGATCTGAGGGGAATTCTGTGGGCCATAGCCTCACATACTAAATTAGATGCACAAGGTGGCACAGGGCCCAAGCCCAGCGTGTGGAGCTGGAGGGGAATCCTGGTGCATGGGGCCAGGTGGGGGCAGCACAGGGCCCTGGAGCCTGATGCTGGTCTGTGGAGCAGCTCAGGGCCTGATCCAGGCTGCGAACTGGCTCTGTGCCATTCATCTGACCCAGAGGGCCAAAACCTTGAGCCCCACTGACCCTCACTATTCTACAGTCCAAACATATTTGTTTATAACATCGTCATAAAACATGAGGAAGCCCATCTCTAAAATCATTTCCACCACATGTTTCTAGCTCCTAGAAGTCAGAGTTAGAACAAAGAAAGCAGAAACTATTGGACTGTTATCTGGGCACATGAAAATGAGCAGGCATCTTTTTTACAATGTTTACTAGTTTGCAAATATCCAATAAGTTCCAGAGGATGAAAACAACAGTTGATAGTTTGTGTTTTGTTTTAATAGTTCCAGCTTATCATGTGATTTATCTTTGGACACTATAGTTCAGATTCCCTTTGGACTGAAAGAAGGGACTGTTAAGTATTTGGTGACAGATTCAATTCCACCTATTATGTGCATAAGTGGACTTAGGTAGGTGCCCAGAATTATTCTATTTTAGTCCACCCTGTTTCAATCCCTGAAAAACAATGCAAAAATGTTAATGCTGGTTTTTGGGTTTTTTTGTAACCCAGTCTTAAAGGAAAGTTGATGGTGAATTACAAAAATAGATGCATTGCTAGATTTTCAGGGACTTGAACAGGGTGGAATAGAATTGCATGTGGGTACCTAAACCCACATAATGCCTAAGTGGAATCTGGCCCTTGGTAACAGCTCTCTGATTTGTATAGTGCTTCTCTACTGGCCCCAGCATAGATTAAGCAACCTATGGGCTATTCTAATTTATGCCAGCCAGCAGCAAACCATAAGGGAAACACTTTTTTTTCCCTGGCTCCTACTTTGTTGCACTGGGTATTAGGGCAGGGAGGTGATGGGGAGGCTGCTGCCACTATGCCTAGTTAGAGCTCTCCAACACCTCAGCTGGAACAAAAGAATCTGGATCATTATTTGAAATATATTTTGAATGCTTATTCATGTTCATTATTTAAATTGAAGCAATGACTAGCCACTCCTTTCAAGGGGCAGGACTGCATTGTGCTTGGTATTGTATGAGCAACAGTAAATAACCATGCATATTCTAAAATAGCCTGACATAATACTCAAAGCACTGGAAAATGCTTTTACCTTTGACTGAAACAGAAATTAAAATAGGGTGGGGATAAGACTAGTAGTCCTGCTGCCATCACTCAATAAGTATTAACAAAGAATTTGTGTTTTTGAGCAAATATTTTGGACTTGCACCTCTGTGGGCTTTCAGAGAGCTGAGTGAAGTGTTGTCTGTGAATGGTCAATTGGAGAAAGTCTAGTTTTGGTTAGCCTTAGTGGGAGATCCAGGGGAGGGTGGGGGGTGCGTTACTTATGCAGTGAGATTTCTGTAAGCACAGCTCCAGAACTCAGGGGATGAACACATTCCCTGCTCACCCCCTACTTTTTTCTTGTCATCAAATTCAGTGGGGCACAGAGGGAAAGGGGAATTGGTGTTTGCCCCTGGGTTCTGGAGCCATACCAACACAGACTCTGGCAGCCAGTGAGCTTTCTAGGAGCCCTCTGGATCTGTCCATGGTCAGCCTGGAAATATTCATGAATTTGGGTCAGATCTGTTGTATAATTTCAGCTGGAAAAAAAGACACTGAGCTGTCTCTACAAAACTGCTGCAGGCAGAGAACCTCTTTCACCAGTAACTCAGGAGTGAAAACACTCATCTAGAATGTGGGAGACCAATGTTTAACACCCTTCTCTGCCTAAGGAGAATTATAACCCACACTTCCCACCTCTTAGGAGAGTGTCACAGACACCGGGCTATAGGATATTCTGGAAGTGTTCTCCCATTGTCATTGTTCCACTTGTACAAATAAATAAGCATTCACTGGAGCAGGAACTGTAACTCACATCTCCCCCTCCCTCAGGGGAATTTTCTAACACCATGTCAGGAAGTCATTCTCACTCTCATCTCCTGTGACTAATCAAGTATTTTAGAAAAGTAGAATAGACTCCACAAGAGGAGACCCAGGGAAACCCATCTCAGAAGACCCTATGAGCTAGTGGTTAGGATGCTCACCAAAGTCACAGGGAAGGAGAGTGAGAATGACTGGCATAGCAGTTAGGAAATTCCCCTGGAAAGTGGGACAGAGGGGTTTGAAGCCCTGCTCCAGTGAAGGTTTAATTATTTGTCTAAAGCGGAACAGCTTCAGCAAGTGAAACCAAGTGGCTTTACCACAGAATATGATATAGTGTGGTAGCTAAGGTACTGTCCTGGAAGGGAAGTGCTCAAATCCCCTTAGGCAAAGGGAGGAACTAAATCTGGTTCTATGGGAGTGTGTTCATTTGAATTTTTGCAACAGTCATGGACCATAAGATCCAGTCATATGGCATGCACATCATGCTAGTTCATTTTTATTACATTGTATAATGGTGTTTAAATAACCTGTGAAGGTTAAGAGATTCGTGAGAAGAGATTTAAAGAAGAGCAAGATCACTTGGTTACAGGGTCAGGGGACATATTCCATCCACAGAGGTAAGGAGGGCCAAGGTGTGCTGAGCTGATGAAAAATAAGCACAAACTGGAAACAAAATGTTGGCAGGATCACCTGTGTTAGAACATTTTGGTGTTTGTTTGAGATTTGTTAGCAGTGAGCAGAATACTGTACACAGACAGACAGCTGAAGTATTTCTTTGGGGTCTGATCCACGTATTCTTAACTCAATAGAAGTCTTTCAATTGATTTCAGTGGGTTTTGTATCAGGTCCTTGGAACAGAGACTTTGGAAAACAGTCTGCCAAACCCTTAATAAAAAGGCCATGAATCAATCCTCACCATATCTGCTCCAGATTTTGAAACAAAACCATCCTGCAGATGGTTTGATTGCCAGAAGGAAAAAAAAAAAACAGCTTCCCCCCCTGAAACTTCTTGTCTATGGAAAGAGTTTATCATCTACAGTATCATTAAACTTGTTGGAAATTACCTGATGAATTTCTCAAGTATGTACATTTCTTTGGTAAGATATACAGTAAGCTTTGCTCAGAACAGCCAGCCACCCTAGCTGTATCTCTGCTGCACTTGGGACACGTGATTGCAGCATGTTAGATTTACCCAAGCAAACTTGAATCCAGCAGTAACAATGGCAGTGAACTCACAGCAACACCCAGAAAATATTTGGTCACCCAGAAAGTAGTCAGAGTCCATGGTGAGATTTCAGATCCTGCACTGAAACTAGATCTGCTGAGGTAGCAGTCATTGTTAACCAAAGCTAGTTAGAATGAGATTGTCAGGTCTATCTACCCAGGCTGTGAAGAAACGTCACTTGTGGTATGAACATACCCTGCAATCCACTGATATAATTATTGACTATATCTCTTTGCCTTAGAAAGGCCCCGGGCTTGACACAGCTTTTATCTAGAGGTCAGGGGAATTTCTTCTGATTTATGTGTTCTGACATCAGAATCTGGCACACTGCTTTCCTATAAAAAAAATAGAAGACAGTGCTCTGACTGCACACGGCATACACAGAATGTGAGCTAAACGATTCTGCTTTCTTGTGCTTACAGATTATATTCTTTCCTGTGTAAAAGGCTATTTTCAGGACTTAGGTCCATGTAAGACCTTAAAACAGGACTTAAGTTGTGCATGGATGTGATACATAGCAGTGAATTTTATCCCCAGAAGTACAGTGATACCAAGCAGTAGCATAAGTAGGGTGGGGTGAGAGGGAGATCAGACCCAGGTGCCAACTAAGGGCATTGGTATAGTTCCATGCCCAGCAGTGCATTTGGAGGAGGGGAGGGATGAAATGACCCCACCCTGGAAACTTTGCCATGGGAGGCACAGCCCTGCCCCCGAGGGTGGGGGGAGACAGTTTGTGTCTATGCCTATCCCTCAGCTGCAGCAGCCCATCAGCAGCCCCTCAAGTGGAGAGAGCCATGGTGGGTAAGACTCCTCTCCTTATCTGTTCCCTTCTCCCTCCCATCTCCAGTGATCAACACAAATCCCCCCTTACTCCAGATGCTGAAAGAACTTGTTTTGTCTCTGCTATTGAGATTAATTTAGCTTTACCATTTGTTGCTATTTATTATCTGTACACTCTTGCAGTCATGTGAAAGGCCCAGTCCCCATTGTGCTTGATACCTTACAAGCACATAACAAAAGAAAATGGTTCCTACCTCTAAAAAAAGCTAAGATGACAATATGTGGTTGTAGCCAAGAGGCATAGACATACCTTGGTGAAAGTGAGTTGATTATAATCATTTTAGTCACTTATCAGCATCCCTCCCACTGATTCAAGAGTTTGGAGTGGTGTTTTTTAAAGCTATTAAGCTGATCTTGAGGGAAAAATACAGATAAATATATTGAGCAAAATAAATAAGCAGCATAATGAAGGTAGGTGGTGTATCAAGTGCCCATTGTGCTATATAAATAATAAGAGAGAAAATGAATAATGGGCCAAATTGCTTTTTTTTCCCATTAGAAAGAGGCCACGAGTTCTCCCTGCAGCATTTTCCCCTTCATTTGTTCCATTGGGTGGGTGGAATTTGTCTCCTTTGCAGAACTAGACAGAACCTGTGGATTACCTTCCAGATCTGCAGCGGGATCAGGTGGAAGCCATATCTATTAGGGGTGTGCGAAACGGGCCGTATTCAATTTGGATTCAGATTCAGCCTGAATCCGGCACAGTGATTTGATTTGCTTTTTTTGGATCACTTTCCCCGATTCAATTAATCCAAATCTGAATCTGAAGATTCAATGCTGATTCAGAGAATCAGCAATTTGGCCATAGACACAGCTTAAAATGTTTCTTCTACATACCTCGAGGTACCAGGCATGACTTGTTAATGCTGCAATGCTGGGGCTGATGGGGTGTCCCAGAGGAGCATGGGGGGGCCCCCTCGTGTGCTCAGTGGTGAACCCAGAATTGGACCAGAAGTACTTCCGATCCATTTCTGGGTCTTTTGGAAAGCATGCACGGCCTCCCATGCCCCCCCAGCTCAGTAATTGGCCACGGGAGAACCCTGGGTGCCCCCCAGACCCAGGAGGCACCAGCTGCCGAGCCGGGGAGTATGTGGGGGGGGCTCCCCATGTGCTCCCCGGCAGATCCAGAAGAGGACCAGAACAGCTTCTGGTCCACTTCCGGGTCTGCTGCTGAACGTGTTGGGGACCCTGCAACCTGCGCTCCCATGGGATGCTGCACCCACCCCACCATTGCAGCATTCATGAGCTGCCTGGTACCTGTAGAAAAAATTTTAAAAGCTGTGTGTATGTCTGAATCACCAAATCTTTCTGAATCTCTCTGAATCAATTCAGGGGGTTCCAATACGGTTCAGAGAGATTAAAGGGTCTCCTGATTCAATTAGAATTCAGAGATTTGGCTACCAAATCAGGCTGAATCTTGGCCAGATCAATCAGGGACCAAAGCTTTGCATAACCCTAATAACTATTTGTGTGATGACCTTTGGCTTCCCTCCAAATCCTTAGGTTCTCTTATCTTGTGTATCTTCATGGCAGCATAATTCCAGCTGAGTCCAACCTCCAGGGTCTTCACCTTCAACTCCTGTCTCTGTTTCCTACCAAGGTAAACTTCTCTGCCTTGGGGGTGAGTAAAATACCCAAAATAAAATCTTTACATAGCAAATCATTCATGGTCAGAGCTCCCAAGCTCTCACTGTGCTGCAGACATATGGGATCAATCAGACATCACTATCTTGGAGGAGGAACGCAGCAGCGTTCCGTGCCAGCAACACTCTCAAACAAACCTGTTGAATGGATCTTTCTTTTCAAAGTGATAATATAATAGGTTATAGGGATCTTTACTCTTGAAACATATGGCTGCCAATTCAAAATTAATCTTTTGAGAGGTGATTCTATGCTGCGAAGTGGCTATGTACTTAAGAAGCCTGTTCTGTCTGTGAATCATCACTGCTAGAGACAAAGATGAACTTACTTGGTTGTTTTTTCATCCCTCTCACTTATTCCTGCAGAGACAAGCTTGCTTTGGGAGAGGGAAAATAGTTCTCTTTTGGCTCTCATAAACCCAACATTGCTAATTAGAGCTTTGATCCAACAAAGGATTGGCAGGATCAGGGTCTAATTTCTAAATTCAGGGCCCAATCCTGACCTCAGTTACAATGGGTCTCCAGGGTTGAAATTGTTCACACAATATAGAGACAATGAGTGTGAATAGTTGAAAAAGAGAAGAATCAAGACTATTATTATTAATTATTCTGGAGGAATTAAAGTGAGGCAGGTTCTTCTCAGACATGTTAAGGGTGTGGATCACTTGTCATTGCTGATGATACAGAAGTGACTATCTGTATTGTACAGAATGAGGTGAGAAAGGCAGTTTGAGGCCTTTTGGATTGGACTATGCATAGAAGCCGTCAAGGAGGAAGTGAGATAGGAAGGCGACATTGTGGCTAGCAGCTTATTTGGAGCAGGAGAGCTAGGCAGGAACACAGAAGCCAAGGCAAAGATAGATAGCTAAACAATGTAATGGCTTGAAAACAACGAGAAGGCATTTGATTGACCAGAACTTGATCTGTGGAATCTTAATTAGCGGGGAATAAACTTGCAGGTGGCAAATAGCAAAATTTGACTTTCAGCTCCCCAGATGAGTTTGCAGAGCTGATCACAAGAAAAAAAAATCATTTTGTTCACTGAAAACTGAGTATTTGGTCTGGAGATCATTGAGACACAATAGGCAAAATGAGTTTTTACAGTAAGTTTTCACAGTAGAATTCGGATGTTAGCCCAGCCTATCTAAAAACAAAATTCTTCTTTTCAAAAATGATCAGTTCTGAGTTGAGAAGGGAACATTTTGGTGTTGGATCTTTTTTTTTGGCAACTTCACCAAATTTAACCGTACAGAAGAGTTAATCAGGCCCTATCTCTGATGACTGCACATGCATATTATGAAGGCTTAGTTTACTTCAATGGTCTACTTTTATACCCATCAGGATGACTACACTTTGTTTGTTCTGACAGAGCACTGGCCAGAATGCTCCTCTTCTCCTGTCTTTCACTGTAGTTCCACCCTTCTTTTTCCCTGTATACAAAAAGCACAGCTCAGATGGTTGGTTACCTGTGCCTGTCCAGACATTGGATGCTTGTCCTGCCACCTTTGGCTGCTGCCTGTGTAGAAAAACTCAACTATTTTCTTTTATCTGCACCCAAGTGACACCTTTTCTCTCTCCAATGTGCTTGAATCCTACAGATTTTTATAATGCCCTGCAGATGTCAGAGCCTCTTTGAAGTTGGCAACAAAACAGAGATGGCAAACCTGTGAAGAGGCAGTGAACTAAATCCCTTCCTCTTTTAGAATTTGTAAACACCTCTCTCCCTCGCTCACTCGTTCTTGCTCACTCTGATCTTGAGTTCTGAGGTTTTCTTTGCTGTGGTTTAAACTGCAATTTGAAAACGTTTCAATTGTCATCTTGCATTGTGAGGCAATCCATGGTTCCACAGCCACAAAAAGGCCTACTAATTTGGTTCCATCCTGTCACTGATTGTGATGTGTCTGATGCAGCTGGATGTGGTCATGTCATGAGTTCCAACATTATCTATAACAGGAAAACAAATGTCAAAAGGGAAATACTATTGTCTCAAAATTAGCTTTAAACAAATCAGATGATGTAGAATAGTGCAGTTCTCAGCTCCATATTCCCACATGAAAAATGTTGTTAAAATGGAAAAGTATTCAAGATGTGGCAACTATTTAAAAGGGATGAAAGAAACCATGGAATATTTAAAAATAAAGATGAAGGCTGGGATTGATAAGTTCAGGTAATTTTTTTTAAAAAATCTCAACTGTTTATGGAAAGGTCAACTGTGTTCTCATCTTCCCTTTCATCAGAGGACAAGGTTATAACTTGCTATGATTAATGGATTCAATTCACTTTCATCACCTATTTTTGTTGGAGCTGGGAAGTTCTGCTCTTTTAAAGTCTCTTTTTTGTCTTTTATGAACAAAGGTAGTGAGGAGGCAATAAGGTAAACCTGGAATTAAAAAGGATGTTGGGTATTCAAGTTCTTTAAAAAGAGCATTGGGGATCATTTGGGCTTCTTGCCTTGTATTATTATCTAATCTGATTTATAATGTACAATACTCCATTCCTATTCTCAGGTTCCAATCCCTTCTTTGGCAAGTTTGCACAATGCTCTCACACCACTGGCACTGTCCTGTTCTATGTTGTTACAAAAGAATGCATCTGTAGTATCTTGCCAGAGGCCTTTGCTAAGACAAGGATTGTTGTTCTTTAATTTAAAAATGATAAAAGAATTTCTCCTAAATTATTCAAAAAGCTCCAGTGCTCTAGTGCTCACAAGTAGTTTTCAATGGGAATATTGGCTGGTATGGAACACTGATTTTTAATATAGACTTGGGTTGATTGCCTGGTTTCAATCTTAGGAAGTGGAAGTTGTTTTCAAAGGTCTTTCCATGGACTTTTCCAGTAAGGTCCATGGAAAGTATGGACCTTACTTTCCATAGAACTAATGGAAAGTAAGGTCTGTTAGTGGCCTTACTTTCCATTAGGCCAATAATAGACAGGCTGTAGTGATGATGCTTAGCTAGGAAAGAAGCTGTGATGAGCCACATGTCTCAAGAACGCTTTCAGAAAGCTCATGCATAGCCAGCATTGGTATATCCAGATTATGCACGCACAATGTACATAAAATTACATTTTAGATTTCAGTGAAATCTCAATGAAAATTTTTTTGAGATTCTGCTTTATGCGAAGAAATGTGTGGATATTTGTTCCTTTGGGATTTCACTGAGATGGAGGTATCAGCATTATATATTTTTTTCTGTAGACACCTCTTGACTATTTATACTTGAATGGGGAAGTCTCAGTTCTGATTGTGGAATGCCCCCAGTGAAATATGTTTTTTGTATGGCTCAGATATCCTAGTGTGATTGCCAGCTAGAGATGATATGGGTCAATGATAATGGTTTCCACTATCAGATAGGGCCTTAAATAATTTATATGACATTCCAGAAAGTCTACTGCTGTCCTATTTCAACTAAAGTATTTTAAAACAGCATCCTGCTTTCATTAGAAAGGAATTCTAATCAAAACCCAGATCCAAACAACTTTGCAAAAGATGAGACTTAAATTCAGATTGAAACACTGCAGATTGCACCTATCTTTACAGCAAATTGCTTTAAAAAGGAGTGTGAAAATGCCATATTTCTAAATTAGAAATTAGAAATGTCTTAAAAAACTTTCCATTTGTATCTGTTTGAACTTATACACAGATTAGCTGTAGCCATATTCAAACCACATTTCATTTGCTTGAATGAAATTTTACATCTGTACTTAAGAGAATTCATGCCAGAAATGTTTGTATGCTCATTTAATCAGGGAACAGAAACAATTTCAAGTGATTTAGTTCCAATGCAGGTCTTGAATAGAGAATATCAAATACTTCCAGAAGACAGATTATGATCCAGCTACAAAGTTTACAAAAAGGAAAATAATTGACTACATAGTTTTGAATCATTCATACATTCGAAGACATTATTATTTGGTAACTGAAGTGTCAGAAAAAAACAGAAAAAGAAAAAGCAGAAAAGGAAATTAAATCCATTAGATATATTAATTATTATAAAAAACCTGTTCAGTTCTAATCCCAGTTCAGAATGTTCCAATTGGTCTCTAAGGTGAAAACTAAACATAAGCTTAGAGCAGGCACTTGCCATATTTCCTTTAGTAACATCAAAGGGCTTGTGATCAACTTTCAACATGACTTCTTGATAAGGACAGTTATCCTCTACCAGAGAGGAAAAGGAGAGCTAAAAAGGTAGATTTAGGAAATCAGTGAAAAGATGCATTATTAGGCTTTACCTCATCATGATAGAGGACAAAGATGGCAAGAGGACAAAACTAGGTTTTTTTTCAGAGTATATTTAGATTTTGTATTACTAGTACCTCTATGTTAATAAATGGGCAAATGATTATATACAATTTTATTGGCAGTAAAACTAGCGTCTGAAGCCAATTTTTTCTTTTATTTTACAGACTACAAATACTTCCACATTCTTGTTACTAAAGGCATAGGCTGTAGATAGAAACATTTGAAAGCTATTAAAATCATTTAGGGAATTAATGTGGCTGTGCTTTGAACCCTATTAAAGTGTATTAGATTATATCAACTGC
>NW_017729026.1:32504091-32506193 GCF_001723915.1 Gavialis gangeticus
TGCTGGGGTCGTTTAACCCCAGTACTCTTTCCTGCCATGTTAGAGGGTCGGACTCAATGATCCACTCAGTTCCCTTCCGACCCTAGAAACTATGAAACCATGGGGCTATTGAGTAAAAGGGGGGACCCAACCCAATTGCTTGAGGTTTCCATTTCTCCAGCCTTTCTTACAAATGTCTGAAACTGGAGTATTCTACCTGGGGGTGAAGGAAATAGCCCATTCATTCCGAAATGAAGATTTTGGGTTTCCATTTCAGCAAAAACAAAACAAAACAAAGCCCACAAAAGCAAGCAAATTTATTTCAGGTATTTTCCTCACCCTTTCCACTACCACCACTTTACACTTTTTGTTTCAGTTGCTGGGCCAAAATGCAATTGTTTGTGTAGTTCTGAACACCTCTTCTCTCATAAACCATCCCCACTGCTTGCCAGTTACATGAGTCTCATGTGCTGTGCACGTTTACTGTGCTCTGCACGCAAGGACAGAGTAGCAAAGTTACTGCTTCCACACAAAGTGCTCACTGACTTTGGTAGACAAGTTATACCATTTGTAACTTGTGTGCTGTGCAGCTCATGAGGTAATCAAGTCACCTAGGTACAACTATGAAAGGAGGGTGAAGGAAGGAGGAAAAATAAAGCTAATCACCAGTGCTTTTACCTCAAGACCCTTTGGTGCTGTTAGTAGCCTTAATCTGAAACTGGTTGCAAGTCAGAAAGGCCCCATGAAAAGAGGGACGTGTGTGTGGGTAAGACCTTCCTACTGCATTGGGTTTGAGGTCTCCAATGAGATGGAAGTCAACCTAACATTAACTAATCACAAGTGACACAAGGAAAAACTGAAAAAGCCAAATATTTTTCCTGTTGCTGTAATAATTAGGTTGCTGTCAAGTCAGGACTTTTTCCACAGCCAGCTACTCAAGCAGTACTGGTCTTAGGCACCAACTGCCAACGGATATCCATAAGCAGCTATCAACAAGTTAGAAGCATGGTTAGAACTTGTCAGCAGCTCTGAATCACCCATCAAAAACTCTGGACCTGTGGAAGGAGAAAGATGTTATGTATGCTATGCATTTTGCTCTGAGCTGAGCCCCACGTATGCCCAGAAGAGGCAGAGCATCACTTCAAACTGACTTGCACGATGTGGCTAGTGGGTGCTGAGCACCCACTATTTTTTTTGGTGCGTGCTTGAGCCCCAGAGCACCTATGACCTCAGAGCCAGTGACTTTGCTTTGTCCAGCAGTCCAGGATGTGCCACATGTCAGGCTGCTGGTACCTTCAATAATAGCAATCAAGAGGGACAAAACAGGGAAGGAAGCAAAACATTCCAGCCAAGATTTAGGAATGTGGCAGTCTTTGAACCCTATTAAAGTGTATTAGATTATATCAACTGCAATAGGAGTGAAGGGCAGAAAAAAGGCAAAAGAGAGGGGTTTCCTCTGTGAAACAGGGAACTGGCAAGAATGGGAAAAGCTGGGATGACTTTAAAGGTATGCCAAATTACTTTGGTTTTATTTATAAGGAATTTACCATTTCACTCTGGCAGGCATGTTATAGCTGATTATGACTATGAAATAATTTCCAAGTCCCAAGGTACCTATTCACAGCTTTTCCTCACTCCACCACCTCGGTATTTTGAAAGGTCCCAGGAGGTACATGGGGACAGGCAGGGACAGAGAACCACCACCCCATGCCACTGCCTCACAGGAGCAGGGCCAGGCTGGGGCAAGAGCAAGGCCACACAGATGGTGCCCTCAGCCCCCAGCTCGATGTCTGGCCACTTGCCACCCCCACCACACTGTGCCCGGCTGCTTTCCACCTCCCCCACCACCAGGGTACACTTACTAAAAAGGGGGCTGCCACTTATTAAAAAAGGTTGAAAAGCCCTGTGCTAGCTAATACACAGACACCGTCTGTGCAAGGCAGAGGGGAGGGGGGAATTCCTGCTTAGCAGGGAGTGGTGAAGGAGGTGGAGGGGAACTGCAGCCAGGGAGAAGAGGAGAGGCCAGCCCTGCTGTGGAGTAGAGAGCCACGCCAAGCCCAGAGAGCATGCTGGGATGCTGGGGGTGTCTGGTTTATCTTAGACCAGCAAGGCACCTGGGACAA
>NW_017729026.1:32511193-32532281 GCF_001723915.1 Gavialis gangeticus
AGAGAGCCACGCCAAGCCCAGAGAGCATGCTGGGATGCTGGGGGTGTCTGGTTTATCTTAGACCAGCAAGGCACCTGGGACAAACATTGCATAAACCAGTTTGAGCCAAATCAGCTAAGTCTGATACTACATTCAACCAGGTTTATCTCAAACTGGTTTCAGCCATTCTCAAACTGGTTTACGTGCCCTGAACATCTGTTCTGTTATAGCTTCATACCAATTTCTGATCACTTAAACCAGTTTATGTGTAAAGTCTGTCCCTTCTAGCCTATGAGGAAAGTAAGTCTGCTGTTTTATGCCAGGGTCCTGAAACATATCAGTTGGTCTAATACATAGATTTCTGACCAACCTCAAAGTCCAGGTCCAGAAAATGTAAAGACCAGACATAGTCATATTTGAATTAGTCTAGTTTTAGTCCATTGTGTCACAAGTATTCTTAATATATGTGGTAGATCCAAACATGGACATACTACAGTACAGTATTAATGAATCATGAAGATGTAATACAGAGCATTATATCCTAATAAGGATAGACCAATATTCTCAAGACCAATCTGAACAAATCTAACTCTTAAGAACACTGCAGGGTTTTATTTTTTAATAGAGGTCCCTGAGATTCCAGTGAGGGAAGACCTGTTTGACAGACCCAATTTACACACCCCTGGTATCAAACCACGGCCTGTTTTTACTTGTATAGTTCAGGACTGTTCAATCTTTATGAGGTTGCATAAGGAGAGGTTAGGGAGGAGGTAATACACTTTACTGGCAGCAAAACAACAGAATACTCAATATTTAGATACTTAACAGGGAGCAGCAGGAGTTATTTAGCTTTGAATAATAAGAAAATGTAATTTATAACTGTAGGGCTCTTTCCTTTTCCCATTGATTTCATTAGATGCAGGTTCAAACCCATAGTGGCTCATCTTGATCTGTTCATTGGCATCACAGCACTTCTGGGGAAGCCTCCCTCAATTTCATTAAAGGTATACAGGCAGTCCTCAACTTACAACGTTTCGAGTTACAATGTTTCTCACTTACAACATTTATAAATGGACACCCTGTTTCAACTTTCTGACATCAGTTTTGACTTTATAATGCTTGATCCAATGTGATGCCACACCAGCAAACAAGTTCACTGCATCGCCCATCTCCCTGGAGAACATCTGCCCAAATTTCCTCAGACACTTTCTTTAAGAAAGCAGACAAGCCTCCAGAAGAACCTGCAGCCAAGATCCTGAGAAGACTCCAGCCAAGAACCGTTCATAAAGTCCAGCAAAGTCACCTCAAAGAAGTCCTTGCAAATCAATATGATTGCCATTTACAAGATAAATACATTAATGTAGCTATAGGTGTGTAGGTTGTAGCCGTGCTGGTCTAAGGACATACGCAGACAAGGTTCTTTGGGTGAATCTGATATCTTTTATTAGACCAACTTAAATAGCTGGAAAACAATTATTAAGCAAGCTTTCGGGTTCAAAAACCCTTTGTCAGGCTGAGGAAGTTTCAGCAGTTGGTGTGTGCTCTTTCTGGATGGAATGAATAGTAAAAAAGCCAGAGGCTGGGCTGGTCTGCATACAAGACAGGTAGTCAGTGAAAATGTAGATTGAGGAGTCAGTGGGTGAGAGACAGGCTTGGAGGTGGGGGGCGGGGGAGAGAGAAGGGGGATGAATAGTGGAGAGATACCTGAGGAGTCAGATGTCAGGCAAGTTATAACGTGTCATGAATCCCATGTCTATATTTAGTCCATGATTTTTGGTATCCAGGAGGTTGATGAAGTGGAGTTGATAGGCTCATCTCTGGGAAGTGTTTTGAAAGTTTCCTTTGAGGATCACGACTGAGAGATTGGAGAGAGAGTGGTTTTCTTGTGAGAAATGTGCCCCCACAGGTAACTGGGTATTCCTGTCTTTGATAGATTTCCGGTGTGCATTCATTTGGGTGCACAGTTGTTGTTTGGTCTCTCCTACGTATTTTCCATTAGGGCATTTGGTGCATTGGATGAGATATATTACATTTCTGGAGGTGCGTCTGTAAGCTTCGGGACTGCCCATGGCTCTGTTGTGGGGTGTAGGAATTGTGGGGGTGGTGGAGATGTGTTGGCAAGTTTTGCATTTCTTGTCATGGCATGGTCTGGATCCCATTGGTGTGTTCTGGGCCTGAGGAAGTTTGCTTCTGGTGATGAGGTTAGCAAGGTTCAGTGCTTGTTTGAAGGCTAAGATGGGTGGCTCTGGGAAGATCTTTTTAAGAATAGGGTCTATTTCTAGTATGGGTTGCAATTGTTTGAGGATTTTCTGTACAGGTTCGAGGGAGGGGTGATATGTCATCACCAGCGGTGTGCGATTTGTGGGGGGGGGTTTCTTCTGTACTGCAGCAGTTCTTCCCGTGGTATCCAGGTGGCTCTTTCAAACGTGTGATCTATCTCTCTGGAGGAGTGTCCTTGTTGGGTGAAAGCCTTTTTAAGATTGGTGAGGTGGCAATTCCGGGTGTTCTCGTCAGTGCAAATTCGGTGGTATCTGAGGGCGTGGCTGTATATCACAGCTTTCTTGGTGTGTTTAGGGTGATTGCTGGTTCTGTTGAAACTTCTTTAGCCTGATGAAGGGTTTTTGAACCCAAAAGCTTGCTTAATAATTGTTTTCCAACTATTTAAGTTGGTCTAATAAAAGATATCAGATTCACCCAAAGAACCTTGTCTGCTTAATGTAGCTATATTACTCATCTATAATTGATTGAGTTCAAAATTCTGGGGTATTTTTAGTGAAAATAGGGTATTGGGCCTTGGTTCAGGAACCAATCCCTCATTTATAACATTGCTTCTAATGAGAAAATTAGTTCCAAGTCGCAACGCTTTGACTTAAGATGCAGTTTTCAGGAACCAATAGTGTCGTAAGTCCGAGGACTGCCTGTAGCCCCAACACCCTGATCTTTCAAACACATTCTGCAAAGTTAGTAAAGCAGCCTTTCCCTAATGAAAACAAAGCTAGGTGTAATGTGACACAGCAAGCAAATTTAGGATGATACCCAAGACAAGCTTCTTCACAGTGGGAGTGTCTGTATGAGATGCTATGTCTCTGTAGCAACAAGCAATGATGACATAGTGTCAGTGAGCACAAACCATGACGCTGATACTACTAGCATGTAGTAGCTCATCGTTATCGTGCAGTAGGGTCAGAAAAGACCTGTCCATGTAGTCGTGCCCAGTGAAGTCTATTATGCTGTAAGGTCCTCTTCAAAAGAAACTGCCAGAAGTTCATTCTTGCAGTCACTTAAAATTGGATTTGACAAAGCACTTAAAACAACAGGGAACAATGTTTTATTGGGAGGAAGGTGATCTAAATCAATTGTGGTCAACCTATGGCCTGTAGACCAGATCCATCCCTGGGAGCTGTTCCCTCCATTCCACAGGTTCTCCACAGATACAGAAATTTGGTGGAGAGGGAGTAGCAGACATCTTAATTGTGATGGCTCTAGAAGCTCTCTTAGTGGCCATGGGAGCTGTGGGAATTAACACTGCCACTTCTGCCATGTCACCAAATTTGTAGACCTGTGACAAGCCCCAGGGCCTGGATGATATGTCCTTGTTTGCCAGATTGCTCCAGCATGGGGGCTTAGGTTGACACATAGGGTTGGGCTATGGCTGGATTCAGTGTGTGGAGTTGCTTTGTGACTGCATTTGGCACAGAGGGCCAGGATGGGGTGCAGGGCCAGGTCAGCACCTGGAGTCACTCCTTGATCAGATCTGGCCCATGGGTTTGGGCCAATGTGTGGGGTTGCACCTGTAGATCAGCCCCACATGCTGGCCCTGCACTGGATCTGGCCTGCAGGCTAGCTCCAAGGTGCTTCTCTGGCCTACAAGGTTGGATGGATTGGCTTGATGTGGGAGCTTTAGTTTCATTCTAATTTCATGGTTCTATTAAAAGTTAACTCTGAGTTTTTCATGTTAAAAATGGTGATATAGAAAATAAGGGATTATCTATTTGGGGAACCTAGGTTGCATCTATGTGTACTGATTTAAGGCACATTAGTCATTTTAAGGTGCATCAAGGGTGTGGATCTATATGTGCATGCCCCTAATGCACCTTAAAAATGGCTATTTTAAGCTATTTGAGCCTAAATTTGATACCTGCAAAAGCAGGTATTAAATTTAGGTGCAAACAGTTAAAGCGCCTTAATGCATGTGTAGATTTGCTAAGGAGTATTAATGCTATGTATGTTGACTGATTTGGGACTAACTTTAGTCCCAAGTTGATTTGTATACTGCATTAATGTGCCTTAGCATATGCATGAGTAGATGCGCACCTACATCACCTTAATGCATATTAGGCAAATATACATTAAGTTTAGGCATGCGTAAAACCACATGTAGACACGCCTCTATTGTATAATAAGTTCAAGTGTAATCTTTCTCTTCACTAGCTCCTAGTGGGGACCCTATTATTAACCCTTCAGTACCTCTTTGTGGTTTAACTTAGGTCAAAGAACATGCACATGGGGAGCTATTGCAATAGCTGTTTGTGGAACAACTATTCTGGGCTTTTCCCCCATGTTACAAAGGGTCAAAGGTCTTATGGGCTAGTAAGGCTAGAGCGCACACAAGAGAGATATGACTAGTATCACACCTGATTTCCTTTGACTGCCCAGCCAGAATGACTGGTAGCCATTTACTTCTGGTTCATACTGGAAGCAGCTTTCAGCACAAGTCTAGAGCAGGGCTTGAACTTACTTCTTTTGAGCAATAATAAAACATTTTAGTTATTCTGCTCGCTCATACTCTTGCCTCACATTGGTACACCTAAGTAATTACACCTTTTGACTTAAAGAAAACTGGTCTAACTGGTTTTTAATGTTCAATGACTGAAGCCCAGAATTTCCAGGCTGATTATTAAAACAGGTTCTGGGAAAGCAGAAATGTTCAGGAAGCCTAATACCAAGCTTATTAAAGAAATATGGAAAAAAGGCAAAGAACCTTAATGGCAAGTATAGCAAATTCAAGCAGTCACATATGCTGACTCTGTATGTGGGAATCATTTGTCAATATTTTAGTATATTTGTTTAATATGAATGAATAATGTTAATGTTCCTTACATAGTTTAATTACACTAATGATCAGATTCCATGATGATGGATGTTTTAAAAACACCTAGGTAGAAAGAAACTTTTAGTTTCATAATAACAGGTAAATTTTGTAAATTTAATCTTAAAAATTAATCCAAGTTAATTTAATAAAACAAGAAGAATTTTAAATGGGACTTTTCTCTGGCCTCTGCTTCTCTGAATGCCTAAAGCAGGAATTGATGGTGCTGTTAGAACCAGACAAAAATGATGAGAATTTTTGTGGGAGATTCTTTCACTGACATTTTGAAAATTCAAAAATTTTGAGCAGTATTAATATTGATAATTCAACTTCAGATTGAGAGATTATATTTGTGAAATTGCAGTGGGCACATTTTCAAATTTCTTTCCCCATTACTTAGAGCTTTAAAATGTAAAGGAAAATTTAATTCATCAGTCAGAGGGAGTCAAAGTGTAGGTCTATATAGCTGTTTAGGACCACCTTCATACCCATTCGTTTTGATATTGAAAATACGTTAGCTAAAAATTGGGGAGCACTATGATTCACTCTCAGAAGCTCTGTTGAACTTCAGGGCCCAAGTCTGAACATCTTTCTGGCTCATCTCTCAGTTCAGTGTGCCACCAACTCCCTCAGAGAACAGTGGCTGTTGTTGGATATTCCCTGTTCAGTATCCACTTCTGGATCCCTGTGACCTGCACACCTTTCCCTGTTTTATTTCTATTGTGGCCTTCCACTGAAGATGAAAAGGGCTTTTAGCATTTTCCAACCCAGTTCAGTTAAGGACTACAAATATTGTAGTCAAGATCCACATCCCCAGTATTGGAAGAGCCTTCAGTCTTGGGTGGACCTAAAAGTTGGCCTCCTCTGCTAACTCCAGTACACAGTATCAGTGCAATGTGCTCAGAAATCACCAGGGTAATTTAGCTGAGAAGCACAAGTCCACCAGAGGCAATCCCACAATAGGGCTGTGCAGAGCAGACCCTATTTGATTCAGATTTGGCCCGAAGCAGGGACAGTGATTTGATTTGCTGATTCAAATCACTGTCCCCGATTTGATTCGGCCAAATCCGAATCTGAAGATTTGATGCTGATTTGGAGAATCAATGATTCAGACATAGACACAGCTTTAGAAGTTTTTTCTACATACCTCAAGGTACCAGTGCAGCTTGTGAATGCTGCAATACTGGGGTGCATGGAGCATCCCACAGGAGCTCAGCAGCAGACCCAGAAGTACTTCTGGTCCACTTCTGGGTCCACCGGGGAGTGCTCTGGGGGCTTCCCCCACACCTCCCCAGCTTGGTGATTGGCCATGGGGGGACCCCGGGTGCCCCCCCAGACCCAGGAGACACCAGTGATCGAGCCACGTGGGTGCGGCTGTGCTCCCTGGAGGACCTGGAAGTGCTTCTGGTCCACTTCTGGGTCTGCTGCTGAGCATGCTGGGGAGTCACCCATGCTTCTGTGGGACACTTAATGTGCCCCAGCACTGCAGCACTCATGAGCTGCCTGATCCTTAGAGGTATGTAGAAAGAACATTTAAAGCTGTGCCTATATCCGAATCGCCAAATCTTTCTGAATCTTTCCAAATCAATTCAGTGGGTTCTGATTTGATTCAGAGGGATTAAAGGGTCCTCTGATTCAATTCAGATTAGGAGATATGGCCACCAAATTGGGCTGAATCTCTGCTGAATCGAATCAGGGACTGAAGCTTCGCACAACCCTACCCCACAACTTCCTGTGTTTTACTTCAGACCCTTCCGTATTCCACTACCTCTCTCTATTGCCCATTTTCCTGCTGCCTGTTCCTTAAGCAGAGCCAATCTAGGAAGCAGACTGCCCCTTTCTTGGCTTTTTCTTTGGTGTTTGGTATGCAGCCACTGCAAAGTAAAGTATACATGTATGTGTGTTGTGGGGGTGGCTCAGGCAAACAGCTTATACAAGTAAAGCCAGTCTTTGAAGCTGGCTGTTTTCCTTATTTTCAGTCATACTGATTCTAGGGCTTTGCTATCTGAAGCATGGAAGGAAGGGATTTTTTGGCTGGAGTGACTTTTGCCACCATGATTTTACCAAAGAGATGATCAGGAGGACCTCTATAGAAGCAAAGAGTATCTAGATGTTGAAAAAATGGCAAAACAGCCTTGCAAGCAATTGATTCCACTAGCTAATCTGTGCAGGCTTTAGGATCCTTTTATTGAACACTTCCCGTAGAATGAGAAACGTAATTGCTGGAGATGAACTTGATTATTAAATGGAAAATGCTCAGTCCTGTTTGTTGTATATACATCTTACCATTGAATTACATGAGAGTTGTTGTCTGGAAACTCAGCAAGATTTAGCCTAGCATTATTGTCTTCTAACCTGAATTAGCATCAATCTTTAAAAAAAAAATTGGTTGGGTTAGATTAAGTTACTGTATCTAAAACCAGTTGGCACTAGTTTGCTCTGGTTAGAATTGTGTGCTCAATCATGGGTGTGAAAGGATCAACCCAAATACCAAGGCAAGGCGTTTTTACAGTCTGCAACCTTAATCACATAAAAATTGTAACTGTTAGAACCATTCTATTACATGTGGCCCATTTAAACGCATTTGTGGGTAGGCCAGATATCCCAGTAATTTTGAAAGAGTTAAGTAGTTATCTGCTTTGTTTACCAAAGAACAAATTTGCCCTTTAATAATAAGCATTAAAGAAAGAAGAACAGGAAAGTCAGATGATGTTGAAAGTTTGTTATATAACTTATACTTTTAGTTTCATAATTAAAATAAAAAATGTATTGGGTGGAAAATACCCATTCATCCTTTGTACTGTGCTGACAAGAAGTGTGTGTAGGTTGGGCCTGACCCTTTGCTAATCATTGCACAACAATGTCCCTGAGCAAGGTTTGGAAAAAGGAGGTTGTGATCTCTCTGAACTATTTAAAACTAAAGGACAACATTGGCTTAAAAACAAATGGGTAAAAACCTTCAACAAATACACTTAGATTTCAAATCCAGGGAACATTTTTCACCTTTAGAGCAGTGAGATTCTGTGTTTTAAGATAGGGTTTTATGTGATTTATTGAGTTTAAAAGATATTAATGGGATTAGAGGATGTAGTTGCCTGCAATGCCAGAGGACTGAACTCAATGACCCAGTTCCTTGTTCTGTATTACTATGCCACACCCAAACAGAGTCAAAGGTAGTGCCATGTCCAGTGTGCATGCATTTATAACTAGAGCTATTTAGAAGCAACAGCTACTCAGGTACAAATTAAGAGACTGGAAAATGATTCTTTATTAAAAACTTTAAATGGAAAAGCTTTACATTCTGCTTGCTGTATTTCCTCCAGAATTGTTGGGAAGTTCAACTCAGTGAATAAAACTTTTGAGGGAAAAAGTTAGAGCTAGTTATTTGGTGTACAAATATCTTATCAAATAAATGGTGTTCCTTGGATAGTTGGAGATGATCCTGTCCTGTAAAAGAATAGATCTTTTTAGAGATAAAATATGACCCATAGTATGAGTCCATGCTTTGGACTCATTATTATTTACATACTATAAACTCCACCCACACACCTTTTTTTTTATAAATAGCATGGTACCACTTGTGCTGCGTATGAGTTGTGTTTAGCATTGTGAAAGAGGTGGGAAACAAAGGTGTTTTAACCAGTCTTGTAGCTCCCTAATCACAGAGCCAGCCAGACACTACATGCTTTAATGCCCTTAGGACTGCTGTAAATAATGCCAACAGCTCACAGCCCTAAAGAGACACTCCAACAGGTGAGGAGTTATAGTGTGTAGGGGCATGTCAGTCATGTCCTTTCCCTGATGTGCCCATTGTGCCAAAGACCATGTGGGGTGGGAGGGATGTTAGTGTAGAAACTATTGCAGTGGTGCTCCATCATCAACGACTTCTACATTGCTTGGTGAACTCTTTGCCAACTGGTGAAGAAAGACATGCTGTCCTTTGAGCTACTAAAATGACACAAATCAAACACAGCAGGGGCCAAGTTATTTCACTCACCCTTTTTATAAGATACTTCATTCAGATTATGATATAGATTTCAGTCAGTCTACCGGTTGTGGTGTTTATAGGTGAAACTTTTCTTTAGAAGTTGTCTCCTGAATTTTTAAAATTTATATATAATTAGAAATTGAGAAGCTTAGATATATATTTAAATCATATTTTCCAAAAATGTGTTTTGTTCCATAGCATTAGTCATTTGCTTTTATTTAGGGAAAGCTTCATGTAACTTTAGTAGAAGGCATGAATGAAATCTTTGGCTGGATCCAGATGTGCAGGCACATGCGGTTTGTAGTGCGCAAACCACTTTGTGAGGCCACAAACTGCATGTGTTGCACATTAAACTGTGTGCGGTGCTGCTAATTTGCAGCATCGGGGCAAAGGTTACTACTGGGATTTCCTGGTAGCAAAATAAAACGTGAAGAAAAAAGTGGCACAGAGTATGCCAAAGTGGTGTGTGCCATGACAAACATAGAGATGGAGGAGCAGGCAGCTAGCAACTCCCTGGCTGGCTGGGGTGCAATATGCCTCAAGATAGAGGAACAGCCAGCCCTAGGTTGTCTGCTGCCATGTCTCAAGGCACACTGTGCCCCAGCCAGCTGCTCTGAGGCTGGTTGGCGTGCAGTGTGCCTCACTGCAGGGGTTCTGCAGCGGAGCCCCAACACTGACTTACATGGAGACAAGAGAAGAACCAGCCTGAGGCTATCTGCTCCCACATCTCCACATGCCACTATCCAGCTGGCTGGGGCACAGGGTGCTTCAGCACAGGGGCTGATTGCCAGCTAGGCCTGTACTGAGGCACTGTGCCCCAGCCAGCCCCCACCTGCAGCACATGCAGCAGTGGGACAATGTGTCCCACTGCAAAGCACACAGGCAGGGGCATGCACTGCAGCACAAATTTGTGCCACTATTATTTTTGCTACTGTAAATGCATGTCTCTGCTTGCGTGGATGTGGCCTTTGGGTGCAAATTTAGGAGTATTGTAAAAAGTGTCACTGTGGCATAACTAACCCATTAAGGAGTTGTAGCAGGAAAAGTACATACCATCAGTATAAAAAAGCAGTAAGGAACTTATTTGTTGAATCTGTCCTTCTATGTTCCTATTAGTCATTTTCTCAGCAGTGGCTCTACCCCACCACCACCACTGTCAATGATGACAGCTTGAACTTGCAATGATTTATAGGTGGCATCTAACTTACCGCCATTTACACTACCTCTGAATCTGGACTTCTGAATGACTATCAGCACATATTACTGTAGTCAGCACTGTAATGCCCAGTTAATGAATGGGTACATGACCTTCTTTCCTTTGAATGTCACATTTGTTTTGTAATCTCACAGCAATCTAGCTCCTGACACTGCTTCATTTGCTTAGAGAAAGTATTCATTCGCATGATCATTCAGAATAGGTACAAAGTTTTTCACTTAGCAGGGTCTTGTCTAAAGTTCCTGTGGGGAACACAGTTGCACTAGACTTCCACCCTACAAAGGACTTGGTTTCACTGCATCACTCATAGGCTTGTCTAGTGGCTTGAATAACTTGTTGCTGTTTGTGAGCAGCTACGCAAGATGGAAATGTAGGTCAAAGTTCCACATTCACACCCATATGGGTGGATTCCTGAACCCATATGGAGCCTAACTGACTTAAAATTGGACTGCACACAAATAACAGCGTCTACCTAAGGATTATTTTAAAGTTTTTATTCTTATTGTCCTCACAAAATCAAAAAGCTGGCTGGAATCAAGCATTAGTTTTCTTGTGCAAGGAATTCAGGATTATGAGCTAGTTTTGAATTAGTGAAGTAGAAATCTATACGGGACTAACAGGGAAGCTAGTCTTCTAAGTAACAGAAAAAATCCAGATCAAGTGACTCTAGCAGCTGCAAAACCCCTTAATGGGCCTAAATTACTTTGTGACTTACCTTTTGGTTTGTAAAGATCCCTAGGTACCTAGGACATCCCTTGGCACCTGGAAGTTTCAGCTGGTAAGTATGCAACTTCTGGACTGCAATCCAGACTGGAACTGGGGAAGCAGCTGAACTCTGCCTCAGCCCTCAGACAGGCTTGAGATATTAGGTGTGCTCAGGATGCTCCTAATTCACACTGACACCATTGAATTCAGTAAAAAGAATACTACTCATGGCTCTCTCACTCAGAAATTACAGTCAAGAGAGGATGGGCCACCACTGCTCACTTTTTGCATAGTAGTTTAGTGGTTAGAACATTTACCCAGGAAATGGAAGTCCTCCATTCTAGGCCATCTTCAGCTTGAGACCACTCCTCCTGTGCGAATGCCCTAACAACCAAGCTCTGAGTTGCTTAGGTGGGGAGGGGCCTTGTTCTTCACATTCTTTATATACTTTAAAGTGGGTAGTCATTGGATGAGAAGAATAAAGAAAATCCCTGGGAGTAAGGTTGTTCCAAGGATATTGCCCTCACCACTTGGTTATAGAGTTAAGCTGTCTTGTGCTTACTCCCCTTCCACCCATATTATTTTCACATTCCTGGCTGTGCTTCAACTGGAGGGATAGATGTTTCCTCCAACCCAGCCTATTCTATAGGCTGATGCTTAGGGGTCTCATAAGTGATGTGGGTTTGAACCCGAAGTGAGGAGGGGCACTAAATTGTATTTTGCAGTTATACCATGATACAGTTGTATTGTATCATGGTGTAACTGCAGTTTTTGACATTTAGGTGCAGTCTGATTCAGCTCTGCATGTATGAATCCACAGAGTTTACTTAGGAAGGGTGCAGTTGGCTCAGGAAGCTTTGAGGTGAAATGGACTCATTTAGCTATGTGTATAAAGGTACAAAGATGGGCAAATTATGTTGTTTTAGCTGCAGAAAAAAATCACCATTAGTGTGGGTTCCTATCACCTTTTAGCCAAATGATCTAGTGGTTAGGGCACTTGCCCAGGTTCTAAGCCACTCATTCAGAGAGTGTTTGAATCTGTGACTCCTTGTCACCAAGTACTCAAACTACAAGCCCTCAGCCTTGTAGTTTGAGCACTTGGCATCAAAAAGGAATTGGCCAGATCTTTCTCCAGACCTCCCGTGAAGCTAGCCCAATAGATAACCAAGAGAGGGAGTTATGTGGGTTCAGGAAGAGGAGAGCAAGTCAAAAGGGTTGTGGCTCAGTGAGATGGATGCTTCCCCAGAGGGAAAGGGACCTGAGTCCCTGCTTTCTGTAGGGAAGAAATATTCTCTGTGTTCTTTATTTAGTTTACACAGTGAATATTGAACGCAAGGTGCTGTGGGCTACTTTCAAGAGAAGGGCTAGAAATTTGGCAATGTCTAGGAGTTAGCATGCCTTACTAGAAAGCAGGGGACATACATTCAAACCTCTCTTGGTGGGGGCTAGGACCTAGCTCTCCCACTTCCTCAGCAGGTACCCTACCCACTTGACTAGTGGGCTAAAAGATCCCGAGGCTCACCTCCTCCAATTTACTTGTGGCAGGTACGCGTACAGGATTTTTATTTAGCAACAGCGAGAAATAGAAATTTGAAACAGTGCATAAGTGACCTAAACTGCAGTTATGTGGCTGCATATGTGACATTTAGCAGCATATAGCAAAATAGGATTTAGCCACAGGTCTCTCACTTTGTGGGGAAGTGCTCCAGTTCATAGGATATTATGTTAGACATGGGTAGCACAATTACCGTTCAGTTATGTGTCCTGGATCCCAAACGAACAGAGACAGCTCATATTCAGGCCCCGAGTGAGGTACAGGGATGAGCAAGAGCTCACCAGTGTTTCTCTATATTGAGCTCCCTAAAGGCTAATTCTAAGCTTCTGCCAGCCACAGGCACCTACGTACCTAACCCCGTGTGATTGGATCACTTTCTCTGGGCAAGGCACCCATTATTATTTAGGCAGGCTGAAGCCTAAATGAATGCACCTACAAGGCTGTTCTGGATTTGACCTTTGTTCCATAGTTTCCCACAAATTCCCTATGTTAATTTGAATCATTTCTTTATAAGAGGGGAATTGAAGCATACGCCCTTTATCCAGCAGGCATTTCATTCTGGAGTAAGTGTTCGGGGTACCAATGTGTAAGTGAAACTAGGTGATACTTAATAAGCAGCTCTATCAGTATTTGCCTGAAGGTAACAGTGTAGTCAGTGTTACTAATAAAGGTAATTACTCCCACTACAAGAGAAATTAGTCAGGGGGGGAAAAATCAGCATGTGTGAACAAGATGATTAGCTGTGGTTTCACTTTTGCAAATGCCTTTAATCTACTGTAGTAGTGTTATACTGGCTAACCAGTCACAAAGCATTGACTTACTTCAAACTCTCCCTGTAATAGACCAGGGATGTGATTACAGCACAGACACTTTAGTTTCAGGCACAGTGTGATGAATGAAATCTGAAATGTATCTAAAACCCACTTTAGCTTCTTTCCCCCTGCATGAAAGATTCCCTCTCCTATTAAGAAGACTTTTTAATGATGGTTCTGGGGTACCCGATTTTATCATTTAAAAAAGTCTTTAGTGTGTTAATAGATTTTTAGTACATCTCAACAGGAAACCTTTTCATGGTGTGCCATATTATATATCTGATCCTCCCACAGGACATGCTACATTAAGTACTATGAAAACCACTGTGAGGTGGCTAAAATGCCCATTACGTTCAATGGAGTCTCTATAATCCTTATTCATGAGAAAGAACAAAACAAAACCTGAGGCATATCACACACACACTTACTAGGTGAGGTTTCATTGACTTCACTTCAGTAGATTTTGGAACTTGCACTGACTGACTAGATTTTAGAAATAACAGAAGGAAATTTTGTAGAAGCTTATTCAATCATGCCAATTTGTTTTTCACATTGATCAAGATTTTGCAAGGATCTGCCTCTGAAATTCTGACAGAACTCTGGACCAGATTTTCCCATCTGCCATTCCAGTAATGAACCGCACCTTCTGAATTCAATATAGAAAGTAGGGAAACAAGTCCTGAAAATAACAATGTCCATCCCCTTTGACACTTATGTAATTGAGAGAGACATCAAAGACTTCACTTCAGGACAATGTGTTCCATCTTGGAACTGCCATTGTTACAAAACAGGTACCAATTATTTTCAGTATGATAATTTTTGTGATGAGAATACAGCCTCATGTTATCATGGACATCAAACAGTCATTAGAAGATGACAAACTGATAGAAAAGTAAAAGGAATGACCAGTGGTTTGTGATTTGTTCTTATCATGGCCATTACCTTGTTGTATGTTGTTTTGGGACTTCGTGGTGGTTTTTTTGTGGAAATTCATGCAATCCACCTTTTAGTATCACAAATTAAAAAGAATCACTCCACTTGACTAGTCAGTTCCAATACCAACTACTCAAAAGAACACTTGCAACAGACAGTTCAGGAACAGCTCATAGGCCCAAAACACATTAGTAAAAATCACAATCTTTGTGCAGATAATTTGCAAAAGAGAAAAAAGAGCTTACTCATATTATACATTTTTGCTTTCATCTTGAGTAAGATTTGAACCACTGACATAGAAGCAAAATATGTTATAGCCTATTACCAAACCTTTGAATTATTTTATCATCATTAGTAGTAGTTGATTATTATTTCTTCTGAAGAAATATATACATTTTCAAAAAGCCCACTCTGCATTTGAATTTATTTCCTTAGGTGAGAATAAAACTAGTTTTTAAACATGGGCCTATCAAAGGCATGATCTAAGGCATGGGCCTATCAAAGTACTCAAAATTCTAGTCTAAATTGTCATTTACACAAAGGACTCTTTGTTCTTCCTGTAGAACCCATGCATAGATATAATATGTTCCCCCTTAACATTGCCACAATGGTTTAAAGGGGCCTTGGCTTGAATGAGAATGTGCTCCTGTATAATTTTTAGTTAATTCTATTTCCTTTCCAGTTATATTTTCTTTTTATTTATTTAACCTCTTCCCATTTACTCTTTCATGTTTTTATTTCTGTTTATGCAACCCAAATCTCCCCCCTTTTCATTATCACCGTCCCTCCTCTTATTTCTATCTATAGGTACCTTGTGTACGCCTCCCCTCCTTTCCCCCTCACAACGTGGTGTCTGAGAATTTATGTTGCTACTGAGGTTTGGAACTAGCTGTGCTAAATTTGAGAAGTCAAGTGAGAAGGAGCAATGTTCAAGAAATGCCAATTCAGGTGTTTGCAAGAAGAGTGCCACAGCAACAACTTTAATAATATTCTAGGATAAAAATAAACTTAAAGTGAGGAATTATTAATTGGCCACAAATTAAATGTTTCCTTTGGCATTTTATCATCAAACATCTTGGATAGAGATATCAGCATATTTATTTTTCATTACAGATTGTTTGAACTGTCTTTGTAGTCTATATTACTATTTCTTTGAGGACTAACTGCAGATCCCAGGATACGAGATTCAAGTCACTGTCCCTTACTGATCAGAACATGGCCAACAAAGTGAGATTATTATTAATCATTAGTTTTCCAAATAATTTACTTTTTTGTTCTTTCATAAAGTATATGTTTTGACTGGTATGGCTCTATGTGTGTATGTGTGGGTCTGGTAAGGTGGGGAGTGCAAGTATGTGTGGGGGCTGTGGGGTTATGGTGAGGGGTAGCAGTGTGTGGAGGGCTGTGGGAGGGTGTGGGTGTATTTTGGGGGCATGGTGGGAGGTGAGGTGTGTGGGAGGCTGTGGGTGGGTATGTGTGGTGGGGATCCCCAGAGTGTGCAGTTCCCTGGATCTGCATGTTGTGGCAGTGAGCAGAGCGAGCCCTGCCTGGCCCCATATCATACAGCTCCCTGTGCTGCCGCCCCAGTCCCTGATGGCAGGTAGCGGCACCATGTGGGGCCAGCCCCACCTGGTCCAGGAGCGTTCTGACCGAAGTCCCTAGCTGCATGTGGTGGCAGGGTGTGGAGCCAGCTTCATCCAGCCCCATAATGCACAGCTCCTGCATTCCCACCCCAGTCCCCAGCCACAGATGGTGGCAGTGTGCGGGGCCAGCTTCACTCAGCCCCGTAACATGCAGCTCCCACCCAAGTCCCTGGCTGCACATGGTGGCAGCATCTGGGACCAGCCCCACCCAGTCCAATAGCACTCCCACCCGAGTCCCTGGTCATACATGGTGGCAGCATGTGGGGCCAGTCCCACCCGGCCTCATAGCGCATGGCTCCCTGCACTCCCACCCCTTTTCCCCCAGTGGGAGTCCCTGGCCCTAGCTCTGTGGTGCCCATGCCTGAATTCCCAGTTCTACAGGGAGGCTGGAAACAGCCTCAGGGTGGCCAGGCAAAGGCCTCTGCCAGGCAGAAGCTTCCTGTCTCTAGCGCCCCTTGGCTTGGGGCTGGGGGTGAGGCAGACCTGGCTGGGGTTGGAGGTGCTTAGCAGTTGAAACTGCATCTCCTGCATGGAGGCGCAGGCTTGCAGAGGGGCAGCAAGGGCCAGGGCTTACAGGGGGCTTACAGAAAGGCCCCACAGGTCAGATGAAATTGCCTGGTGGCCCATGGATTGTATTTTGCCCTCCTCTGTTTTATGTTCTGAGTTATGCTCTTGTCTCTGGGTTGAAAAATAGTTATACTGATGCCTTGGGATATTGGGAGTTATATTTACGCCTTGTCAGGGAGGTACTCAAAGGAAAATTTTTCCTGGAATGGCTTAATGAGCTTTGCAGTAATTAGCCCCATCTATCTAACTTTTAAACCTGTTTCCATTTTATTTCTCACCATCCCACAAAGCATGACATGGGGCAGCATGATGTTTTTCAGGATTTTTTGTCCTTTCATACTTATCATATACAACTGGTACAGCCATTGCCCAAGATTGCAAAGGCCATTTTTTTTGAGCATGAAAGGATGCTCAAAACAGAACGGTGATATGTTTTGTTATTAATGTTTGACATTCAAGTTTGTTATGTAGAGAAGGTGACAGCACCCCCTGGATTTTACTCATTGCACTATGTAATTTGTACATTTGCATACAGTCACCTTTATTTGCCCATCAAAATGGCTGTTACAAAATAGACAGAGTGACTGACCTTGAGTGTCACCATGGTTACCTGCTTGTGAGTTCCCTTAGGAAATGAACTCCGATGTAAGTAACTAGATGAATGAAAATCTTAAAACCCATGTCTGTTTCTTGTTAGAATCGACAGGAGGTCACCAAGAGTATCTACAGAGGACCTATCTCAGGAACAAGGGAACAAGTGCATTTTCAGAGTATCTACCTCCTCACTTTAAAAACAGTGTGAATCAGGATAAAGATGTGCTCTGAAATCAGTAATGTCTCCCCAAATATAACTGACCTAAGTAAAAGGATAACTAGGTCGTCTGATTCCATTACAAGGAAAACACTGTAACACATCAGACACAGCAAGACTCTGTGGCAATGTAAAAAGGGTTAGTTTGGGGAAAATAAAAATGAATGACATGCATTGGGTTTTGGAAAACCTCCCCCAGTTTCCTCCATATTGGGCGATGGCGGGTCCAATGCTGCTTGTTTACAGCATGTCTCAGCTATTTGTCATAGCTCATCAACCTTCCTCTTCTGAAATTTTGCAACTATGCCCAAGATTGTAGCATATTGATCCTAATAATAGATCCTGTGGATTGCCTATGCTTAGAGTGAAATCCGCAATGACACAGTACAATGGTTGCTACAGTAAATATATATACCCCTCCCCTGCAACATACAAATGTATCATTAAGAAAGCAAACAACCTGTCTCTTGTTAATTAACTGCCCCCAGAATGGGCTTGGTAGCTGACCACAGCCTGAATCACTGGCATCTAAATGAAAGTATTTTTTGTTTTCATTTTGTTCTTTTCCATTTCTGAGTGGTTGCATTATACCAGGAAGGTACATTGTGTTAGACAGAATGCCATGTACTGTTACGTCACGTTGGGTCAGCTCATGTTTTGCAATCTAATCTGACAAGATAATTAGTAAAAGATCTCTTTCAGGTCAGAAGCTTGCAGTCAATTCAGGTAGCATGGCAGATACCTGATATACATTAATTACTGTGAATCATTGAATCATAAAAACTAATGAGGGAAAAGGCTTTTTGGGGTTGTCTAGCTTTCTCTCACCCCAGTTCAGGATTATTCTTCCTAGTCTATTCTCCTGTGATTTTCCAGTTCAATTTAAAATGACTCAAACAAGAAAATTCCACTCCCACTAGATGTGCAATAATAATACTCGCTGACTGTATGCTTATACTGTATCTTCACAGTGACTGCTTGTGTTACTTCCAGGCAGTATTTCATGAAGTGCATGTCTTAAGTATAAAATAAAGGGATTCATTTTATTTCCTTTGTTAGGTTACAGTTTATCTCGACCTTTAAATGCATGCCTAATTTCAGTTACAGTTTTCATGGCATGCTTGGTACATCTGCTTAAAGCCAGCATCTTGCTAAATTGAGGCCTGAGAGGAACTCTTCACCCAATTTATTCATTCCAACAGTCTAAACACTGAAAAAGGAAGAAGCATTTCTCAGCACTAATACATTTTGCAAATGCTGCATTCTCAAATCAAGAGAAGAGCCTCACACCTCATCTCCACACCCATTGCACAGTATGAACAATGTTCCTTCTGAAGACCTCCATCAATAGGACCTTGATTACCATTTGTATTTTCCCCATTCTCATAAGCCATAATTGCCTTATAATTATCTGGGAGTGGATATGTATATTTTTTGTTCTGTTACAGTTTGAACTGGAGCGCTAGATTGTAGCTGTAGGAGAGGAGTTCACTGAGAAGGTGCCAGGGACACTGCAGACCTTCAAAGGGTGGCCAAGCAGCGTAAGGAGGCTAAAGCCGAAAAGGCCAATGCCCAGTCCCGAGCCCCAAAAAACCTTGGAGGCCACAGCAGTGCCTAAGGAGGGGGAGCTGATCATAGAATCATAGAATCCATGAGTCGGAAGGGACCTAGGCAGATCATCTAGTCTGACCCCCTGCCACGGGCAGGAATGAGCACTGGGGGTGGGAGGGGTCATAAGACCTCAGCCAGGTACCTATCCAGTCTCCTTTTGAAGTTTTCCAGGGAAGGTGAGAGCACCACCTCTCTGGGAAGCCTATTCCAGGCTCTGGCCACCCTTATAGTGAAGTAGTCCTTCCTAATATCTAACCTAAGATATTAGCATGAGGATGTAATGCATAGCGGAAAAAACTGAAGGGGGCCCAGAGGTCAATAAAGGTGAGGCGGAGGCCCAGGGCTCAGAGGCTGTGAAGGGTGAGGCAGGAGCCAAGGGGCCCAGAGGCCTCAAAGGGTGAGGTGAGGGCTGGGGGGCTCAGAGGCTGTGGTGGGCAAGGCAGAGGCGGAGGTGCCCTGGGAGCCTGGGGTAGTAGACCTTGGATGGAGGGGCCCAGCCAGAGTGAAGTGGGCCAAGGCCAGGGGGCCTCAGCCAAGACAAGGATCTCTAAGATCTGAAGTGAACCCCCCCGACCTCTACAAGCAGTCTCCCAGTCCCATTTATAACATGCAAGACAGCAGGGTAGGACCCTGAAAGCCCAGAGGGGGTGAGTGAGTAAGTTGGGACCTACGTAGCCACTGGGTTGTGACTTGGCCACCCCAGGGTATGACCCACTACCACTTGTTGCCAAGATCAATGCTTCCTTGAGTAGATAGTTTAGCCTCACCCTTTGGGACCTCTGGGCCCCTTGGCCCCTGCCTCACCCTTTGCAGCCTCTGAGCCCCGGGCCCCCGCCTCACCTTTATTGACCTCTGGGCCTCCTTCAGTTTTTTCTACCATGCATTACAAGCCTAGACAAAATACCATTTCTGGTGGAAATAGGTAAGGCAACAGGACTGTCTTAATGGATTTAAGACACCTGAAATCTCAATATAGGATAGAGCAAACAATAATTAAGATTTTTTGGGGGTTATCTCCAGGATATTTTTGGTACTTACACACCCAGAAGGATTCTACTTCTGAATGTATAGCTTTGTACATGTGAATGAGTATGAATACAACTCGTATGCCTCTGCAGCTCTGCAGAAAAGGACCTGGGGATTACAGTGGACAATAAGCTAAATATGAGCCAGCAGTGTGCCTTTGTTGCCAAGAAGGCTAATGGCATACTGGGCTGCATTGATAGAAGTGTTGCCAGAAGGGCAAGAGAAGTGATTATTCCACCCTATTCAGCACTGGTGAGGCCACATCTGGAGTACTGTGTTCAGTTTTGGGGCCCCCACTACAGAAAGGATATGGATAAATTGGAGAGAGTCCAGTGGAGGGAAGCACAAATTGTGTGGGGGCTGGGATGCATGACCTCAGAGGAGAGGCCAAGGGAGAGGCTTATTTAGTCTAGAGAAGAGGAGACTGAGGGGGGATTTAATAGCAGCCTTCAACTATCTGAAGGGTGGGTCAAAAGAGCATGGAGCTAGACTGTTCTCAGTCGTTGCAGATGACAGAACAAGGAGCAATGGTCTTAAGTTGCAGCAAGGGAAGTTTAGGTTAGAGATTAGGAAGAATTTTCTCACTGGGAGCGTAGGAAAGCCTGGGAACAGTTTACCTGGAGAGGTGGTGGAAACTCCATCCTTGAAGGTTTTTAAGACCCACCTAAACAAAGCCTTGGCTGGGATGATCTAGTTGGGGATAATACTGCTTTGGGCAGGGGGTTGGACTAGATGACCTCCTGCGATACTTTCCAACCCTAATTTTCTATGATTTGTACAAATGCACCAAGATTGGCCAAGAAACCATGAATGAAAATGATCTTTCATCTTTCCTCCCCTGTAGCTGAATGGCACTGATTTTTACACTGGATGCCACAGCAACTTCGGGTGCTGTGAGATCCTTTCAAGGTTGTAATCAAGGTTCAAACACCTACATATGATTAACAAGGTAAACACAGAGATTTCAAAATGGAATCCATAATATCAACAACATCCTGCCCCATTGTGTTCTTCCAAGTTTTTTGCAACAGAAGAATTACTCTATTAATTTTCCTTAGTCAAAACACAAGTGAAAGGTAAGAGCTGGTATTTTCTGAGGTGTGCTTGTGTCTTACATAGATTTCATAGCTATTAGGGCTGGAAGGGACCTTGG
>NW_017729026.1:32532292-32536277 GCF_001723915.1 Gavialis gangeticus
TTCATAGCTATTAGGGCTGGAAGGGACCTTGGAAGATCATCCTGAAAATGACTGAGAAGCCAGATGTCCTATGTCCCTTCACTCAGAGGAGATGTGAATCTGAATCTTTATGACTTTCTAGCACAGTGTTCAAACCACCACATGACTTATCAACCATTATTCAGTCCTCTCTCTGGCACTCCTTTTGATCTGGCCCCCAGAGCAGGAACATTTTGTGGGGGAAGGTGGTATGTGGGAGAACTTGGGGTCCAGGAGAGATGTTGCAAGTTTGAGAGTGTGTAGCTCAGTGAGGCAGATGCTGGATTGGAAGGAAAAGTGTCTCCAGTTCTAGCTAGAGCCCTTGTTTCCAGTGAGTCAGAAGCTTCCCACATCTATCTGATCCTATGACTGCATTAGTAGTTCAGCTTTAAAAGCAGTTGCAGAGAGTGAGCAATGACTGACTTGTGGATAGGGTGCTGTTCTGGGAAGTCAGGGTGATTCAAATTCAAACTCTCTTGGGGTAAGAAGGCCTAAAAGCTTTGACCTTCAGCTTCCTATCTGCTAAGCTACTGGGGTCAGGGGCAAGAGTGCACAAAACATGTGAACTTGTTCTGTTCTTGAAGCTAAATCAGGTAACCATGGGTTTTGACTGACTCCATTTTCAGGTGCCTAAGGCTGCTACACATCCAGAATGGATCTACATAATACGTGATGGCTACTACTACGCATGCTCGGTCTACAAGACTATGCAGTCACACATAGTTATCCACATGCACAGGGGTACAGGTCCAGGAATAGATTCTGCTGGGTATGTAAGTGCAAAAATACTCTGTAGATGACTGAAAGTCTGACCACTTAGATGACCCAGACAGAACATAATGTGGTGCCTTCTGCCTCAGAGTAACTCTCCCAGTGCTCTTATAACTTGGCAAGAGCTAACTACTTGCTAGCATGGCTCAGCAAAAATAACTTGGGTATATAATTCATGCAACTGGCATTAAGACGATTTGACAGAAGAGACCAAATTCTTTCTGCAGAGAGCTAGAGTCTATTAATCTTGTACATCAGTACCCATACGTCAATAGTATTCCCCAAATTAGATTCAGACTAGGGGCAGTTCTAGAAAGGGAAAACACATACAGGTCATAATTAGGTTTTCTCTTTCCTCAGGAAGACTTGGCCATTCCTTTCTACTTGTAGAAAATTCATGCCATCTGCTCTTTCTTTTCTCCAAGTTGTCTTTACCTCAAGGAAACCTTGTCAGCCTCTCTCCCAATCAATGAGTAGTCTGTTGACTAACTTTTTGACAAGGGGGTCCCTTGTCCTACCAGCAGTGATATTCTGGTTGAGGCAGCCCCCTGGTTTTTCTCTTTATGCTTGATTATTTACAGATTCTTGCAGTTGTTCTGGGGATGATTTGAGCTCTTATCTCAAGAACAGAGCACTAACTTTTCTTCGAAGCTGAATTAATGTACAGCCAAGGCATTGCCTGGCACACCATAGATGGTGCAGAACCTGGCAGTTTGGACCTGCAAGAATTTGTATGCATGGCATGTGTATAAAAAAGAAATTACAGAGCAACGGGGTCAATGCCTGCTGGTATTTGTTGGATAGCTACCCAAAAGAGGGAGTTATAGGGTTATACTATGCTTGTGTGTAGGAACTGCTAGGAACACAGAGAATTCTGCATTCAGAAAGTGTTTGGTGAGTGAGGACTGTAAATGTGGAGGAAGGCATAAAGCCTGGATGTTCACTGTCTTAGCTTTCTCTCCCATGATTGAACACTGAACAGCATATATGATATTGACTTTGCATTGCAGAGTGCCACAATATACCTTAAAGAACTGTTTTTGCCATCTCTTACCCCTGATGCTGTAGGTGTGCCAGGCCTTCACACATGTGCACCATACATCAGCGCTGCACATTACTACAGCCTCCCAGTCAACATCTGCACAATAGCAATACCAAAGAAAGGGGTTGTAAGGTCCTCATTATCAATGAATACAACACAAATGGTGAAAGTAACCTTTTATTTGCATGTGATATAGAGCTATACACACTGCAAACACATGCCACACATCATAAAAGGACAGGATTCTTGGGAGATCGCAGCAAAGAAATGGGAGCATCTGCTTCTAATAACCAATATAAATAGTACACAGTCTAATATTCTCATGGTGTTTCTGAACAGAATTCCAAAAGAGCTACACACATTGCACAGACAGGAATGGTTAACACCACCCAACCATTTACATATGACAGCCAATAGGAATGCAGTCCTCCACAGTCCTGCTGGATGTGACAGAGCTGGAAAGAATAGCTTCTCACCCTGCTACAAATTTCTTACAGCCTTAATGTCTCATTGAACAGTACGCCAGTGGCCAGATTCCTTCAGGCTTGAGTGGAAGCATGTGCCCAGGGGAAGCCAAGAAGAGGTGTTTCTTGCTAAGCTCACCAGTCCCAAGAGAGTTGGGTGTGCCCTGTGCCCTGGCATCATTTACATTATCCACTATATAACATGTTCCAGATTCCTGGAACTATAATGACAAGCGCACCATGAAAATGCTCAGAGTTTTGCCTCACATAGATCAGTCAGGTCCAACACACAAGCCAAATCTTTTGCAGATTAAGATACATGGTGGTGTAGTGAGAAAGAAGGCAGATAGTTCAGTAAAGTCAGTGTTTAGCACTGAGATCTGGTGTAGTAAAAACAGAAATAATTGCAGAATGACAAGTTGGTCAGTGATGAATATAGCTTGGCCTTTGACACTATTATAGTTGTTATATATACCTGGTAGCTGTGCAGCATACCATTCACTCAACTTCTTCCACTCATGATGAAGCCTTGTAATAATTCTGAATATGAACAAACAAAATAGTGTGACACCATTCTGTGTGCCATCAGCAAAGGTTTTCATTGCTCAGGCCTTCCTTCACCTTTCTCTTTCCCAGTGCTAGAAGGTATATTCAGCAGTTGACTTACATGTTCATTCACTTACGTTCTGGAATAAAGTTTGGAACTTCTGTATACTACGTAATCATAAAGATCACAACAGAGGCCTCTAAGAACCCCATGGCAACCCTATTATGGGACATATTATATGTGGTTGTGTTGCACTATGGTCAGTTATACATGCCCAGTTGCAAAACTGCTTAGAGGTGGGTTAATCATCACAATCAGTGTTATGCCTAAAATTTTTACCTGAACTTTATGAGTGGGATAATATTTTGTACTTCACAAAATATGAAAGTAGCCATATTAATGGTCAACATATTTATTGATACTGCCTTTGGCACTTGCAGGTTATGATACAAGGTATCCCTGATAAGCATAGTTTGTCATCTCCTTTTGGTAGTCACATGTTGTACAGAGAGTGCATGAAATACCTGTCTTGGATAATCAATATTTCATGTACTGAAGAGCCTGGTGAGTGCAAAGGCAGTTTCTAAAATCACACGTTGTAGGTGGGGAGCTACAGCACATGTTATGTAGGTTGTCAAAATTTGCCAGGAAGATGTGTTTTTGATTGTGGTCTTCTATGCATGTGTGGTAGTGCTGGAGGAGCACGCATAGGACTTGGAAGACAATGTAAGTGCTGTGTGTGAGTGCTACATAAAACACATACCAAAGTGGTTGCATACTGTATTAGGTGACAGTACTCTGTGTGCATGCAGCTCTATAATAACTTTGCCCATTTTCTAACTTCTCTGGGCCTCTGTTGTTTCCATGTGTTTTCTGATTGGTCACTGGTCTGCATTGAGAGCATTCTCACACTTTAAAATGAACAAATTTCATCCACCAGCACATTTCTGACTTAACAGTTAGGGTTCCATTGGGCAATAGTTCATTTCCAAACCTTGCCATCACAGCTTTTTGCTTCAGTTTAGACCTGGCTTATAGACTTTTCCCACTGTGAACTCTGTTTCTTTTTATTTAGACCTAGTGCCAGTGCCAGATTATGACATGCTGAGACCCTGAACTATGTCCAGTTTAAAAGGCCCCATA
>NW_017729026.1:32536384-32541364 GCF_001723915.1 Gavialis gangeticus
CTGATTATTATAAAACTTGATATTGAGTCAGGTTTTTTTTTTCTTATTTAGAGGCTCCTCATATTGTGAGACCCTAAGTCATAGCTTAAGTAGCTTAAGCCTAAATCTGGCATTGCCCAGTGCAGCTGGCTGGCTGGCAAAATTTCTGAATTAACATTTGGGAACACTTCAACACCTGTACAGTCAGTAAGAGATACACTGGTAGATCAACAACTTCAGCAAATTTAGATGAGTACGGAGATACAGCATGAGTTCTAAATATTTTCCTATGGGCTGTGGCATTGTCTGCCGTCACAGCTTGGTTGTTTTGGCCATATGCTAACATTTTTTCAAGATGGTTTTGGCAAGAGATTTCATTAGCCAACCCGGAGTAAGCCTACAGTCACCTTTAGTTCTGGTTGGTCGTTCTGTTGTTGATTGCACACAACTATTGGCTCCTTTGATGTCCTACAGCTAAACTTTGAGCTAGCTAACTCATCATCATAGCACTTGGGGCAAGACCCTATTCTACCTGTTAGGTGGCGTGGGCTACTGCTTATGCTCAAGAGCAAACTAGTATGGATACTTAGGCATATAACTCCATTTAAGTTGGATTGTGATCCAGTTCTATCTGGAAAACAATATATATTTTACATTAGTCCCTGAAGCCTTAGTCAGAGAAAAGCTACACACAACAACTGTCTGACAGTGCAATATGGAGGTATGTCCACCTTTTACCTGGTAACCTAGTGGTTAAGGCACATTCCTGAGAAACAAGAGATTTCAGATACTAGACTCACCTCACCTTGAGAGGGTTTGAGCCCACATTTCTCACTTACTAGAATAGCACTACTCAAACATGGCTGAGACAGTACTGAAAGCCCTCTACCCTTCCAGGAGAGTCTCAGTCACTGGGCAGGCATGAGTGCAAGATACATGAGGCCAGAAGGAGATCAAGGAAGAGGGAGTGTGAGCCTATGGTCTAATGAGGAGGACAGTCTCCTCAGAAGTGGGAGAACCCTGGTTTCTGCCCCAGCATTGTTTATGCATATCAGCCTCACTTTTCTTTCCTTCTTTTTTGTACATGGAGCCTCCAAGTCACAGCAATCCAGGTGGCCTTCAATGCCAGTGACTGCTGGCACTTGGAATGACATTGCTGATGTATGGTAAGGTACAGAAGCTTGGGGCTGATTAACTTTGTGTCTGGAGCAAGCTGTGTGGGCTCACAGCTGGGGACTTTAAAGTGCTATATATAATTGGCACAGAGAAGAAACACACAGATTGCCTGCTGTCAGCACATCTGTGTCTTTTTATTTTGGGTACATTTAACACTTATAGTGTTTCACATCTGTCAGTGCTTTTATGCAGAATGGCATTGTCGGTGGTTACTGATTTATTTACATTTTGCCTATATCATAAAGTTTCTGCTCCCTGCCTCTCTTCAGCTGCTCAAGTTTCAGTTGCTAACATTAGGGATACCAGACTGATATTTATGTGAAGTTGGTTTTGTACACAATATTAATTAACATGACACACAGGTAGGAGTGCAGCAATGTCATTTTTGTATGAATGGTGTCATGTTGCATTTGTGTAACCTATACAGCATTTCCTATTCTACATACATCCTTGGCATTTTGCTTCAATACTGTACATGCATAATATGTCCTGAGAGCAGCTTGTGTAGAAGCATGTTTGTGGTTTTTAAAACTTATGAGTCTAGGTATCATCTTGCATGGTGTCTATGGGGGACAGGAAGATAACTGGTGTACACTTGCATGGTTAATGTCCACTTGTTCTTTGGTTCTCCAGCACCAGCTGGCTTTTCTTCTTGTAGCCAGCATGTGGCTCATCTTCCTCCTGTGTACATGTGTGTGGATTTTAATACTTGCTGTTCAGCTTACTGTTGCCAGACATCATGGCGCACATTTCCCACACATTTCCTGAGTTGGGGTGGATCATTCGTGCCCTCATTATAGGAACAGGGGCACATCTCCACACTGTGGTCTTATTCCTATAATGGGGACACCCACATGCCCAGAGCAGGTAGCAAAGTTGTTCCTTTATGACAAATGGGTAACCTTGAGTTAGTATCAGGATGCACTGTGGTCAACCACTAAGTGAGAGAGAAAATCCTGACCAGTATGTGCATGAAGGTGTTCCTTTTCTAAACCAATCTTCAGAGACTGTTTGTCAACTTCCTAATCATTCATGACCATCTACCTACTCTCTGCTCTTCCATTGTAGAATTTAACAAGGGATCAAGCGGTTCAGATAAAAGAGAATTTGTAATCTCTTAACTGAAAGGTAACCCTTACCCAAAAGAGTTTCCTTGGATGCCCCTCAAATGGCTGTGGGCCACCAACAGCAGCTGAAAATTTCCCATGCTTTCTCCTAGATTTAATGAAAGAGAGAAAGGGAGGAAAGAAGGAATAGGATCCTGAGAGGTAGTTCTATTCCTGAAATACATCACAGGTTTTCTTTGTGATGGAATTTTTCCATAATTAAATCATCCCTAAAAAAACTTTACTTGGTTTTAAATTACAAGAAAAAAATGGTGTGCAAATGTGAATGCTGGGAAAATAAGACTAGTGAGTGAAGTCTACATGAGGGTCTTCTATCCCTGCTTTGGAAACAACAAAAGATGACTGCCCAAGGAATGTCTGCTAGGAATAAATTTTAATGATCATCTGCAACTTGTTATTCCATAATACATGACATTAATAAACTGAATTACCCCCAAAAGTCTGCCTTGCTAGAAGTGCTATATTTCCTGCATCTGTTGCATCTGTTTTATCACATCTTTGCATCATTCTGAAAGCACGATGTAATTTGTTAAAGAAGGTTCTAGTCAAAATGATCACAACTCAGGTAATAGCTGAATTCTCTCTTCCTCTGCTCCCTCCTTCTTCCTCCCTTTTGTCATCTTTGCCATTATCGTGCCTGCACATGAGGAACAACTCCATATGGTAGGGATGCTGTGTGAAAGGTGCAAGGCTGTTTTGAGAGTATTTTGATAAATGATAAAATCAACAACTCTGACTCCTACTCCAGCATGTGATTCAGTATCAAGCTACCAGCTGGAAGATTTCACTCATGTCTTAATCCAGTGCTCATTTAAGTCAATAGGACTGATTTCAGTGCAAATTTATTTGGGTCGATAGTGCATAATCATAGCCAGTTGGTGGCAGAGGAAAGGATAGTGTAATCTTTCACTGCCAGACTTTTACTATCCTGTTGTTCTTTTCCATGTGGCTGCAAGATTTTCATTCCAGATCTCCCCTTGTTTCACTGTATGACTGGTGTGTTGTATTACAGTTATATTTCATATGTTTGCTTTTATGGTGTAAAATTAATTTCCCTACCTTCAGACATACTATTATTATTACTATTACATTATTTGTTTCAGAAATAGCTGCAGGCAAGAAATTAAGTCAGTCCCTCTGGACACAGCCTATGGCACTAATAGCAGTGCACTGGTTACAAAACATTTACTGGGAAATGCAAAATTTGAGGTGGCAGGATTTTAAAATTCAGCTGTGCCTTAGCATTTGTGTTCTTCATGGCTGCTCTTCATGGAGTTGTGTGCTGATTACCATTTAGAGGAAGCTTGATGAAGCAAAAGCTTGTGATCACATGCTAGAATGGGAGTCTGCCTAGACTTCCAATGGGATCTTTCTGCTCTTCAGCTGCATGTGTCTTAAATGGGACATCAGTATTTCCTTTCTCCTATCCTTTACTTTGGTCTTTTCTAATCTTAGAAAGAAAGTCATTTAGGGCTGCAACTGTCTCTCTATGTAGTAACAGTACCTAGCATAACAGAGCTCCATCTCCTTGGGAGCTCTATTACTGGAAGAATAAGAAGAAGTGGAAGAAGAAAAAGAGAAAGACAAAGAAGAAGATGAAGAAGGAGGAAGAAGAGGAGGAGGTGGTCACGGGTTAACTGTGATGCATGACAATGCCAGAAAAGTTCTGGAAAGAAAAGAAGATGTAAGGAAACTTATGGTGAAAACCGAAATTTATGAAGCCAAAATTATCAGATATAAGTAGAGTGACCATACATCCCAGTTTGGCTGGGACAGTCCTAGATTTTATAAGCCATCCTAGTGTCCCAGCTGGTTGGTGAAAATTCAAAAAGTCCCAGTATCACAGGGGTGTGGGGTGCAGTCCAGCAGGGGGGTGGAGCGGTGTGGTGAGCCAGGCAGGCATCACTGCTGCTGTCCTCACGTGTCCAACTCAGATCCTCCTGAGCAGCAGCTGGAGGCACTGAGGGCTGGGCTGGGCACCACTCCTCCTGCCTGAGGTGGAGATCAGCCCGTGTGGGGCAGGGCAGGGTAGAGTGGGGGGTAGAGTGCTTCTGTGAGCATGGCCAGCTCACCTGTGTGTGTGTGTGTGTGTGTGTATGAGTGTGTGTGTCTGTGTGTATCTGTGTGTGTGTGGCACTCCCCTGACCATGGCGTCCTGGAAGGTCACCCACGTGGCCCACCCCTAAAGCTGGCACTGTGCAGCAGACAAGTTCACACTGCCGAATTCTTTTCTCAGTGTTTTTCTAACAGTGTTCAGATGCTTTCTCAGCACTGAGACTAGAATTCAGAGGGGTCAATTTGTCTGCTGCAGTGCCAGCCTTAGGGGGTGGGCTGTATAGGCGACTGCCAAGAGCACTGTGGTCAGGGGGCTACCACACACACACACACACACACACACGTACACACGTGTGATCTGCTCATACTCACAGCAGTGCTTTGTCCCTATCCCACTCTGCCCTGGCCAATTCCCGCCCCAGGCAGGAGGAACAGTACCCAGCTCAGCCCACCCCCCACCTCCAGACAGTGCTCAGAAGGATCTGGGCTGGACATGTGCAGGTGCCTGCTCACCCATCTGCCTGGTGCACCATGCCACTCTGCCTCCATTCCAGATTGTGACCTGTGCCCCTGCCTGCCTGCCTGTCTCTGCCTGCAGCAGTGCCACTGACTTGTGAGGGGCAGGCAGTGTCCAAGATTTCCT
>NW_017729026.1:32546364-32565227 GCF_001723915.1 Gavialis gangeticus
CTGCCTCCATTCCAGATTGTGACCTGTGCCCCTGCCTGCCTGCCTGTCTCTGCCTGCAGCAGTGCCACTGACTTGTGAGGGGCAGGCAGTGTCCAAGATTTCCTTAAAAATAATACGGTCACTCTAGACTAGAGGTGTGCAAAATAACAGATTTGGCTGGCAGCCAGACTCCATTTCCCAGCACCCGCTGCCTGCATGGTTGGCACCAAGCTCCATGGAGACCCCAGCTGCAGCTGCACCATGATAGTGCAAGGCTGGGGTTGCCATGGAGACCAGCTTGAGCCACACTGGCAGGGGGCTGCTCTGGAGATGCTGGGATCTTGTGGTGGGGGCAGCTTGGTCTGGGGCCATGGCAGAGACATAATCAGCTGCCTGCGCACCCCTGCCCAGTGTGTAGGCTGAATGCAGATCGTGACTGCAGATCGTGACTCTGCCCTGGCTCCAACACAGAAGCTTTGTTAAGTAAACCAACTTGATGCTCATTTTCATGAATGAAATCAAAACGGAAGAACTAAGCATGGAGCAGACATGTAAATATTTGGAACTGAATCAGTTTTTAAAGTTCAGACATACTAGGCACGTCTACGTGGGCCACTATGGCCCCTTTGTTACTGTGCCATCATTTAGTACTTCCTTTTGGTAGTACTAAAAGCCGGCACAGTAACAGGCAGTACTGTACCATGCATGCCACATATGGTTATTCTGAGGCACTATGTCAACATAGCAACACACTGATGGGGGAGCATGTCACTATGGTGACATAACTGCGGCATCACAGGTTTTGTCCTCAGATGCTATGTTGCCGTAGTGTGTTTCTATGGTGACGTAGCATCACATGTAGATGCTCCCACTGAGCTAGAAAGAATGGTGACAGCAAAGTTCTTCAGTAAGCTGCAACGTGTTTTCATGACTGAATTAAATCCCAGAAACAAAACTGTGCCAATAAAACAGTTGGGCTATACCCGTGGTTCCAAATCTCAGCTCCCCTTTAGGGGGATAAGTAGCACTTAGGTAGCAAATGTGACATTTTGGGCCACTTAAGAAGATTTTAGCTCCTGCACCACAGCACAAAATTGCCTTACCTTTGTTAACATCCTCAGAAAGGAACTACTCCATCAACTTGCACTCTGTTGCAATTCTATTCCACCTGGGAAAGCACTTAAATTTCAGGAAAGTGTCTGAAATGTGAGTCACCAAAAAAACCAGTTAGCAACTATTCAATGCTGGAGAAGGATTCGCCCACCTAATAGTGGTAAGGGCACTTGCCCAGGAAGCCCAGGAGTTTGAACCTATAGGCCCTGCTTCCCTTCAAAGTTCCCTAAATACCAAGACATCTGTAGTGTTGACCAAGAACGCCCTCCACCTCTCACACTGAAGCTGGCTTACTGGGCAGCCAAGAAGGTGAGAAATGTGGGGCCAGTAAGAGGGCAAGTAAATGTGCCTCAATGAGATAGAAACTGACCTTGAAAAGATGAGGCTTTCAGTTGCAGCTTCCACCACTGCCCCCTCACTGTGTTTCTGTATTTTGAATGTAATAAACATTGGATAACATGGAGGGATAGCTTCAGAACAATTTCACTCCATTGGCAGATTTCCAGCACTCGACTGCTTGGTTGGCAGTGGTGTGCCCTTTGGTGAAATGGAGAGCTTTGCCTATACCACTCAGGACCAGATTATTATAATTATTATAAGAAATTTACTCAGAAAAAAGTGTGCTTGATGTGTGCAGACCATGTAAATTTTCAGTGAAATGATCCAACATAGCACAAGTGGGTGCTGGGTTCTTGTTGAGTACATCAACAAAAGAACATCAAACAGCATAATTATGTAGTCAAAGTGGTACATTAGTAATTGGCTCATAATAAAAAACTTGATCATTGTCATCGCTTCTTGGAACAAATAAAGGTGCCACCACTACTACAAGATGACAAATCCAAAATCAGCCATGTAGCTGACCATACATCATGGGTACCTATAGATTTGCTCATTCGTGTTCTAATTAGACTAACATGAGAACAAACTCTATTAATTGAGTCAGCTCCATATTCTAATTAGAGTACTTTAACTTTGCCTCACCGCCATGTGTATACTAAGCCCCTCCTCATTTCAGAATGGCTGCAGGGACACTTTACCTAAACCTTGGCTTTCTTTATCTAAGTAAGCTTCTTTAGAGAAAGGGTCCCGCAGCCATTTTGAAATGCATGGGGGCTTAATACATGTGATGGTGAATAATTTTAATTAGAGTGGCTGTTCGGGAATTGCTCTAATTAAAATGGCCCCCTCCCACCACCAAGCACATGTATAGGCAGTCTAATGGTTGCACATAAGAAGGCCAAGACAACATATGGAGTGTTGCCACCTCCCAAGATCACAGTGTACACTGCATCATTAGAATGAAACTAAAAGAACCTGATATCTACTGTACTGTCTGTGTCTTGGGCTACAGCTTCTTCTAATCTTCTATTAATGGGATACAGGATTGGTCCTCGTAACTATTTTTCTTAAGCAATTTGTTTCTATGGGCAGGAATCTGGAACAGCCCATACAGTTATGTTACAGAAGCATAAAAGAAGCAGGATGGAAAACAATATGTTTTTATAAGTGTCAAAAAATCATAACAGAAATCTTAATGTACAAAAAACAAAAAGGGTAAGAATACCAAATAAAAAAAGCCAATCTCTTTTTCAAAGAAAGATAATGATTTCATGATGTGAATAGTGGTCTTCAATACCATAAGACATATGGTTTCATAAATACAATAGTGATTGCAGGGTATTTGTTCCAATATTAATGCCATGTAGCTTTTCTAAACTTATAGTGACCAGCAATATCAACTGATGAGAAGCAGAGCAGGGACCTCAAGCTCATTCAAAGCCTTGTAAGACTCCATGCAAGTAAGGCTGCCAAAAAATAACCATTGCACTGTAGTTTGGAAGCATCTTCTTTGTCAAATTGAATTAGGTAACTTGGTACGAAGCAAGTTGCTTTACAGATTCACAGATTCATCAAAGTTTAGGGCTGGAAGGGACCTCATGAGATCATAGGGCCCAGCTCCCCTGCTCTGGGTAGGAAAGACTGGTGGGGTCAAATAACCGCAGCAAGGTGTACATCCAGTCTCCTTTAGAAGATCTCCAGGGTAGGCGCCTGCACTACCCCCACTGGGAGTCTATTCCAGAGTCTGGTCACATGACCTGTGAAGAAATTTTTCCTTATATCCAGTCTGAAACCTTCTGAGAGTTTATGACTGTTGCTCCTGGTTTTCTCCTGAGGTGCTTTGGTGAATAGTTGTTCACCTAGCTCCTGATGCTCACCTGTGATATATTTGTAAGCTGCCACCAACGCCCTCCCAAAGTCTTATCTTTTCTAGGCTGAACAGTCCCATATCTGCCAGCTTTTCCTCATGTGGATTGCTCTTCAGGCCTCTAATGATACCAGTGACTCTTCTCTGAACTCTTTCAAGCTTCTCCACATCCTTCTTGAAGTGTGGCACCCAGAACTGAATAGAGTAAGCCAGCTGCGGTTTCACCAATGCCAAGTAGAGCACCAACTCCTTTGACCAAATTTAGGAGCTGCAGTTCGATTTTTATCAAAATGAGTAATCTTAGAGCTGGGATATATCCTGATTTTTGTTTCCATGTCAAAATTAAGAAAAAAATTATTACTAAATTAATGGTAAACAAAATATGAATAGATACATATGTATCTGTTGAAGTCAAAGGGAATTTTGCCATTGCCTTTGAAGGCCCAGGCAATCATCCAGAAAGTTTTAATCTTCCCATTCCAATTCATAACTTTGCTTTTAATTTATAAAGGGTAAGAAAGTGAAATCTTGATTCTTCCTGATTAGTACACACAATAAAATCTTTGTTCATCATCCTATTTCTAATAAAATATGCATTCCTAAGAAGGCTGATTTTCTTAATTTCAGACAACTAATAATAATTTAGAGATACTATGAATTTTTACTTATTACTGACAACCTCTGGTTGGAGTTTAATTGCTAATATTTCATTGTTTTCATGGACATTAGGGCTGGAAGGGACCTTGCACTATCTTCGAGTCCAGTCCCCTGCCCAGGGGGTAGGAAGTGAGTTAGGGTCAAAGGAACCCAGCAAGATAAACATCCAAATATTTCTTAAAAGAGTCCAGAGTAGGTGCTTGCACTGCCTCTGGGGAGAGTCTATTCCAGGCTTTGGGGCTCGGACAATAAAGAAGTTTTTCCCTATGTCCAGCCTAAAACAGTTTTGGAGGAGTTTGTGACCATTGGACCTTGTCATCTCTTGGGGTGCTCTGGTGAACAAATGTTCCCCCAGGTCCTGATGCACACCCCTTATGTACTTATAGGTTGCCACCAAGTCAGCCCTGAGCCTTCACTTCTCCAGGCTGAAGAGTCCCATGCCTCTCAGTGTCTCCTCGTAGGGCCTGTTCTCTCACTGTCTGATCATGTGCATGGCTTTTGTCTGGACTTTCTCAAGCTTCTCCATGTCCTTATTGAATGGTGGAGCCCAGAATTGGATGCAGTACTCCAGCTATGGCCTCACCAAGGCTGAGTATGAGATGATGACATCCTGTGACTTGCTTGAGAACCATTGAAGGATGCAAGCCAGAGTTTTGTTTGTTTTACCAGCTGCAGTATCACACTGAAGGCTTGTGTTCATCTTGTGGTCAATTATGACCCTCAAGACTCTTTTGGCCATGGTGCTAGCAAGTGTAGCGCTTCTAAGACTATAATTGTGATGCAGGGTTTTTTTCCCCCAAGGTGGAGAACCTTGCATTCCTCTGTATTGAATGCCATCAGGTTTTTGTCTGCCTACCTTCCAGGCCTATTGAGGCTGGCCTGGACAGCCAGTCTATTCTCAAGTGTGGATGCTGTTCCCCAAAGTTTGGTATCATCAGCAAACTTAGCCAGTCCACTTCCGACACCAGAATCCAGATTGTTTATAAAGATGTTAAAGAGTACAGATCTGAGAACGGAGCCTTGGGGGACACCACTGGTCACCGAGTACCATGTTGATTCAGTTCAGTCAACTACCACCCTCTGGGTCCAACCTCAGAGCCAGTTCCCCAGCCATTGGACTGTAGTGTAGCTGAGGCCACAGTTGGCCAATTTTTCCATGAGGACATTGTGGAACACTAGATCAAAGGCTTTTTTAAAGTCCAGATATATGATATCGACCTCTTCCCCTTTGTCCAGGTGATATGTCACCCAGTCATAGAAGTAAATGAGACTGGTCAGGCAAGATCTACCTGCAACAAACCCGTGCTGGCTGTTCCTTAGAATGTTGCCTTCAGCTAGCCTATCAAGAATGGTTTCTTTGATAATTTTTTCCAAGATCTTTCCAGGGATTGAGGTCAAACTAATTAGCCTGTAGTTCCCCAGGTCTTCTTTCCTCCCTTTCTTGAATATAGGCACCACATTGGCCCTCTTCCAATCTTCAGGTACTTTGCCCAAGCGCCATGAGTTCTCGAATATCCTTATCAGTGGCCACACTATGATGCCTGCCAGTTCCTTAAGCACTCTTAGGTGCAATCTGTCCAGACCAGCTGATTCATGGGTGTCCAGCCTCTCAAGGTGTTCCATATTAGGTCAACACCAATGGTGGGTTTATATTCTCCCTCGCCCTGGCTATCCTGCATCATATTAGGTAGGGAAGTCCCTTTGGGCTGATGAAAAACCAACATAAAGTAATCATTAAGCAGGTTGGCTTTTTTCTGGGTGTCGGTTCTCAACTGTCCCATTTGGTTTAACAGGGGACCAGTGTTACCCTTGTTTTTCATCTGACTCCCCACACATCTGAAGAAGGACTTTTTATTGTCCTTGATTTGTGTAGCCAGTTGGAGTTCAGTTACAGGCTTGTCTTTCCTGGTTTGATCCCTATAGGTGTGGACCAGTGCAGAATACTCTTCCTTAGTGATGCGTCCTGTCTTCCATGCTTTATAAGGCTCTCTGTTTAGATGTAAGAGGTCCATGAGTTCCCTGTTGAGCCAAGGGGTTGTTGTGCCCTTTTACTACTTTTCCTATGGGTTGGGATGGACATCCCTTATGCTTCTAGGATCACTCCTTAAGGAGCAACCATTCATCATGAATACCCTTCCCTGTTGAGTCATGGCCTCTAAGGGCCATTTACTTAACTGTAGGTTTGAATATATGGATTTAACAATAGCTGGAGAATACCCCTCAGTAGCAAGAATTTCCTTTGCTGTTGTAGTACTTGTAAAATGTCACTTTGAAGTATAACTACATCTTTGGAGAGGTTTTTTAATTAAGTAATCAAGGAGTTAGCTAAACAGAGTGAATAATTCTGGAATATTATTTGTTTAATTTCACCTCATTTTGTGTTTGAGAAAACCATGAGCAAAATGCAAGTTGTAACTCCAGTACTCAAGGTGGCTTTTCTCTGGATGTAAAGATAGTGAAATGATATGAAGAACCAGTTTTATTATATCCATTCATTAACAACAATGTTCTACATGGGTTGAAGGGGCTGTAACTAGCAGTAGCATAACTAGGATTGAGAATGGGGCACCAGCCTTGGGACCTGATTTAAAGTGGATGCCAGAATAGCGGCCTCCGTAGGAGTCCATGCTGTGGCAGCAGCAGCTAGGAATGAGGGAGGAGGGGAATACTATAGGGGAAGAGCAGGGAGGGGGATGTGCAGTTTGGGGCAGGCCACATCAACATCAGGCAGAGACTTTGAGTCCTGGAGATAGGTAAAACTGGAGACTCATCTTGGAATGGAGAACATGCTGGTTCTCTAGCCTGCTTGTGGGTTGGGAGGTGGAATATTATGCCCCAATATTCATATATTTAATCTAACATTTTGTAAAAATGAATTTTAAAGCATCATTAAGATTTTTGCTCCAGTTAGAAAACTTGCATATTACAAACATTGGCCTCTACCCTGCAAATGCACCTTATATACCTTACATCTCTGCACTTGCAATAAGTGTGACTACTCACAGTATGTAAAACTAAGCATGTGTATACGTCTGACTCTAATAAGTGGTGGAAGGATAGCTGAGATTTCCAATTATTAGAAAACAGTTTGAGATTATTTCTCAGTCTATAAACTAATTTTTCCTTGGTGACAGCTGGAAGAATTCTGAAATCCATAAGGCACCACTGGGACCATTTCAGTTTTCTTTTGCATTTTAATATTGAGAATTGCACATGAAAAGTGCCTATCTAGAACTTTCTCTGTGTTGAAAGAAACAGAGTTGTCTCCAGCAGAGATATTCATTAGAGCCAACCTCAGAGTCACTGGAGAATTTTTATTTTGCTCCAGCAGTTCATTCACAAATATTACTGTAGCTTTACACAGTTTTACAATCTCCGATAACAGTCTCTGTGTTAATGCTCAAAAACTCTGACATTTCTAGAAAAATTGAAATGTTATAGAGGCCTAAATATGATTTTCATATGTTTCTGTGCTTCCACTTCCTATATCTATCATATAAGCATGAATATTATAATTAGTTATACTAGATGTATTTGATAAAAACAATATTTTACTTTGTTAGTTATTAGGTGGTACATTCAGTTTTATAACTCTTTGCCTAAATTTGTATTAGGAAGAATAAGTCAGGTCCCAAGTTGCTGAAATGATTTAATATAATTAGATTTAAAGAACTTAACCAACAAAATGAATATAGTCAGTTTTCTCATATGTTCAACATGGTTGGGTTATTATGGTAGGAAAACTCTCAGGGACACATTGTGAATTTATTTGGTAAAGGAAGAAGATCTTGAGCACATAATCTAAAGAACTGTGCTAGGCTGGGCACTGGCAATCTTTACTGAGACCACTGGCCACGTCTATCTGAGACGCTGACTGTGCAGTAGCTTGTTACATCATCACAGTAGCTTGCACAGTATCATCACATGGCACGAACCATGATGCAACACTACTGTGCAGCAGGAATGAGCTACTGCACATTCAGCATTACCAAAAAGCCATTTGGGGACACTACTGAGCAATAACTCTGGTTACTTTCATATAACAAGTAATTTAGTACTTGTTTATGCAAGTACTAAATGACTGCACGTTAACAACTGTGCAGTCAGCGTCTTGTGTAGACATGGTCACTGTGTAGGGAATCTTTTTTCCTCCAGACCAGAGAAACTTGTTACACAGTACCTCGAAATCTGTAACGCTTGTAGCTCCTGAGCCACTGCACTGTGTGGGACAATGGCCTGGAGATTGGTAAAGGAATGCCTTGTTCTTGTTCCATATCTATTCATCTTTTGCTTCATCTTGCAAACTATCTTTGGATAATAACAGCATAGAGGGAGTCCTCACATTCTACACCACTTAGAGGCTGCTTGCCCCCTGTGAGATGTCTTAAAACCTTATGTGTTTGCTGTACTTGGGGCTTTCCAGGGCTGAAGAGGGTGAACATGAATTAGCTAAATAGGTAGAATCTTATTTCACTTTATATGCCCAATTGTCAATTACCCAGTCATGTAACTGCCATTTCTGGCACTAATAACAATCTGTGATTCTATTTTGCATGACTACTGAACATGTGCAGTAACTGATCTTAATGGGCAGCTGCATGGCTCTGTACATATACCTCTGAGTGCAAGATCTGAAATTGTGGCCCTGGAATATCAGGAAGAGACCGGCCCTCCTGTCATCTCAATGGTTAATGTAGTCACCTAGGAAGCAGGAGATTCAGGGTGTAATATAGGCCCCTCTCACCCTAGGGACCTACATCTTTCTGACTTCTCAGCACAGTACTCAAACCATCAGGCTACAGGCTAGATAGGCTCTCTTCAATCCTATTTTTGCTATTTTATTGATAAAATAGAGGGAGAATAGTGGGGATATTTCTGTCCCCTTCAGAGCAAAGCTTCAGGCTGCAAGCTAGGGGCCCCTCTCTTCCAGCAAAGTATCTACCTCACTGAGCCACATCCCTCCTGGATCAGTGGTGCTCAACTGAGTCAGAAGAGTGGTATGGGGCTGGTCCACAGGCCAGATCCCATGTGTAATGTCTACCCATGAGCCTGATCTATCTCAGGGTCAGTGCACAGGATCCATCTGTGGGTGTGATCTAGTACACTGACCCAATCCCGTACACCAGGTCCAGCCACAGCACATCCCACATGCCATCCCAACCCTGTGTGCTAGATCTGGCCATCTCTAGCATGTGGGTCAATGTCACCTGGCCTGCAGGGCTTACCACAGGTCTGGAAATTTGGCAGCAAGGGGAGCAGTGGCAACATTAATTACTGTTCCCCTGCTGCCAAGTTCCCCAGACCTATAGGAAAACTCATTGGCCAGATGACATGGCTTCAAAGCTAGATCTGACTCACAGGCCATAGGCTAAGCTTTACTGCTCTCATCTGTTCTCTTCCTTATGTCCCTACTAGGGTGGCTATCACAGAGGACAGTCCAGTTGTCCTCTGTCTTTTATTGATATGAAACCTGACATCTTTATGTCCTCTATTTTTCTTGAAGAGAAAAATAAAGGACATAAAGGTGTCAGGTTTCAGATCAATAGAGGACAGAGGACAGAGTAGCAGAAAAACCGAATGTCCTCTATGATGGTCACCCTAGTCCCCACATATTGGCTCTATTGGCTTCCTGCTGTTTAAGTAAGGTGGGCCTAGAGCCTAGGTCTCCTGCTTCCACTAGGCCAGTGATTCTTAACCAGGACAACATGGCACCCTGGGGTGCCATGAGATCCATTTATGGGTGCCACGGGATGCCATACAATATTAACGTTGTTGGGTGGGCAAACACTTGTAAATGATGATTGCCAAGACAAACCCAAACATTTTAAATAGGAATCCATACTACCAAAAACATTCTGACATGTTGTGCCTTTCTGAGTTCTTTGCAACAGAAGAATTGCTCTGTTGCTTTTACATTGCCAAAAAATCAGTGAAATATAAGAACTGGCATTTTCCAAAGGGGAGCCACTGCACTAGACTGTTGGGATAAACCTAGGGAGGCCCTTCCTCCTCTTCCTCTATTTAATGTCTGCTAGTCATGGGGGTTTGCCTGGCTGCTACAGTCTCATGACTTAAAATTGTTCAGGGCAAGAGCATATGGAGCAAAGTACCTCCCCAGTCAGTGTACAGACTACTGCACAGACTCAGTAGATGGGTTGGTGCTTGTGCACATACACTGCCTACGAGCAGAATCATAAGCTGTGTATAAGCTCTCAATATAGCAGTTAAATAGCTGAGTAAGTGCCATTTGGGTATGTAAAGTGAAATAGGATTCTGGCTATGTGTCTACACAAGAAATGGACCATTTCATGGTGGAATTGAGTTAAAAGCATTGCATTTTAATGGTAAACATATTCCTATTCATTTACACAACAACATCCACAATAATGACGATGAATGTAAGTGATATTACTAGGTAGATTTAAGTAGGCTCTGTGAAAAAGGTTAAGGAGGCTGATATAACATTTGATATACATTTTTCCTTTACCAGGTTTTGCTCACAGATGGGATCACCACTATAATTCAAGAAAGCTGACTCGCTCTAACAAAAGGCTGAAGATCAGAAAAAGGTAGTTAGTCTGAAGTCAGGCAGAGAGCTTTGAAAGCCTTACAAGAGACTGAATACCAACAGAGTTATTAACCTGTCTGAAAGAAGGGATCAGCTACACCCTTGAACACACTAAATATAGACAAGAGGTACATAAACAGCTAGAGATAACACCACTTCATATCAAGAGCCACTATTCAGTCTCTCAAAAAAATTTCAACAGCTCCTAAGGATTCCTGACTCTGCCCTTCAGTTGTTCTAGACCTCCAATAGCCCTTCCAACATCTGTAATCTTTCCCTACAAATCAAAGAATGTAATATACCAAAAGTTAGTGCTGTAAAAACAGGTCCAAATGTTTTAGCCATAGAATTACAATTAGACATGCTACTATTTATAGCCTTTTTGGACCAAAATGTGTTTCAGCACTCTCTTCATACATCAGGAACTTTTCAGGTCTTATTTTATACATGGTGAAAGACATTTCTTTACCTGAGGCTACTCTGTTAACTTATTTGAACACAAAGAATCTCTGTATAACTTAACCACATAAGGCACAGTCAGGAGTTTTGACACATTGACTCAACTGACAGTAAAATCCTTGCTGTTAATCCTCCAGGCTTCTTCTGGCAAGCCCTGTCCCTATTTACTTTCAGTGAAAACTGCTGTATTGTTTTATTAGAACAATTTTATTTTCATAATCTGTGTGGATTTCCATGGCAGCATAAAACAATGTGGAAAAGATAGAAAGAGATTAGGTGTCTGGTGTGAGTGAATGAGTGGTAGAGAAATAAGAGAATGATGGATTGATAAAGATGGGAAGGTGTTGAGTGACATACTGAGAGTGAAAGAACAAGACAGGGAGAGAAAGAGAGGCTGAGGGAAAGGAAGAGGGATGGATGGTAAGGTAATTATTTAAGAAATGTGGGTTCTGTGTTTAAAAACATGGAACATGCCTTTTTCCAGGAATTTACTTGTGTTGTATGATTGCTTTAGATGTCTTAAAGCCATCTAAAAGTACATTATGAAACTTCAGTGCCAGGTAATCCTGCTCTGGGACAGACTGACTTTCATGTTAACCTTGAAGTATAGTCTCCATATTTCATACAGAGCCAAGATTTTGGTTCTCAAGAAGCTGATAGACTGGAAGGTAGGGCTGGCTAGTGACTCCAGTGTATTCCTACTGTTGTGTGCTTTAATCAAGCTCTTCATGGTTCTTAATATGTTTTAGGGAGGAAAAGCACAAATATACTTTGTGTGTAACCATAAGGCCAAACCAAAAGGCAAGTAGAACAACATGATAGCCTTTGGTTTGGATTTGTTGAGGAATTTCTCTTGTTCACTGTGGCTTTAATTCTTCATTTGAAGACAAAACAAAAGCATTTATTGATATATCAAATTTGAACCAATCCCTTATTTCTATCTACACCAAACTATACTATCTCTACTCTAGATGGACTCAAAAGGTAAGGTTAATCACAGAAATGTTACATTTTCTTAACTAGGGAGAGTGAGGCTTTTGAGATAGTTCTCAACTCTACAAGATAGCACGTGGGATTGAATTCTACTTGATTTATTTGTGTGAGTATTCCTTTGCAGGCAGTCAGAGTTTGTGTAATGAATTAATTCAGACCGTGGTCCTATAAAACGCATTTCACCTTGTAACGGGGCCCCTACCCCATTACCGAAGGAGATAGGGAGCCAAGGATCAGCTGGCCAGCTGCAGCCTCCAGGACAAACTGATAGTGGCAGAGGGCCCTTGAATAAAGTGACAGGAGCAACCAGTGATTGACAGACCTGGGGCAGAAGTAGTGGGTCAGTTGACCCAGAGAAAGACATATAAGCCCAGGACCTGAAGCAAGGTGGGTAGTCTGGCTCTGTAGGCTGCAGGAAGCAGAGCTCCAGGGAGGAGCAGGGCCTACCCAGACAAGGAGGAAGACCCTGCACTACCTGGCAGCCAAAGATAAGTATATTGGAGCCTTGCATGGTAGTTTTACCATGGTGTGGTGTTAATCCAGGATGCATAACCTTCTGTTTGAGATCAGATGCTTATGACTTTTCATTTGTTTTTAAATACCACAGGACCAGGTTCTGGCTGTAGGGGTAGAGGAGGCCACCAAGAAGGGTGCCAAGGGCACCTTGGGTCCTAAACCCTTCAAAGGATCTAGAGCTACTGTTAGCAGAAGGTCTGTGGTGTCAGACAGCAAAGACTGGGGGCATGAGCCTAGAGCCTGTGAGGTCAAAACCAGGGGCCGAGGGACCCAGAGGCCATGAGGGCATGGCTGGAGCTGGGGCCTGGGAGCCTATGGTTCTGAGACAGTGGACTTCAGGCATAAAGTCCTAGCTAGAGTAAAGTGGGCTAAGGCCAGGGGCCTTATCCCAGCCCCCCTGTGCCCTCTAAGGGCAACCTCCCTGTCCAATTATAACATCAAGGTGTGGCAGGAAAGACAACAGGGTGGGAGTCTAAGAGACTAGAGGGGGCAAGCAAGGTGGGGTTCAGGTGGATGTCAGAGGGATGACTTTGCCATGCCAGCACCAGACCTAGTATACACCTATACCAGGGAGAACTGCTATTAACATGGGACTAGGAACCAGGAACTCCTGCAGTCTCTTCCTGTCCTTTCAAATCCTCTGCTGAGGTGGACACTTTCTGAGGAAGTCATGTAACTTTTCCTCTTCTATTTTTCCTTCTGTAAACAACAATGGCTAATAATAAAACCCTATGGGGAGGGAAGGGTTTGATGTTTATTTTATAAGGATCATGTCTGCTTTTAAGTCACAGACCATTACAAGAAATAGGCAATACAGAGGTCTCACTTCTCGTCCAAGAGCTTCAGATGGCATCTTGTAGCAGATAGGCACAACACCTCTAAAACCCAGAAGGAAGTACAGCCATTCTTGAAGCTGAGGTGCTGTATGTTGGCACTGGATTTATTACCCAGATACCTTGTACAAGGAGGACCCAAAACCCTCAGAGAAACCACGACCTCTATTTGATAATGGGCAAATTTTATTGATAAACAGTGATAGCAGATAAGAATAATGCAAACAATTCTGTATCTACCAGTCCCAGGGTTCACAGAGTTAAGGTACTTCTGGCTAATTTGCGAGCTTCACTCTGAGGTTCTTGCTTGAATGTCAGATGTCAGCAGCCTGGAGGTCAGAGGCAGAGGCCCACCCCCTGCTCCCAGTGGGGTGGGTGAGAGAGGCGGGTGGTATGCTCGTCTGTCCATAGTGGCCTCAGGTTCTCCTCCGGGCACCATTTGCTGCTGTGAAATCCCTCCTTTTGTATCTTTTCCCCTCTGTGATGACTCTTCATCTTTGGGCATCACTGACTGGTCTCTCTGTGGTCATCATACTTTCCATGTTCTGTCCTGTCAGCATATTCCTTTGTTTCACAAACCCATCATGTGCACACATCCTAATTTTCTAGCCATCACTGTACACTTTTGAAAAGAGAGGTCAGCTTCTGGCCTGAGTGGAAGGTGTGCAACACCAGACCTCTACCCTTTCTGGAGAATACAACAGTTCATGCATGACTTGGGTAGCCAGGCTCAATCAGGAAATGCAAAGGCAATGGTTTTTTTCTGATTCTCATGCAAAGGTGTAATTTGGAAAGAATCTCTATGTGGTGTTTAACTCCACAACCTTGTACATCCTTTGTGGGGCCAGGCACAATCAAATTCTTCATGTTTATGTATTTTAAGGAGGAAAGGTGAAAATACACTGTGCCAAACCAAGAGGTAAGTAGAACAACACAACAGCCTTTGCTTAGGGTTTGCTAAGAAATGGAATTGCTGGTGCAGCCCCCTTGAGCTCATACAAAGATCAGCCAGCCAAATTCCTGCTCATGTGACTTGCTACAGCTTCACTGAAATCAACAGAGTTGCTTCAGTGTACACCGGCAGAGGTTCTGTCACAGAATGGTTCAATTTTGCATCCATAATAAAGCATATTACACAAAGACAGAGGATTTGCATAGTATTTCATATTGCATTGGGTGATTTTGATGACCAAAGGAAACACTCCAATACCGGCTTTTATTTGTGGTTTCCTTGCCTCCTGTCTTCTGAAAAATAAACTGCTTCAAATGTTTCCTGTATCCCTTTCTTTCATCCCTAAAAAAAAAGCAGGAAAACCAGTGACTTTCCTAAATCAGCTGGGGCACCTGCTGTTTACACTGAGTTCTGACTGTAGCAGGTCTCCTTCTTTTGTCCACCAAGTTTCCTTTGGCCATTGAAACATCAAAGTGAAAATTCCAAAAGAGAAACAATGTAACCTGTGGTGTCAATAAAATAAATCATTTCTAGGCACTCTTCATTGAGAACCTTAGCACTGCTTGAAAATCAAGCTGCTTAGGGTAGTGTAAAGTGTGATCAGTGATCACGTTGGTGTTGATAGTAGTGTAGTTCCTGCAGCCCCTTCCTACTGGCACAGGGGCCTCTTCAGAAGATTTTTCATTGGCTCTAATGCATAATCTGATCCTCTGAAGGCGGCTCTATGAAAAGATGGCCTTTAACCACCAAAGTGTGATCCACATCTGGATTCTGATGTCCCAAGTTCTAAGACTTCTACCAGGTTGAGATTTTGGTTTGGGTTTATTTTTAAGTTCATGGAGTTTCTTATCTGCCCTCTCGCCCCTTCTCTTTTTATTCTTATTTTTATTATGGAAGTGTCTCAGAGGCCCCAGTGTGAGTTCCGTAGGCACTATGTGGCCTCTTTACAGGAAGTAGACCATAGAGACAATGCTTGGTAGAGGAAGCTGAAGCACAGAGAAATAATGTGTATCACTGAAGTCACACAACAGGTTAGTGGCTAAGCTTCAGTGTCCTTGGGACAGTTCTGTCTCTACCGCAGTGCTTCCCAAACTTTTCCTCAGTGTGACCCCATTTATGCCCCATTTCCTCAGCATGGCCCCTCACTCCCAACCCACAGCACCCTACAACCACATCCACTGATGTAGTGACTCCATTTGGGGTTGCGACCCACCGTTTGGGAGCTGCTTCTCTATAGCAAAGGCAGGATCCAAATGAAGTTAAAGATCAGAAGCAGCAGTTCTCAACCTTTTTTTAGACTTGAGGCATCCCTGGATAGAATTGAGTAACTCCTTGGAAAGTGCCAGCACTTTGTTTTCATTGTTTTTTTTAGTATAAAAAATTAATAAACAATTGTTCTCTTGCAAAGCACTCAGACCAAGCCAGGTCAGTGTGTTTTTAACACAATGGCTTCCTGTTTGACATCTCTGGGTTTATCTTGTGTATCATGCTTGTACACCTAAAATTGCATGGCACCCTGTGTCAGCCTTGAAAGGATCTCAAGGCACCCCATCACTGGAGTAGAGTCTTAAAAACCTGATAATTTACCTGTTGGTCTTGGATGAGGGAAGGGGAAGATTAGAAGCAGCTGAGGGGTATGGCAACAGTATTATTTTTCAATACCAAATGCATTCTGGAAGATTATTTATCTGTCATCATGAAATCATATTATCCAAAGGCATTTGGGTTTCTCTCTTTGTGTGACCAAATTAGTTATGATCTTGTGACCTTTGTTCCCTAGCTGGAAGGAAATAAAATCTTCAGCCTTCTTCTATCAGCACATCTGTATTTATGGAACAGTGGACTAATGGATTTTAGATTCTATGCTTGTAATCTTACATTGGTGTTCTGGTTGGACACATTTATCAGAGGCACAGAAATGATAGCCTAGCAGTCCTCTCCTATCTTGATGCTGTATGAGGGGCCCCTAATACCACAGAAAAAGAAATGGAGGAGGAAAGCTTAAAAATCCAACTTCCATTCCTACTTTAGTTAAAGGAGTTTACAGTGGCCATCTACAGAGACAATCCCATGCAGAATTGTACGTATTAACTTCAAAGTGTTCCTATTTAATAGGGTACACAAAAGAAATAGTTCTCTTAAAAAAGCAATTGTTTGGGTGAGAATTATAAACCCAGAAATGTAATCATTTTCTCTCATCTCTAATGCACATCCACATGGAAATGATGGGTTTCACTGTACTTTTCACAAGAACATAGAATGATTCTGCTGTTCTGACTTGATTACCTCCACATAACTGCCTTCAAAGCACAAGGATATATTGTGAAGTCCAGCTAACAGGTGCACCATCATTACTAGATTTGCTTATTTACTTTGTCAATACTTAATCTTCAGCTCTGTACTGTACTAAGCCTTTGGAATCTGAATGTCACTATATAAAATCATGTTTTGATTTAAGTCTATTTCTTCATGCATCAAACTGAAACATATGCAGAAACACTCCCCTGTAAAGGAAAAGGAATAAGTAATGCACTGCAAAGGTAACTGGTGCAACTTGAGGGAGCATGTTAGACTAAATGATGTAGTCTGTTCTGGCCATAAAATCTATGAATCCATGAACCAGTCAAAAGACACCATTTTCAGAAGAGGAAGAGGTTATACCAGAGGTTACAATATTATAGTGACCCAATATAACAATAAAAACATTTGCTACTCCACTTATCTTTTGTGTTTAGTTATTGTTCAGTTTAGGACTATCTTTTCAGGCTAATGACTAGGGACAGACATTCAAAAAGTCAGAGCCTGAATTGATTCAATCTTTGCAGGTTAGTCTAACCTGCATAGATTGAACTGATTTGCAAGTGAATAAACATTCCCTTTTTGATTTTGGAGGTGCTGGCACATGCCTGCAGTGGCTCAGGCTAGAAGCTGCAGAGTGCTAGAGCAGCCTTCCCTTATCTTCAGGCTGGAGGAAAACTGAGCTGAGGGGGAGTGTGGCAAAGCCCCAGCAGGCTGAATATGACTGGGAAGGGGTTTAAAACCCCACCCTTGCCTGCAGAGACCCTAGCCAGGTTCTGCACAGCTTTTCACTCCTGCTTGTGGTTCAACATGGCCCAGGACCCCCACAGCTCCACTGCCAGCCATTGGGTGATCCCATTGTGTCTTCCCAGCTACCGCATCCAGGTTTTGCTTGGGCAGCCCAGGAGCAAAGGCCAAATGGGAAGCGAGGGGCCCAGGAGCAAAGTTCCATAAAGGAAAGCTCCTGCTGGGTGGCCTCTTCTACCCACTGGAGAGCCCAGGATGGCCCTGGCCCACACAGTGGCATGCACAGCATGTGCTCACCCCTCAGTCCTGAGCCCTATTGTCTGTATCCCCCAGGCCGCTGGGCGCTGAGCAAGCAGGAGGGACCCTGACATGGATTGCTCCACCAGCTGGGCACTGTGAGTGTATCAATTATATCACAGGGCAACTGGGCTGTTTAATTCTGTTTTGGATCTAGGAGGCAAAGTTGGGAGTGAAGTGAAGGCAAATTTACACACACAACAGGTAACAGGAAGATAAATGTGATAAGCAGATAATGCAGTATTAAAGAGCTAATAGTAAATAACAGATAATAACAACAGATAGATCAGTTCTGTTGCAGGCCACCTGAGCACTGCAAGGGTATTAGCCACTGGGCTGTTCAAAACAACAGACAGACAGACATGGGTTGGCAACTTATTGATAGTCGCTCAATGCCAGGTGCGTGTCAAGTGATTGCAGCAAAATCAGGCATCCCAGATTGATGCTGTCAGAGAGATTATCAGGGAAGGTCCCTTGATCAGGATCCGATCCTCACTTACACCGGGAGTCTGGGGTCCGGGCATGGAACAGAAATGACCATTCTGTTCCCTCCTTCCTGCTGGTTACTTGATGCACGTGCTTTTTATACCTAGTTTTATGCTAATCTGTTGGCTTTAGAGCCACTCATAATGTTGCCCTATAGCTGTTACCCTATGGGATTGAAAGGTGTTAAAAATTATCATAAAAGGTTACTACCTAGATGCAGGTTTATCCAATAACCAAATTATGATGCAGCACCTTTAGGTTTGAAATTGACATTGCTCCGCCTAAGCCTCAACCTGTTTTAGGTTTCATTTGAATATGCTTTCTTGGGATGTGCTTTCCTGGAATGTGTTGGGTGTGCCAGGCAGTTAGATCCAGTTTTATCATCAAGGCTGAACCCTGAGCAAAATACCACTAGGTTTCCTAATCTTACACCTACAGCTTTGCCTATGGGGCCCAGTCAGTTCCACGAACAGTTAATTTTATCATTTTGGTTAAACTTATGACAGACAAGTTACATTTGCAGTTTACAAACTTACAAGCTTTATATTAACTAATATTACCTGTTTAGGCAACCTACCAAATGCCTCTAAGAAGCACATATTTATTGCTTATTAATCCCTCTGGTTCTGGCCATCACACCACCTCACCCAAATAGAATGCAGCTGGGGTCCATGCCACTGGGACAGGGGCAGAGTGGGGAATTAACTCCCCCATCTCCATTTGCTTCATGCTGCTGCTGGGGCTGGCCATGACCAC
>NW_017729026.1:32570227-32574621 GCF_001723915.1 Gavialis gangeticus
CCCCCCCCCCCCCCCCCCCCCCCCCACTGGAGCAGTGAGTAGAGTGAAATGCCTGGCAGGGGCTGCTGCACCCCTGCCTGGCAGACCCTGGCTGGGGTCTATGCTGGTGGGACAAGGCAGGGAGAGGGGAATAAACCTCTTCCCTGCCCTCTTCACCTTAGGAAGGTCAGTATCTGCCTCTGCCCCTGCCCCTGCCCCTGCTCAGGCTAGGGAGCAGAAGGGTGGGAGCAGCCCTGCTCCATTGGAGCAGACAGCACAGCCCAGATATGGGTTGCAAAGCATGCTGAGATTTCATATAGATTTCATAAAGATTAGGTCTGGAAGGGTCCTCGCAAGATCATCGGGTCCATCCCCCTGCCCAAGGGGCAAGAAGTCAGCAAGGGTCAAAGGACCCCAGCAAGATAAGTGTCCAAATGCTTCTTGAAAGTGTCTGGAGTAGGTGGTTGCACCCCCTCTGTGGAGAGTCTGTTCCAGGCTTTGGGGGCTCGGACGGTAAAGAAGTTTTTTCTTATGTCCAGCCTAAAACAGATATGGAGGAGTTTGTGATGGTTCCACCTTGTCATCCCTTGGGTTGCTCTGGTGAACAGGTGTTCCCCCAGGTCCTGATGCACACCCCTTATGTTCTTATAGGCTGCCACCAAGTCACACCTGAGCCTTTACTTCTCCAGGCTGAAGAGTCCCATGGCTCTCAGCACTACCTTGTACAGCCTGTTCTCTTGCCCTTTGATCATGCACACGGCTCTCGTCTGGACTGTCTCAAGCTTCTTCACATCCTTTTTGACTGATGGAGCCCAGAATTGGATCAGTACTCCAGCTGCGGTCTCATCAAGAATGAATACAGTGGGAGGATCACATTCTGGGCCTTGCTTGAGATACATCGGTAGATGCAAGCCAGAGTTTGCTTTGCAAGCTGCGGTGTTGCATTGGTGGCTCATATTCATCTTGTGGTCAATCATGACCCCCAAGTCTCTTTTGGTCATGGTGTTTGTGAGTGTAGCATTGCCAAGCCTATAAGTGTGATGTGGGTTTTTATTTCTGAGGTGAAGCAGCTTGCATTTCTCCCTATTGAATGCCATCAGGTTTTCATCCACCCACCTTGCAAGCCTATTGAGGTCGGCCTGGATCACCAGCCTATCCTCAAATGTGGACACTCTTCCCCAAAATTTGGTGTCATCAGTGAACTTGCCAGTCTGCTTTTACCATCAGCATCCAGATGGTTTATGAACGCATTAAAGAGTACAGGTCTGAGAACGGAGACTTGGAAAATGCCACTAATCACCAAGTGCCATGTTGATTCAGTTCCATCAAATGCCACTTTCTGGGTCCAACCTCAGAGCCAGTTCCCCAGCCATTGGACTGTGGAGTAGTCAAGGCTGCAGGTGCCCAATTTTTCCATAAGGACATCATGGGACACCAGGTCAAAGGCTTTTTCAAATTCCAAATATATGGCATCAACCTCTTCCCTTTTGTCCAGGTGATACATCACCTAGTCACAGAAGGAAATGAGATTGGTCAAGCAAGACCTATTCGCAACAAACCCATGCTGGCTATCTCTCAGCATGTTGCCTTCTTTTAGCCTATTGAGAACGGTTTCTTTGATAATTTTTTCCAAACCTTCCTAGGGATTGAAGACAAACTGATTGGCCTGTAGTTTCTCGAGTCTTCTTTCCTCCCCTTCTTGAAGATGGGCACCACATTGGCCCTCTTCCAATCTTTAGGTACTTCACCTGAGCGCCATGAGTTCTCAAATATCCTTGCCAGTGGCTACCTTATGATGTCTGCCAGTTCCTTGAGCATTCTTGGGTCCAACTCATCCAGCCCAGCTGATTTATGGGGGTCCAGCCTCTCAAGATGCTCCCTCACAAGATCCATGCTAATGGTGGATATATATTCATCCTCACCCTGGTGATCCTGCATCACGTTAGGCAGGGTGGTCCCTTTGGGCTGGTGAAAAACCATTGCAAAATAATCATTAAGTAGATTGGCTTTTTTCTGGGTGTTGGTGGTCAGCTGCCCGAGCTGGTTTAGCAGGAGTCCAGTGTTGCCCTTGTTTTTCTTTTGACTTCCTACATAACTGAAGAAGGGCTTTTTATTGTCCTTGATTTGTGTAGGCAGATGGAGTTCAGTTGCAGCCTTGGCTTTCCTATTTCGCTCCCTGCAGGTGTGGATCAGTGCAGTGTACTTCTCCTTGGTCGTGTTTCCTGTCATCCATTTCTTTTTAGATGTAGAAGGTCCATGAGTTCCTTGTTGAGCCAAGAGGGTTGTTGAGCCCTTTACCACCTTTCCTACAGGTTGGGATGGACTCCCCTTATGCTTCTAGGACAGGTTCCTTAAGGAGCAACCACTCATCCTGAACTCCCCTTCCTGAGAAATAATGGCCTCTCAGGGCCTTAAGTACAAGCCTCCTGAGTTTATGAAAGTCAGCTTTCCTAAAGTCAAAGACTACTGTATTGCTGGCTGACTTGCCAGCTTTGCAATGGACAGTGAAAGTGATCAACTCATGGTAACTTTCACCCAGCTTCCCTTCGATTCTTAGGTCACTGATTAGATCATACCTTTTGGCCAGTACCAGGTCCAGGAACACCTTGCCTCTTGTCGGCCTATAAACTTCTTTAGACAGGTAGAGCTCATCCATGCATGTAAGGAAGCTTTGTGACTCATTGGATTTGGTGGAGTGCTCATCCCATGCGATGTCCGGGTAGTTGAAGTCTCCCATGACGACCATGCACTGAGAGCATGCAGAATCGGCCAGTTCCCTGATGAATTCTTGGTCAAGCACTTGTTCCTGATTTGGAGGTCTGTAGTAGACTCCTACCATTGTAACCCCTTCACTATATTCCCCTGGTATTCTAACCCAAAGGATCTCCAATTGTCCTCCTTGGGTGCCAATCTCAGCTTGTAGGGATGTGTAGCTCTCCTTCACATAGAGAACCACACCCCCACCCATTTTTTCAGCATGATCTCACTTGTACAGAGTATAGCCATTTATACCAGTAGTCCAGTCATGGGAGGAGTCCCACCAGGTTTCTATGATCCCTATGAGATCATAGTAATTTTTGTTTAGCAGAAGGACCAGTTCCTCCTGTTTATTCCCCAAACTCCTAGCATGCTTGGAGACTCTAGTTTAACTTAAACCAGGAAGGGGTCTGGGACAGAAGTACATAAACTAGCTTGACCTCAATCAGTTAAGTCTGATTCTACATTCAAGCAGGTTTATCTCAAGCCAGTTTTGGCCATTTTGAAATTGGTTTATGTGCACTGAACTTGTATTCTGTTACAGATTTAAACCACTTCCTGCTCACTTAAATCAGTTTTTATGTAACTTCTATCCCTAGCCACTGAGTCTGAGCAAAGCTGGAGACTCCTGCTTTGTTATCCTCAGCAATATGAAAGAACATTCGCCAGTGGTCTTGCTATCACAACTTGTTTCTATAATCACTTATACAACTGGAATATGCCTCTTACAGTGAATAAAAATATCAACTTCATTTAATGGACCTAGATTTAATACTTCATTAATAAAGCAGTGTGTAAATCAGGGGTGGGCAAAATATGGCCCATGGGCCAGATTCAGCCCACCAGGCCATTCTATCTGGCCTGCAGGGCCTCTAAAAAATTTAGAAAAAATAGTATTTATCTGCTCCTGGCTGACTGTCAAAGATGCCTACCAGAGCCTTTTGTCCTGGGGCTGTTCCTGCTTCCCTGCACTAGAGGGAAATTCAAGTAAGGGAGAGGAGGCAGAGGAGGGCTGCAAAGATCACCCCACTCCTCGGGCCCATGTTGGCCAGGCCAGCTCTTTCTGAGTCCCGTGTTCTGGTCATGCAGCCGGGAGCCACGTGGTGCAGGAGTGGCAGGCAGGTGGACAGGGAAGTGGTGAAAGTGGCAGCTTGGGGGTGGGGGGAGTGGCAGCAAGTGGGCATGCAGAGCACAGTGAGAACGACAGCCGGGCAGGAGTCCTGAGCTGCGCTGGCATACTGGGGCCAGTGCCGGCAGGGCCCAGGGTAGGGGAGCAAGAGTGCGGGGCCTGGGATGGCTTCGCCCTCTGCTGGCGCAGCTCGGCCTGGCTCCATAGACCCCTGCTGGCCCATGCCTCATGCTCCTGCTGCCCTGCTCTGGGGCCCACTGGTGCTGGCTCTGGCACACTGGGATAGGCCCTGTGCTCCCACCCAGCACTTGCTTGCTGCCACTCCCCCGTGTACTGCCACTTTCACCGCTTCCTTGCCTGCCCGCTGACCGCTCCTGCACCACATGGTTCCCAGCTGCATGGCTGGACTGCAGAGGCACAGGGCCTGTACCAGTACCCCAGGACCAGGAGCAGGAGGGTGTGTGTGTGTGTGTGTGAGTACAATGAAGGAGGGAGTTTCATAGTTTCATAGTTTCTAGGGTCGGAAGGG
>NW_017729026.1:32574632-32574837 GCF_001723915.1 Gavialis gangeticus
CGAGGGGGGCCCAGCAGGGAGGTGGCTGTTCTGGTCCGTACTTAGGAAAATGGAGGCAAAGAAATTGTTAAACAGAGTGTGTGTGTGTATGCTCATTGGGTGAATCCCACACTCATACCCCAACATATACATGCACCCACACCCCCCTTGCACCCCCTCACACACCCTTCCACACACACACACACACACACACACACACACACAC
>NW_017729026.1:32574924-32583254 GCF_001723915.1 Gavialis gangeticus
ACACACACACACACACACACACACACACACACGCACACACATCTCCCCACAACCCCCACACCTACCCACACCCCACATATCCACACCCACCCACATGCTCCCTCACCCCCCAACTATCCACCCCTAAAACCGTCCCATACATCCACACCCACCCCACATACTCAGAGCTTCCAACCAACGTATACCCACTCCCACGTCCCCCCCAATATATAAGAGTAAGACTTCATTTTAAGCTATTGTGCAATCACCTCTGTGTACACTCCACAAACACATGTAAATCAGGACAAAAATATTTTTTGAAATCACTAATGAATGTTGTAGATGTTCATTTTTTAGAATATAATTTGGTATTTTTCTGGTTCCAAGGCAAAAAAAACCCTTACTGAAGCCCCTTACCTTTCTGGGGGCAAGGGCAGGGACTTCTGGTGGCAAAGGTCAGGAGTTAGAGGGCAGGACTTCCAGTCACAAGATGGTGACCAGGGGGTGGAGCACCTGTCAAGGGGCAGGGCTATCCATGTGGCCCTTGACAGCTTGCCAAAACTTGGTAAGCAGCCCTCCGCCCGAAATAATTGCCCACCCCGGTGTAAATGAAAGTCCTTAGGAATAAGGAAGATATCTGCACATCTCCAGATGGTGATCCTATTTCTATAATTGCTCAGTCTAGTTAGTCTCAAGCCTCACTTTGGTTGTCCACTAGGCAAAATAGACTCTGCTCTTAATTTTTCAGATATAATGGGCAGGGAGTTATTATGCTAACACAAGGAGTTCTATTAGTGTGTGATGTGGAGTCATGTAATTTCAGTCCCCAGGTTAAAGTATAAAGATATCTCTGTAGTAATGCTACGCCTTAGGGCTTTTCTGGTCACCAGTTGTGGCCACGGAGGAATTTTTTCTGCTCATGAATGCTACTAGTTTCTTGGAGTTCGTTTTGCCTTCCTCTGAGACACTGGGAGGATGGCCGCAGCTGAGGCTAGGGGAGTTTGACTGAAGGAATAAACACACAAAGGTTCCTGGTTAGAGAACCTTGTTCTTCCCCTCAAGGTCATACAGCTGGCCAAATCTGAGGTCAGGAAGGATTTTTTTTCCCTAGGTCATACTGGCACAGACTTGGGGCAGAGAGAAGGTTTTCTAGTAAGGGGCATTGTCCTCCACATGGGATTTTCTGATATTTTAATGAGCTTTTCTGATATATTAACTACCTATTTCCTTGTTGTTGCAGTGACAGTGCTGCTGTCTCCTTGATGTTGACCTCTGGTGATTTTGGAGAGTCTTTTGGTTGATGAGTGCAGTAAACACAGGACACGGGACTAAAATATTCCATAGGCCCCTTTCAGTCCTACATTCAGATATATTTTACCATTTAAGGTACATTGAAGCAGTCTGTTCTGCATTTGTACAGCCCCTAGCACAAAGTATTCCTGGTCCAAGATTAGGGTTTCTAGGCTTTCTAGTAAAACAAATGATAAAAATAGTAGAATGAAGGGAAGATTTGAGAGTTTCACAACTCGCATTGACTGTCATTAGGAGATAGATATGTAACACTGTAAGTCTCCCTTTAAATTTCCTCCTTCTTCCCTGAAAACAAATTAAGATGTAAAGGTTATGAACCTTACCCAGTAGCCATAACTTAGGTGAAACTATGGGGAATGACATGCTCTGTTATCAGTTTATCAGTGAATGTAATCAACATGGAGCCTGTTAGGGAAGAAATATAAACAGACTTGCCTGGGTATCCTTTAAACTCCCATATTGCCAAGATCACACATACTAAACCTCTCTTGGTTCTACATTAGGCATTCTTTTTCTTTTAATTTGAGATTACTATAGTCTAGCAGTTTGCTCTGAGCAGGAAATCCACCTTTTAACTTTCAAACTACATCCTCCCAGCTGATAAGAATGTATTTTCCTCTTTCTATGTTTTGTTGCCTTATTATCAGCTGGCCTCTTGGATTAGCATGTGCAGCACTCTCTGGGCTCAGGGAGGCTTGGCAGCTTGGTAGGAATCTTTGCCAGCTCACTGATCCTAATGTGAGTGCCAAAATCCTGCAGTTTGCATAATGCTAATTTGCTGCTCAATACAACCTGCCAACTAGCCTGCTGCTTAGAATATTTAGTAGCAGAAGGAATGCCATGTGCTTTATCCAGCACAGAAGAGGAGAGTAATTGGATAGATACCCACTACCTGAAATTGAAACTAATCTAAGTAACCCGGGCATAAACCTTAATGAGCTATTGAGCTCCTAGTAAGAGGTTATTAGATTGCAACTGTTGCAAGCCAATTAATTCCTTGTTTCCAAAGCTGTGATTGCAGATTTTTTATTAGAATAATAAGGTTAAAATGCTGTGTCATTACTATGGCATTTATTCACCTAGCACCAGATCCTGCCTTTCTTACTCGTAGTAAATAAGGATAGTAGAACTGGACCTTCATACTTGCTTTAGTGGTGCGATTAGACACGATAGGGTGTGGTGATACTGTGGGATATGTCACCGCGCCCAAGGGTTGTTGCCAGTCATTGGGCTAAAAGCCAAGTGCCTTCATTCAATCTGGGTGTGGGGATACCTCATAGTATTAGCACATCCCAAAGTGTCTTATTATTATTATGATACAGGTTATTGCAAATAAAAATGAAAACACACTGCTTGTCTAGAAAAAACATTAATTCTCTGTTGGATTCCACTAGTTCTAAGCAGCAGTTGCCCAGTACTAATATAGCCATACTTCAAATCATTTTGGGACAGAATCTTTTGGGACCACTGTAGTACCCCTGCCTTACCTGTGACAAAACCTCCAAGAGGTATATGCTTTGAGGTTGCAGAACTGAGTATATACCAGAGCTTACTCCCATACTAACAGCAAGATACAAAAAATACCAGCAAATGTTTCAGAGATCCCTTCTCAGAAAACACTGTTGTGGCAAGGACAGCCCTAACAAGGTCCAAGAAGAACGGAAAGAATTGATCGAAGGAATAGATATGACTGACACTAGCAGGAAAGCATGGTTAAACAGTCACAAGCTGAGTAATGACCCAAAGAAAGTATAGCAACAACACATCACAGCCAAACAGATGGTTCACCAACTTCTGCTTAAAGGTAAAGCTTTGAACAAAGAGCCTAAAATACAGATTAGATAGCAAACTGATCTGGAGGAAAATCATTTTAGCAAGCCATATAAAATGGATGAATTTGATGCTGGAAAAAGTCACTGGAAGAACAGCAAAGCAGCTGGATTTGATGACATATTCATGGAGCAGTTCATTGGGACCGAAATTACATTACTTTGGTCCTGTAACCAAGTTTTAGGTATTACACCTTTTTAACAATTGCTCATCAACTCTTAGAATACCTAAATTATGGTGACAGGCCCATGTAAGAAATCTATTAAAGCCAGGGAAGGATGCCAGAGACCTTTAGGGTAGTGTCACTTCTGTGCCATCTTTGTAAGCTTTAGGAATGCCTTATTCTCAATTCCCTTTCACCTCATAGGGTGTGTCAACATGAGACACTAACTGCACAGTGGCCTAATAACACTGTACAGTAGCATGTCACAGCATGAACAGTGCTAATACACTACTGCACTGTATTATTAGGCTACTGCACTGTAGCATCACTAAAAAAGAGTTTGCCAGCACTACTGAGCAGTAACTGGTTACTGCACATTTATTTAATACTTGACTATACCAGTACTAAATTAAATGCACAGTAGCCACTGCACATTAATGGATGTGCTCATATCAAACAACATCTAATACAAGCTGGATTTAGATGAGGCAAGTTCTGCACTGGCCAAATACTAAACATCACCCAGCATACAGAAGATGGATTTGAAAAAGGGATGATAACAGGTGCTGTGTTTGTAGACATATCAGCAGCATACAACATAGTCATCCACTGAAACTTGCTTGCCAAAGTCTACAATATGATGCACCACTATGTGCAGCTCATCCAATCGCTTTTGGAGAATAGATGTTTTTATATAGAACTATGAAAGAAACAGCCATGGAGATGACAGTGAAATGGCTTCCCACAGGTAGTGTGCTAGCACCAATCCTTTTAAACATATGTACCAATAACCAACCCATACAGAGTAATACAAGGAGCTTCATATATGCTAATGATCTATGCATCACATGACAAGAGGAAGACTTTGCTACTGTTGAGCACAGACTGACATGCTCACTGAGCAACCTCTTAAATTACTACAATAAGAACCAGCTTTGTACCAACCCAACAAGACACAGGTCAAGGCTTTTCATTTATGCCAGAGAAGCCAAGTGGAAATTAAGCATCATCTGGGATAGAATCCCATTGACTAATCACCCGAACCCTGTATACTTGGGGTTTACATTGGACTCAACACTTACTTTCAAAGCACATGTAGAGAAGATGAAAGGAAAAGTCAGCACCTGAAACAACATACTTTGAAAGTTTGTCACCTCAAAGTGATGAGCTTTTGCCTTTTGTTACTTCATTGCAGAGTACAAGTCCAGTATGGGAATGATCAGTTCATGCCAAGAAATTATACCCAGTTCTAAAAGACAGTTGTCATGAAGTAACAAAATATCTAAAAAAAGATAGCCTATGCTTACTTGCTGGCATTGCACCATCTGATATCAGGAGAATGATAGCAAGCCAAAAAGATAGTGGCAGATGGAAAACTCCAGGCATCCATTCTGTGGTCACACACAAGTAACTAAATAGCTTAAAACATGAAAGAGTTTTGTGACCATTGTTGCACTGTTGGACATGATGGCTGACAGGGCATGACTGAGGTTATGAAAGGAAAGATTATGTGCAATCGGGTAGTCTGAAATGGACCTGGACCCCTAAGAAGACCTTCCAAGATGGATGGATCTAGGATGGCCAACATGGCAATGCCTGAATTGCCAGTGCAGGCAAACTGAAAGATCAAAAACAAACATGATCAAGTGGGGCTACTCTAAAGACATGAATATGTGTGAATGCGGTGAAGTAAAGATTATGGAGCACCTGCTCATTTGCCAATTCCTTGGTGAGACCTGTATGAAGGAGGACCTTGCTGCAGCAACGGACAGAGCCATTGCTTGTTTCCAATTCTGGAAAAACATCTAGTTTATGACAAGGACACAAGAAGAAGAAGAACCTGTGGAAGGTTAGGGTGTTATCCCTTGTGGCTGCCGGGGTTGACTGTGTAGTTTTATTGGTAGGTTAGACAATGGATTTGTATAGGATAGTTTGGATAGAGATGATCCTGCCCCTGGTAAGGGATGTTGAACTAGATGACCTTTGAAGGACCCTTCTAACCCTACTTTTCTAGGATTCCATGATCCTCTGGAACCAAACCCATTTAATAGGTGTCTTCATTTTAGCGTTTAGTGTGCCTAAAACCTACATACCTTGTCCCAGAAAGGCGGTTCAGATAGACAGGATTAGAGTCTTAGAATATCTATAAATAATGAATTGGGAGAATTGCCTACAAAGAGGGATAAAACCCCCAAGGTCCTGAACAGAGGAGTACCAGAACTAGCTAAGAGGAAATACTGAATGCAGGGGTCTGTCATTTTCTTCCAGAGTGCAAGTGATTAAAATATGTAAGACTTAGTGCTCTATGGGCTGCTGTGGCTGCCTACATTTGCATGTTATCTTAAGGGTTAGAGCACTGACTCAGGAAATGGGAAACAACGACACTTATCTCCCAGGAAAGTGTCCTGACTGCCAAGCTACAGGAGTGTTTGTATGCAGATATGTTTCCCTCCCCCACACTCCTACTGAAGCTGGGCCAATGGACAGAAGGGAACACAAGAATCAGAAGGACAACAAGCAGGACATAGCCTGACTCTGCAGCCTAGAAATTAGGAAGGAGGACTTTCAATATGGAAGGGACTATCCTGGGCTCTCATCTCTTCTCTCACAGCTGTAAAAGAATTTTATATTAGACTATCATTGAATACAAAACAGACATAACTTAGGCAGTATGGACCAGAGCTGAGCGCTCAGAACCTCCCCCTGTGAGGGAAGTGTCCTTATCACTGTGCCACAGAGTCAACTTTCCTCATAGTTGCTCTTCTTTCTAGCTGTAGTACTCTTGCATTCACTGATTCACAAAAGTTTAGGGCCATTCACTCCAATAGCTCAGCTTCAAGGGGAAAGTTGGAGAATGTGTCCACTCAAGCTATTTTAGAGGTTTGTGGTTAGGACATTCTTCTGGGAGGTTCGTGACATAGTTATGAATCCTCTCAGTCTGAGGAGGGGTTAGAACAGAGGCAGACAAAAAGTGTCCTGCAGGCCACATCTGGGCCACCAGGCCATTCTATCCAGCTCGCGGAGCCCCTAAAAATTTTAGAAAATTAATATTTATCTACCCCTGGCTGCCTGTCAAAGATGACAGGAGCCAGTGGCAGTAGGACCCAGGGGGAGCCTCTGGCAGGAAAAAGCTGCTGGAGAAGCAGGTCTGGCTCAGCCCTGCCCTCCACAAGTCCCAGCTGGAAGCCTCTGCCTAGCAGAGGCTGCTGGAGGCTTCTGGCCTGGGACTGCTCTTGCCTTCCTGTGCTGAGGGAAATACAGATAAGAAGGAGGGGGAAAGGGAGGCAGGGGAAGACCATGGGTGATTGCCCCAGTCCTCAGGGCTGGCTGGACAGCCTCCTGCGGTCCCAGTGCTGTAGCTAGGAACTATGTGGTGCTGGCTGATGGGCGGGCAGGTGGGTGGAGTGGGGAAATGGCTATGGCAGGCAGGGGGAAGGGGCAGTGAGTGGGCACGCAGAGCACAGCAGCAGTCAGGTGAGAGCACGGGGCCCATGCCAGTGCACCAGGGCCAGCACCAGTGGTGACCAGAGCGCGGCGGCAGGAGCACAGGGCTCGGGCTGGCAGGGACTCTATAGAACTGGGCTGGTTCCCTCCTCTCCCTGTATGAGCAGCACAGCCTGGATCTATAGAGCCCCTGACAACCTGTCCCCACGCTCCTGCTGCCCCACTCTGGGCCCCACCGTTGCTGGCCCCGAGGCACAAGTACTGGCCCCATGTGCCCACTCAGTTGTTACTGCGCTCCATGTGCCCACTCACTGCCCCTTCCCCCTGGCTGGCCTCCCCTGTTCCCCCCACCTCACCTGCCACGCTCTGGCATCACATGGGTCCCAGCTGCAGTACTGGGCCCACAGGAGCAGCTGGGATGTGGTGCTGGAGCGGCCAGGGTGGAAGGGAGTGGGACCGGGAAGAAGCAGAAGGGCAGCACTGGCAGACGGGAGGCAAGTGGCAGCAAGTGCGAGCAAGGGGCCCATGCCAGTGTGCCAGGGACAGGGGGTGGGGTCCCTGTCAAGGGGCGGAGCTATCCATGCAACCCTCAATGGCTTGCCAAACTCAGTAAGCAGCCCTCCACCCGCAATAATTGCCCAACCTTGGGCTAGAACCTGTTTCCCACTTCCTATGTTGGCAGTCTACACAGTGATTGGATTCAGTTTGTGAAGGTCTGATCCACCCATGGCAGTGTCCCACAGCTGGGAGGTTATGAGGGTCACAGTTTAGTAGTCCCAGTCTGCTTATCAGCTTTGCAACCCCATAATGTAGCTAGTGCCTTTCTTGCCACTGAATTTATTGTTGCTGATTGCCACTGGTGACAGGAATCAACAACACTCAGTGACAGAGATGAGTGGCAGTGGCTACAATAGGGGACACTAGTGTCCCTATGCCTATGGCATCTCTTACAGCATATGTGTGTAGTGAGGTTGACAATGAGACAAGGGTAATCTCTGTTGGTGGGATGGAAAGAAGGGATTGGAGGGGGATCCACTGGAGACAAGGGAATGGGGACCCATGGTGGCAGCTGGGTGACAAGCTCTAGCCCACCATTGTTAAAAGGCTGCCGACCCCTGCATTACACTTTTAGGTAAAAGGTGGGCAGCGGCACCATAGTATTTTCAAGTGGCCATAGATGCCATGTTTTGAACTGAACTCAGTTACACTGAACATGTGTTAATTAGCTAAGGTCTGAACATATTTAATAGAAGATTCTCTGAGGACTCAAGTAGAGTATTATCCCAGCTCCCTTCTGGATCACAACAGATCTTAGACTAGAGGTAAGTGCTTTGCGGTTTTTGCAAGCAAAACTGTTGGTGCCAAATTAGTTTTGTGGATCTCTAATGAGATTATTCTAGGTCACTTTTTGTGATTTAGGCACCTAAATTCCATTTAGGTAGCTATTTGTCCAATCTGGACCTCACCTTTGGTGAGCAACTGGATCCAAAGTTGATTTATACCTAATTCTCTGATCAAAATTTGGGAGCTAAATTCATAATAAATGTAAGTTCATTAGTTTTTGAAGTGCAGTGCTCTGGATTCCTCAGGGCTGTCTGTGAAG
>NW_017729026.1:32588254-32607103 GCF_001723915.1 Gavialis gangeticus
TTAGTTTTGTGGGTCTCTAATGAGATTATTCTAGGTCACTTTTTGTGATTTAGGCACCTAAATTCCATTTAGGTAGCTATTTGTCCAATCTGGACCTCACCTTTGGTGAGCAACTGGATCCAAAGTTGATTTATACCTAATTCTCTGATCAAAATTTGGGAGCTAAATTCATAATAAATGTAAGTTCATTAGTTTTTGAAGTGCAGTGCTCTGGATTCCTCAGGGCTGTCTGTGAAGCAATGGCTACATTAGCAGGACTTCACAAACAACAAGTAAAAAGAGTAATTTTAAAAGAGTCTTTGATTTGCCTGCTTGGTCAGCTAGGAAGCAAGTGCCCTGACCAACAGGTCATGCAGACTTCCTGCTAGGAAGGCAGTTTTTGTTTACTTTGTGCAATATGCCTGTTTGCAGGTTTCCTTGGTAAAGTTATTGTCATTACTAAACAGCTCTTGAGACGTGCCAAACACTGACTTCACCTACTAGGCCTACATTGTAAGTGCCTCTTGAGTGGAGCTGAATGTACATGTAACAAGGCACTGGGGCAGCTCCCTGGTCCCTGTGCTACAATCTTCCCAGGCACCGGCACTGACCTAGAAATCTACATGGCTTATGCCATAGAAGGCATCTGACCAGGAGCAAGGCTCAGTTGGCACTGAGTCCTCCAGTCTGTCTGAGCCTAACTCCCTTCTTTTATACCACTCCTGCAGGCTTAGCACAGGCTGTAAGCATACTGGGGTGGGGCAACCCAGCCCAGGAGTGCTCTTTAACCCCAAACTTGCCAGGGGCTAGCCAGTCCACACTATCACACACCCTCCCTCTCAAGACCCCTTTTAGGGTCTTTACCTCCTTGGATGTATCCTACTCCTCCCGGGGAAAAAAATCCACACTGAGGTAGGCCTTTCTGGCCCACCAGCCAAGAGGTGTATGGTCTGTGATTAGGGTGAAGGTCCCACTCAGCAGGTAATATCTGAGGGCCTCCACTGCCCATTTTACTGCTAGTGCTTTCTTTTTAATGATGGAGTGATTCTTCTCTCTGGGGAATAGCTTCCAGCTCAAATGGAGTATGGGGTGTGTTCCTTCCCATTCACCATTTGGGATAACAGTGCTCTCAACTCCACACTGGAAGCATCTGTCTGGAGTATCTTTTGAAAAGTCCAGGTTATATAGGACTGGTTCATGGCATAAGCAAGCCTTCAACATTCAGAATGCTTGGGTGTATTCTTTGGCCCACTGTACCTTCTGTGGATGGTTGCACTTCAGAAGGTCTGTGAGGGGGCTTGCAATTGAAAAGAATGCCAGTAATACCTGGCCAATTGTAGAAATGAGCATACCTGGGTTTTGGTGTTCAGTGTTGGAAATGTCTGCAGGGCCTGGACCTTCTCCAGCAGTGACCATATTTGACTATTGCTCAGGGTGTACCCCAGTTCTGTAGTTTCAGTCTTACCCACATGGCATGTGTAGGTTTGTAGTTAGACCCACTCCCAGGAGTGACCACAACACTGTGGCCATGTGGTCCAGGTGTTCTGCCCAGGTCTGGCTATAGACCATTACATCATCCAGATATGCTGTCGCTGTGATGAGGCTGCAGGACCCAGTGGCTAGGGCCCCATGCAACCCAAAGGGTATTGCTAAGAACTGGTGTAAGGCAAAGTAGGGTGGCAAAGTCTGTGTTTCCCTAGATTACAGTGTTAATGGGATCTGCCAATACCCTTTTGTCAGACCAAGGATCATGGAGCCTTTGTACATGTGACAAAGGGCCCTTGTACATGTGCCCTTTTTAGTGATTTAATTGGGTCACAGTGTACACATGCAGCAGTGTGTTGCAATTAGATTTCATCAGAGTGTACATGTGTGGTGGCATATTTCAATTTAAATGACTTTTACACAGCAAAGTTACACACATCTGATGTATTTTAGTTTGCTACATAATAAATTACAGCGATACATCTGGACATGGTGGCAGGGACGCTGCACGGGGCGCTGGAAGCTGAGGTGTGCTCGGGGAAGCTTGGGCTTGGCAGGCTTCCAGCACTGCATGCACCATCCCCACCACCTTCTCTGGCTGCCAGCACACCCAGCCACTTTCCTGCCATCTTCCTGCACTGCTCCAGGGGCAAGCCAGCCCATTTCCAGATGGTTCCAGGCAATGAGAAGATGGCAGGGAGACTGCACCGGGCACTGGAAGCTTGCCAAGCCTGAGCTTCCCTGAGCATGCCTGGGCTTCCAGTGCCCTCTGCACTGTTGAACTGGGCCAGGTGCTGCCTCCAAGTTGGGGCAGCACCCATGCAGCTAACACCCTGCCCAGGCAGCACTGGGGGTGTGGGGGGAGTGACACCACTGTGAAAGGAAGCACTGGGCCCCTCCACAGCTCAGGGGCTGAGTGACCCAGTGGCAGCTCTCATGGGCAGGCTCTTCTAAGAAAAGAAAAAAAAGTGGCAAGGGGCCCTTTTTTTTGTTTGATTTTTTCCAGTGGAGCCCGCCTGCATCTCCCACCACCAGGGAGTGAGCTGCCAGTGGGCTAAGCAGCCCCTGAGCTGCAGCGGCCCCTGTGCTTCCCTCCGTGACAGCAGCACCCCTCGGGTGGTACCCACCCATTGGCACCCTGCCTGAGTGGTCCCAGGGGACACTGCCCCCATGGAGGGAAGCACTGGGGCCCCCCACAGCTCAGGAGCTGCTCAGCCTGCCGGCAGCTTGCTTCCCAGATACAGGAGACATGGGCATGCTCCAGGAGAAAAAATCAAAGGTTCAGGCTCCTCACTGCATTTTTGGGGGTTTTTTTCTCAGTGGAGCTTGCCTGTGCAAGCTGCCACTGGGTCATGCAGCCCCTGAGCTGGGGGAGGGGTGGGGGGGCAGTGCACCCTCTGCAATGGCAGCATACTCTAGGACTGCCCAGGCATGCTGCTGGTGGGTGGGTACTGCCCGTGGGGGTGTTGCTGCCATGAAGGAAAGCACCAGGCTCGCAGCTCAGGACCCACCAGCAGCTCACCTTTTGGCCACAGGAGAGGCGGGCAGGCTTCAGTGGGGAAAAAAAGAAACAAGGATCGGGCCCCTCACCTCTTTTTTTTTTCTTTGGTGGAGCCTGCCTGTGGCAGGTGGGATGGGGGGTTATGAGCTGATGGGGGCCATCACTGTTCCATCAGAGTGACAGAAGTCCCTAAATTGAAATGGTTGGTTTTTAATGGACACAATTAAAAACCCACTGTTTCAATTTAGGAAGAACTAAACCCCTGGCATGTGTAGAAGCACCCATAATGTACTGGACAGCTCCCAGCTGGTCTAGTAATTCATCGACCCATGACATCGGGTACACATCAGATTTCAAGATTGCAGTGACCTTTCAATAGTCAATTCATGAAGTTCAATAGTCATGAACCATGAAGTTGCTCTGGAGTGAGGTCAGTCTCAAACTGCACTGTTCCCACCTTGGGTGGTGAACTTGTCTGTGGCCCTAGCTCCAGTTCAGGAGTATAGGGGGCTATAAAGAGGCCCTCCTGAGCCTTCAATGGTTTCAGGAGTTTAACATGATAGATTTTCTAGTAGCTCTGCGGGTCCAGTTGTCTGATTTTGTAGTCAACTAACCAAAGTGTGTGTATGGGTGTGGGTGTGTGTGTACACACACACACCCACACACACACACACATATATATACACACACACACACACACACACACACACATATACATGTGCACAAACCCTTTGGTTAGTCTATAATGTGCAAATCTTCCCTGCCTTCAAGTTGATTTGAGACTAATGCAGCTAACTACCTCTAACTGTGAACACGACCAGCTACAGAGCTTCCTAAAATTTTATCATGATCCCTCTTTTTCCTGTACTAGAATATACATATGTATACATGCATGTGCACACACTCATACACACACACACATACATATATCTATATATATATAGATATAGATACATATCTTACAAGATTTCAGTGTTCATAGTGAACAAGAGGGTGAGAATGGAGAAATGCCATTAGAATAAAATATTACTTTTCAGACGGAATATTAATAACATCAATAGAAGTACTAAAGTTAGGATTACATTTTGCCCATGTACAAATTTCTTCCCTTTAATTTTTTTTCCTATGCAAAGTAACATAGCAATGGTTGGGGGGGAGGGGAGAGGTATAATTGCTAAGCTAATGATTCATCATTTTATCATCCTCATTAGTTTTGGAATGGCACAGTCAGGCATCAACTATGAATTTTCTCACCCTTTCCTTTTAAAAACTGAATTGCTTTCTTTTATTTTGTAAGTTTTTTCAGTTTTGAGGTAACAATATTTAATGTATATTGCTTACAATATTTGACACTCTAATTGATATAAAATGTGGTTTTATTGGAAGTCTGAAAGCAGGACAGTGTTTATTATATTAACCATAGAAAACTGTTTGTAAAGTTAAATAAGACTTTTCTGGACAGTATTTTTACTATGGATTTCTATACATCTCTTTCAAGCAATCTGAGAGGTAGAAGTGCAGATAAGGTGTCATGCTATGGCCCCTAAGGTTAATATTAAGCCCTGTTGTGGATCTGTGCTAAAAGCCACACCACGTGATTCATCTGTAAACAGGCACTGGGTCATTCAGACTGGGGAGTCAAGGATAGGCAGATGTGATGCTAAGCACATCCCTCCCATTACTACAGAAACTGGTGTGCGTGATGAGCTTCTAGGTTCAGGTGGACTGTTTCCTCAGAGCTGGCTTTAGGGAAAATGGTGCCCCGGGTGCTTATAGTTTGGTGCCCCCCACCCGGGTGCCTCCGCCCTCCTCAAGTCACCAGCACTGTGTATGTGGGCTGTGTGCATGAGGTGTGTGTGTGTGAGGGTATGTGGTGTGTGTATGGAGTGTGGGGGATGTGGAGGGGTATGCACAGTATGGAGAGGTTTGGGGGGGTATGGGGGGAAGGTGTGGGAGGGTTGGTGTGGGGGGTAAGGGGGTGAGGTTGGGCGATGCATGTGTGATGGGCATATATGCCCCAGTGGCTATGGCTGGCAGGGGACCCTGTAGACTATTGGGGAGCAGTGCATGTCTACTCACCTGAAATGTCTACTCAGCCTGCTGGACCCAGGGATAGGGGCAGCAGATGCTGGGCACAGGGTGGCAGGAAAGGCAGATAAGCAGGAGTAGGAAGGACTTCCTGTACCGGAAGTCCAGCCCCAGAAGCAGGGTATCACTGCTTAGCATTGCCCAGCTGCCTGTTGGTGGCCAGGAGTAAGGGACAGGGGGCACCGCAGCTCAGCTTTCAGCCCCAGCAGGTTGATGATGGTGAAGCCTTTGGCACGCAAGCCAGGGCCACCCAGCCATACTGCCTTCTTCCTGGGCATCGCTGCCTTGCCTTTGGCCCAGTCCTTGGAGCCCTCCTCCTGGCCCAAGGACTGGGCTGCCTGGCAGTGCCCACCACTGCCATCCAGGGGATTTTATCCCACTGCCTTGGCCGGCTGGCTACAGTCAGCTCTGAGTGCCACTTGGGGTGAGGCAGGCCCTGCTGCCCAGCCTCTGGGATTAGTTGCCACCAAAGTTCCCTGAAGGCTCCCACCCAGCACAAGCAGTGGGGCAGGAGGCACCCCCCTGACCATGGCACCGTGGGTGGTCACCCACACCACCCACCCCTAAGGCTGGTTTTGGTTCTCCTCATGGTAAGCAGCTGGGCCACTATAGAAAGTTAAAATATACTATGTCTCATTAGCCAGGACAGCTGGACAAGGTCACAAGTACAAAAAAATGTACAAAGAAAAAATATCCCCGAAGTGAAAGTTAATGGAAAGAAGAGGTCAGTTTAGGCAAAACTGATGTACGCAAAGGAATCAGAAATAAGTAATATATTGGTGTCCTAATCTACCAGCTGGCCAGCATGGAAGTTAGAACAGCGGAGGCCAACCCATAACTCACAAACCACAAGTGGCCCGCAAAGCAGTTTAATGTGGCTTGTGAGAGCCCAGTGGGATACAGGCTATGATATGCTTCACTCAAACATTGGTCTGGTGTGCTCCTGCTGTGTGCGTCATGTCCTCTGCTTAGGTGGTGACTGTCTGTCCAGTTCTGCTCATATTGTAGGCTGATAAATAAAAGGGCCTATGTTCAAGACAAGGTTGGACAGCTGAGAATTAGGACATGAACTGGAAGGGAGAAGTTAAAGGAATCTTTAAAATCTCTTTCCTCATTGCCTAATCATGGGGCTGGCTGGGATGTGCATGTGCGTATGTGCATGTTGGCATGCAAATAGCAGGGAAATAAGGTCCAGGCATCTGGTTTGTCATATTCACTTTCCAGGGATCTGATCTGACAGGCTTTCTTACTCTCTTAAAATTTCCATTGGCATCAGTGATGCAGAAGTGACCTCACAGGCTTTAGTCAGGTGAGGCTTCCATTGAAACCAGTAAGTGTCTGGAAGAAGGAAAATCCCACTGGAATTTGAAAAAAAAATCACTTTTCAAAGATTAACGTTGATATGAGCAATTTCAATAAAGTCCTAATGACTGTTGTTAGCAAACTTTGTCTTGTTACATTTCCTGTAATACCATGTTCTGGAGCTGGGTGGGGGGAAGGGGGTAATTGTCATCCCAATGAATCAGCTACTCTGGGAATTTCCATAAGGTGCGGTTAGCTTGCAGATGTGGTGTTTGCCATATTTGTCCTTCCTAAGGCTAATTTGTCGTTTAAATTAATTTAACTCAGAGTTGATTAAGCCCTAGTAAGTGCATGTTCACCAAATGTCTAGGCTTTCAAAAGCAAAGATCCTAGAGCATGCTTGGTATTAAATTAACCGAATTTGTAACAAATGCCAGACAGTTTAATAAGTTCTTACCAAGAAAAAAAAATATTGAGCAGACAAGGTGGAAACAGCTGAGACATGTTTTTACAAGGAAGCCAGAACACTGATCATAGGAGGTGTACCATTGGGCAGCTAAAGAAACTAAAAGTCTAACTGAAACTTTTGGTTTCCTGGGTGATGAGGGAAAGTGGGGCAAACACGTACTGCCTTGTGCAGGGGCTGTGGTGGTAGTGGCAGTGTGGTGGTGCTATGGGCTCCCTAGGGCTGCCATTCTGGCACCCACTCTGATTTGGCAGCCGGGGTTGGTGCCCCATTGCCCTCCTTTCCCCCTCCCTCACCAAGTTATGCTATTGGGAGAAACACATAAGGGAGATATCAATTAGAGGACATGAAAAAGTAGCCCACAGTAGCCAGAAGAGCACTGTTCATACCACAAGTAAAAACTGACAATAAGAAGGATTCAGATTTAGAACTAGTATTTTCCTTTTCCCTATTAAATCATTTTCCTTTCCACTACTAAATTATATCTTTTGTGAGGGTAGACTCATAAAGTATAGCAGGACCAGTATTTTAACTATTATCCATATATATTTGATTAAGAAACTAGTATTGCCAGTGTCCACGAAACATGGCAAATTCTTCCCAGCTGTATTACTGTATTAATATTTTTCCATTACAGAGGTAACTGTTCCAGGACATGTAATACAGCCAATATTTGGCTCTTTGGGCTCAACCATGCAAACTACTGAGCACCTCCCACATGGTGATGACATCCCTCAAAGCCTGTTGACTTTCTTGGGAGCAAAAGGCACTCTGCTACATGGGAGCTGGTCTGTGTATGGCAGGATTCAAGCTGAAACTAGGAAAGTAAATAGGAAAAAATGGTCATGAGTAAATGGAGAGAGCGATTCCTAGCACACTGGCCAGTGTTGTCTCATTGTTTCTTTCCATGTCCCTATCTGTCTGTACTTATATATTTTAAGCATCTCATCTTATGTTTAAATTTTAAGCTTTGTGAAGCTGGAACCACCTTTTCTTCTCTGTACATTGCCTAGTATATTGGGGTTCTGGTAATAATTGAACAATCATGGAAAACCACTGACCTATAACATTCCTAATTTTCAATTTCAAGGTTTCCTTTGAACATATAACATCTAGATATCTCAGACCAGGGAATGCCAAAGTCAGAGTAGTTAAGGTGTCCTGCTACAGTTCCAGAGGGAGAGATGAAGTCCAGTCAATTCAGTTGCAAATGGGTGATTTAGGCTGGACGCTGAAAAGTGGTCAATTGTGATGATAGTCATATACTCTGATGTAGCCATTGGATTCAGCAGGAGTCAGCAACTTTTTGGGAGCTGAGTGCCAAAAACCCTCACAACCTTGACTTGGAAGTTGCTGGCGTGCTGGGCCAGATGGCAGGGGAACCACGAGGGGCCCGATCCTTGTTGTGGCAGTGCAGCCCCTGGCCCTTCCTGTAGTGTTCCCCAAACGTGCAGGCAGCTGCTGATGGCAGCAAGACAGGCTGGGGCTTTAGACCCTGGTGCAACTGCTTGCAGCCTTGCAGCTGCCTGCTGCAAGCAACCTGGGCTCTGGACAGGCCCCTGCCTCCCACCAAGTCTGGACTGTTTGTAGCAGGGCTTGCAGCCTCTCTGCTACCTGCTGTGAGCAGCCCAGGCTCTGTGGCCAGTGATAGGGGCCTGCCCAGAGCCAGGGCCAGCTGTGGAGTGCTCAGCAAAATGGCTTCACGTGGCATGCTTTGGCATGCATGTAGGAGTTGCCAATCTCTGGGCTACAGCATCTGCCATGCATTCACCGTGCTGGTTCAATACAATGGCAGGCTAAGGTTCACCCTTAGCTTCAATCTCAGACAACCCTGTGGGCAGCTAATGAATGCCCACTGCTTTGGCCTTTATGGCTCTGTTTTGTCCGGGAGTTTGTTTGTACCTTTCAAACTTTTTATAAGTTGCTTTGTCAGGCAAGGGTTGTTTTCTAAAACTGTTCTGAAGGGTTTGTTTTTTTTTCCGAAAAGAAGTTAAGACATGGACTGGATTAAAGTTCAAAACCAGCTCACGTCAGCAAGTGGATGGAAACTGTTACCATCTGACAGCCGGTGGCTTAAAAAGAGAACTTAAAAGTCACTGCACAAGAAAGAGTATGGCCCTGTTTAATATTCCATGCCCATGCGTCTCTGCTCTGTTTAGGCTTCTCTGAGGATGGGAGCCTTATGGGGTTGTAGCTCCTTGAGCCTGAGATTTCTGGCCCTGGCACAAATAAGAGTTACACATGGTAAGCTCTGATTTAGCCTTCCTGATGTGAGGCCCCAGAGAAGAGGTACACTATTAGATGGGAAGTTTTGGTTAGATATTAGGAAAAGTTTCCTTGTGGAGCTTGTGAGAGCCCACTGGGACACAGCAAAGCACGGGAACAAGTTACCCAGAGGGGTGGAGGTTTTCAAAACCAGGCTAGACAAAGCCTTGGCTGGGATGATCTAGTTGGATCTGGTCCTGCTTTGAGCAGGGGGTTGGACTAGATGGCCTCCAGAGGTCCCTTCCAACCCTAATTTTCTAAGATTTTATGGTTCTATGGTTGTAGAATCAGAGAAAAGTAGGGCTGGAAGGGACCTCTGGAGGTCATCTGTTTCAGCCCCCTGACTGAAGCAGGATTATCCCTATCCAAACTATCCCATACAAATCCATGTCTAACTTGTTACTAAAACTACATGGTCAACCCTGTCACAACTACAAGGCATAGCGCCTGACCTGCTATAGGTAAGCCAGGGGAACAGCAGCAGCCAGTGTTCTGCTGCTGCAAGGGTTGTTAAAATACACTTGAGAGATCCAAGGAAGAGGGCCATGTCCCCTGCTGCAGAGGAAGACAATAGGTCAACAACATCATCCTTTTTCCCTCACTCCCAGAATCCCCTGACATGCCTCCCTTTTAACCTTACCCAACCTTAGGCCAGCAGAAAATCCTACTTCCACTTTGCTTGCTATCTCTGGTGGCATTAAGGTCAGCCGAATTATTTAATACAATAGAGATGTCAAACAATATTTTGAATCTTAGACTTGCTGATCAGAACCAGTTAGATATACTTAAAAGCAATAACTGTGAATGATATCATTTATGCCTGAACTACAGAGCTTGGGGAACAAAGAGGATATTTGGCTGCAATTACTCATTGCAGAGAGCTTTTTGAAATTCATACTAATCAGGGTATTATCCATCTGCCTATTTAGTCAGACAGATCACATGTAGTTAGAAAGCAAATCTGCCTATTGAGGAAGTATATTTTGCTACAGAGTTGAAATAGGTATGCATGATGACTTAGTAAGCAGCTTCACAAGAATAAACAAACCAACGTCTCGTTCCCTGCCTCACCCCTGCACCCTTTGGAAACTAGAGTGGCTATAAATGGTAAAAACGCTTGATAGGCTGAGAAATATTCCTGAATACAGGAGGGAACAGAGACATCTTGGGCTAACTTCCTTCTTGTACCTGTGTCTAAGTTACTTCCACATTAAAACACCTACTTGCCCACCAAAAAATGCACATCTTCACATAGAAATGCATAATAAGGGAAGATTCTATATTAAACCAGCTGGTCTGCATATAACCATTTTCAAGCCCAAGTCACAACAGCTGCAGCAGCTGCCTGCTCCCCCCCCAGCTCCCCGAATCCAAGATGATGGGCTTTTTTCCCCATGTTAAAGGGGAGGGGAGGTGGGGGAGATACTCCTTGTTTAGGATTTAAGTAAATACAGTAGTTCATCTGACCCCAGCAGTCTTTCTTGCCCGAGTGCAGGGGGGCTGGACCTGATGATCTTAAGAGGTCCCTTCCAGCCCCTAACATCTATGAATATGAATCTATGAATCTACTTATATTTAAAATATGTACATGATATGTATATGTAGGACAATCATATTCATTTTCCTATGGATTTTTATAAGGTGCTAAAACTTTTTATGAGCTTCCTTGGATTTTTATAAGCTATAACTGTTGCAGATGACAAAGATAAAATAACAGAATATTACTAATGTTATTAATTACAATGAATGGCAAATGAAGTGACTGCCCACAGGAGGCTGTCCTGGATAGTGTGTGTTTTCCTTTGTTGTTAAATTAGTCCCAGTGCTAGCTTTTGCTGCAGCTGTGGATATCAGCATGGCCTGGATGTGAGGGAAGAGATCTAGGCTCTCTTTTTGATTCTAGTAACACCTTACAGTGAGACCGTTTTCAATTCACTTCATCCTTCTGTGCCTCTGAAAAATGTAAGTAAAATTTTCCCATTCTTGTGAAACACTTTGAGATTGCATACTGAAAGACATTAAGTACAGTACATACAAACAATTTTTCTGTTGTTATAAAGGCTAAGTGCATTCAAAGTCAGTATTTTAACCCTTGCTTGGATGTGATACAGCTCTGTGTTCTAAAGCAGGAGTGCTCAAGCCCTGGCCTGTGGGTCAGATCCGACCCACAGAGCTACCATATCTGGCCCCCAGGGCTCCCTATAGGTACAAAAATTTGGCAGTGGGGGAGTGGTGGCAGCATTAAGTACTGCTTCCAATCTTCTGCTAATCTTCAGGGCCCCTAGGAACTACCACAAGGCAGAAGAATAGCCCTGCATACTAGATAAAGTGTGCCAGGCTGAGCAGAGGCATCACAGGGCTTGATCCAGCACCATAGGCCCGATCCAGCAGCACAAGGCCCAATGGAGGTTGTGTGGGGCCTTATCTGGGCAGCGTGGGCCTGATCCAGAAGCTCAGGGCCCAGTGGAAGTGGTTTGGGCCTAATGTGGGTGGCATAGGTCCAGTCTAGGCAGTCCAGCCCCAAGCAGAAGCAGCATGGGACCAATCTGCCTCCAGACTGGCCTCTTGCCACTCATGCAGCCCATGGGACCAAAAGCTTGAGCATCCCTGTTCTAAGGAAACCATAATCCTTTCTAAGAATTTCTGAAGTTGGCATGGAGAAGTCAGGCTAAGTTCCGTAATGTGAAGCAGAGAATGTCTCCCCTTCATTACATAGCTTTGTGGACACATCACTGTTAACTTTAGGAGGACTCACAAATTACTTGCATAAGAGACAGTTATCCCATAGTAAAGGTGTGAAACTATTCAGCAGGGAATCCCATTCCCTCAATGACTTTCTCTAATAGCAACCTCCTCCAGCAGTGCCTTCTAAATAATAGAGAATGTTCATGATTAAAAAACCCCATGATACTCTAGTTCTGGGCAGCAGTATGTGTAATACTCAAAATCAATACATACCATCTCTACTTGAATCTAAGACAAAGGTTTTTTTTCCCCATTTAGCGTGGAGGGGAAAAAACCTCTCATTTTAGATTCAAGTACCAGCCAGGCAAGCAGCTGCTGCAGCTCCAGACAAAGTCAGGGTAGCTCATGCAGCAGGGTAGGGGGCACATGGAGTAGGAGGAGCATGGGAGAAGGGGGCATTCCATGCATGCAAGAGCATAGGGAAGGGGTGCATGGTGAATGGGGGCATGTGGGAAAAAGGCCATGCAACACAGAGGGAGCATAGGGAAAGGGATGCATTGGGGAGGAAAGGGACCATGAGGGGAGGGATGCACTGAATGGAGAAAATGCAGGGAAGGGTGCAGGGGGAGCACAGGGAAAGGGATGCACAGCGTGGGAAGTAGTGTGGGCAAGGAAGAAGCACAGGGAAGGGGCACGTGGAGTCAAAGGAATTTAGGGAAGGTGAGCATTGAGTGGTGGCGGAGGCTGCTGTGGGGGCTGGAACCAGTGGGCACCTATACATGTGCAGCAAGGCTGCTCTGCATCGCTGTAATTACAGCAACATGTTTATCAGCCTCTCTGCACTGAAAAATGGCAGTGGGAGCACTTTAACTAAAGCTCATTGAATGAGCTTTAGTTAAAGTGCCCCCGCTGCCATTTTTCAGCTTAGGGATGCTGATACACGTGATATTTCAGGCGCTTAATTAGAGCAGGTCTCAGAGCTGCTCAAATGAAAGCACCCCCTCTCACTTGCCCCCAGCATGTCTATTAATGCCCACTGCTACCTGGCCTATGCCCTTCACAGAGACAGATATTAACAGCTGCAAAGGTAAGCAGCTGGTGGAGAAGGGAGGGAGGAAAACACTAGAGGGGGACAAGTGTTGGGCAGGGGGAAAGCACTGAGAGGAGACAGCTGGCAGGGATGCAGGCACAGGGAGGGACTCAGGAGGCAGGGACAAAAGTGGTAGGGGAGACAAAAGGCATGGGGCAGGCTGTCTGCTCCCCAGACACTGCTCTCCCTTCTCTCCCTAGAGTCTTCCAAGTGTAGAATCTACTCATGGGGGGGGGATCATCTTAGATTCAAATGTCTTGGATTTGGGTAAATATGGTATTTTAAAATGTCAGTGAACACAAGCATAATTGCATATCTTTACAGGGCTGTTAAAAGCCTGATTTTAATGCAAGACTGCCGCACCTCAGCAGTTTCCCTTCCCTACCTCTTTTCTGTTCTAGTTGCCTAACCATTTTTAGCTGGAGTTACACCACATGTGATTTTGATCTACTGAGATTTTCCTACTACATATTTAACCTAAAATTTCCCTGTACAGCTCAAACCTATTACTTTTTGATCTGCCCATTTGCAGCGTATTTTATGTATGTGTAGACAGTTGTCATGCTTGTTCTCTTTTTCACACAAAACATGCTCAGTTCCTGTAATTTACCCTCATCGGCTTTGCTGTTGCTATTTTTCTCAGAACGCTTTCCAATTTGTCCGTGCATATTTTTAAAAATGTGGTGCCCAGAACAAAGTGCAGGATTCCTATGTGAGTCTTAGCCAGAGTCTGATTTAGATACAGGGAAATACTAGACCTTGAGATCTGCTTCATTTGCAAAACCAGTTCCAAGAGAATCTCATAAATGTGGAAGACGGTGAGAAATCAGACTGCTGCTACAGCCCTTTATACTTCCCTTCTGCTTCAATAACTGACTAATCAGAAGAAAAAGAAGAATTTACTAGGATAATTTACCTTTTATCTCAACTCATGAACTTTAGTGCTGTGCACACTAGAATCTATGAATCTTTGAATCCCTTAGTCATCCCTCCCATCCCCAGCTATGAGGAAAACAGGTTTACTTGCATTATCCTTAACTCTCAGCTCCATAATGAGATGATAATTATGTTAAATCTCGAGCTTCAGAATTTACAAAGATGACATCATGGTAGAGCTTTTTGGTCTGATGCATGTTGCTCAGATGCATCTTGAGCTTTTTCCCCTTCCTATGAAGAATTATGGATTGTCCTCAGCTGCAGATGGGATGCCCACCAAAGTAATGAAACAGAGGTGTTTCAGTTCTTTTCCCTTCTTTGATACTTGTCAGGTATTTCTTGCTCACATGCTAATGATCAAACTGATCCCCAGATTCAGAATCAGGAAGGAATTTTCCCCCAGTCAGACTGGCAGGGGCCATGAGGGTTTTTCATTTGCCATGGGGCATGGATCTTCTGCTAGGATCACATGTAGCAAATACAACAAAAGCAAAAGAAATTGCATCCCAGTTTAACTCTGGTCCCAACCAAGTGACTCCAGGGCTGGTATTGTTCTGTACTGCTGGGCCAGGAAAGCACATCGTTCTGTACTGCAGGTGTGGGAAAGTACCTGCCAAAGGACAACATTGCTGCTGGGTCCCATTAAAGTGCAGAGCGACCCAACTGTTCAAGCACTGGAGTCAAAGGTTTAAAGATTGTTTTCCACAGATCTCCAGACTAAGCAGCTTGTTTAGTCCTCTGCGCGTCTCTCTCACCTAATCAATTCCATCTACCTACAGGTGCTTTGGGCATTCTGGCAACTTGGTCTCTGTTCCTTATCTGTGACGTACAGAATTGTACTTTCCATTGAACTACAATGCACTCAGCTAATTAATATCACTGGAATCAATATGGGGTATATCAAAATTCAAAATCCTATGATAGACAGGGCAGACTAGATAATCTAATGGCCCTTCTGTCTTTAAAGTCTATGAAACAATGAAATTATAGTAGTGTGTAAAACTTTATTTGCCACACTTGCTTATTCATTCTTCCATCTTTACAGCATCTTTAAAATCTTGAATTCACATTTGTCAGATTTACATGTGACAACATTCAAAATCTATTGAAAGATAACATAGTTATAGAACAAATTAAATTAGGATGTGTAGCTTATTTCCATTTGTTGATAAAAAAGAGTGCATAAATATACAAGACAGAAGAGGAAATCCTGTTCTTTTGATATGGACTACTTAGTATTTTCTATAATATTTAAAATGACACAAGTCAGAGAGAGAAGGAGCTATTAAGCTGTTTAGTCTTTGGTTCAGCTGATGGCAAATTGATAAATTGTTGCATAGCACGACATACAATTTCACTACGCTTTTTAGCTTTAGTCAGTTAACAACACACGAAGAATTACTTTACTAAGTCTCTTGGGTTTCTGATCAGGCAATGTCTAAGTTGCATTCATGTACGTTCTAGTGCCTCGCTTGTCTTCTTTAACATAAATAACTGCAAGAAAATAAAATATATTCTGAAAATACCATGCGTAGCTGTTTGCAGTTATCTCACCTCATCGTCACAGAACTGAAAGAGTCGTACAGGTTGGAGAACTGTGGAAAATGTAATCCCAAAACACATGAAACCTTGACCACAATGCGGAAGCAATTGACTCTTCTTGCAATGGCAAACCTCACACACCTTATCAGGGGAGGCTGTCTTTTGTCAGGCTGCCATTTGCTCTTGCAGTTCAGCAGTGCACACCACCACCACCAACCGTAGGGCCTTAATGTTGATAAGGGGAAGTTCACTTGGCTGGGACCAGAATTAAACTGGAAGCAATTTGATGTTGCCTTTGGTGTATATGCCACATGGGATGGCTGCCTCCCTGCTTTGCCAAGCTTTGAAACCACAACTCATAATATTTTTGAGATACGGTTTTCAGAGGCTCCAGAGTAGGTGGTGCATGAAGGCAGAAATGCTGCTTACCCACGCTGGCCAATTTGATTTTGTTCCTTCCTTCTCCCATAGAAGGGAGTATCCAGCTTTGAATTTTCTAGTAGGGGTAAACAACATGACTGCAGACTGAGCTACTTTCATATCACACTGAGTACCAAGCAAAGGGAAATTTTTTTTTCCCCTTAACAGGCACAGAAGGCCTAATAAGCAGCTGACCCAGTGCAGTTCCATACTAGCCTTTTTTCTACTGGGTGTGTTTGAGAAATCCCCTACTGTTGTACTAACATTGGCACAGCTCCAGGGGTGCTTGGAATTCTTGGTGGTTTTGCTCCATAATCACCTATTCCTGCCCACGGTAGGCCTAGGTCAGAGGTTGCCAATCTACAATCTGTGGGCTGGATCCAGACCACAAGAGCCTTTGGATCCGGCCTATGGAGCCATGGATTCTCTCCCTCTTCTGCACCACAGTCAGCTGCCTGGGGCTACGGTGGAGGAGGAGCTGTCCCTGTGCCATGCTGCAGTCACCTGTCTGTGGCTCTGGCAGAGAGGAAACTCCGCCCACGCCACACCATTGTCAGGCAGCATGGGCTCCAGAAAATGGGGCTTTTATTGTGCCATGCTGCAGATGAGCAGTGGGGAGAAGCTGAGGTGGTGGCTGCGTCCTAATGCCTGCCTGCCTCTGACCCAAGATGAGTCACTGTGGCTCCCCCAGTGGAAAACATTGCCATCCTCTGGTCTAGACAGTGTGCTGGTTAAAAGTCATGAACCATGCTCGTATGAGTCCATGCGCCATTGCCCATGCTGGTAAAGCTGCACAGTTAGGGGAGGCAATGGTGAGAGACTACTCACAACCTGCCTGGGGAAACGAGTGGCAAGTAGATGTTAAATATATGGAATGTGCAAGGGTTTACACATCACATGTGTGCCATGAGGTACAGTTTCATGGGTGTCAATCCATGGTAGAATAGACGGGGCAGATAGATGGACTCTGCATAGGTGGTACAGTATCTCCTGAAGCATCAGGTCAACAGTGGAGACTATGGAGGGGTCCTGATATTCCTTGGCCTGGGATTAGGATTCCACCATTCCAGTTCCAGCAGAACTTCCCTGAACTGGTCTTATTTGCTCAGACTGTGTACAGATATCAGGGCCTTACCTAAACAAGAACAACAAAGGTTCTGTAATACACATGGTCAGATATATCCTGAATTAGCCCTGCACAGATTAACATCTTGTACACTTATAAACAGAACAGGTAACATGACTCTTATCTTGGCTCTGTGGAAGGGCATGCATAGTTGCCAACATAGGTTAGAGTAGGGCTGCCCAACTTCTAAGCCAGTGGTTTTCAACCCTGGGGGTTTACAGACTGTGTCTAAGGGCTCCCTGAAAGATGAATATGATCAATCAAAAGTATGTGAACACCCACACTTACATTTTAAAGGGGTTTGCACTTTGCATCTCCATCCACAATTTCCAAAGGGGTGCACAAATGAAAAAAGGTTGAAAACTACTGTTCTTAGCAGCCAGAGAACTAAAGTGCCCATGCGCCATACCAGCAGGGTCATGCCCATGGACCACACCAAGGTGAGCCACAGGCCTCTTGGGCTGCATACTGCACAGACTGCCTCCCACCCCCCAACAACTACACTGCATACCTACTCACTCCCCCTACCGCTGCACTGCATGGGCCTCCCCCACCAACTGCTGCAACATGTGCCTCCACCCCTCTGCCTACCATGCAGCTCCAGGCTCACCCCTAAGCTCCCCCCAGCCATGCTGAAATTCACTGCCCCACTCCTTGGGGCAGAGGCAGGCAGCTGAAGCTGAAGGATGAAGGGAGAGCCCAGAGACTGAAGCTGCTGTTGCAGCTAGAGCAATGAGGGGAGTGGTGGCCAGGAGGAGCCCAGGGCTGCAACTTAACTCCTTGTGGGCTCCATGTGGCTGTCAGCAACCAGCTGGACAGCCTTTGCAGACTGTTCTATCTAACACATGTCTTGCTAGGGCCTTAGAGATTGCTGAAGCATTGCAGAAAAGCCAGCCTACAGACAGCACAATCATATTTTCTTCCTCTCCTGGTTGGCCCCAATGTGCTCATTGATGCTTTGTGTACCAGGCACTCCTACAATGGCAATATGGAGCTGTCTAATCTGCCTCTGAGCTCAGTGGTGGTTACCTACACAGAGGAATTTGCCTGATCCACTGCTAGAAAAGTTTGATCACTGATTTGTTTTCAATCAGTTCCTTTCACTTGCTTTGTTTTCCCCTCAAATAATTCTGCCTTTAACTTAATACTTGTAAAATAAGACTTTCTATCTCGATTAAATCTTTCATTCTTATGTGCTGCATTCCTATGTTAGGTATTTGTTTTTGCAACCATAGTGATGAAACACATTTACTGGTTGCAGCAGTTACAGTAATTCTAAACAAGTATCTGTCTTTGTTTAATTTCAGTAAATCAGGACATTTCTCTAGCACCATAATAATAGGGATTTGGGGAATACTGTGTGTCCATGAAATAACTCTTGGAGCAATTATTCTTACATCAGGCCAGTAAACCTTCAATTTGGGTTGTTCCCAGAAGATAGGAGAATGGTTCTGTCTCTAAACTATGGTTTTCCCTGCAGTATTTTGCTGTGAGTTTTGCATTTAGTTTGTTTTGCAATATTTATGCATGATAATATGTAATTATAATTTTTCATTGGTTGCAGCTGATACTATTTATAGTGGTTTACATAATCGTTTTCCCATCTTTCGGAGAAATGGTTTTGGCTTGTTTCCTTTTCCCAGAAAGAGCTCAGGTTATCAATATTGCCATACAATGCCACAGGGATATATGTTTTACATACATATATGCACACACTAGAAGCACACATACATCTTATACAAATTTTCATTCACTTTTTTTTTTTTGTCTAAAATTTTCCTTCCATGTCAAACTTCTTAACTTTCCTGATTTCTGGGAAATTGGTGCCTTTGAAACACCACTGTACATTTCACTGGTTGAAACCATATCTTTTGTTCTCATACTGAAGATAAGTGAGTCTTGGGTACCTGATCCCTGGTACCTGTGCAGTCATCAGCTATTCAATTCAATGATTAATTCATCTT
>NW_017729026.1:32612103-32617230 GCF_001723915.1 Gavialis gangeticus
CAAATTTTCTAGTGACTTGATTATATTGTAATATCCTTATAATGATGTCCATTGTGGATACACAGTCATTCAAACTATCCCTGTTTCCATGACTTGTACATTTCTGGTGCCTGGATAATTCCTTTGGACTTAGTGGGATTGAATAGAGGTAACAGAGAAGAATTTGGTGGAGGAAGAAGGTATGAGTGGGTGAAACTGCAAGTAGAATTTTACGTGATGTTCTATCTTTGTGAATATACTACTTCCCTAACGCGTGGTTTTGTTGCAATTGTGATGAAGCTTTATTTTGTTGTGTTAACTAATTCTCTAAGACATGTTAACCTTGTCTGCATGCATTTTTCTCTTACCTCTTTTTTGAAATTTGACAGAATATCAAGGCTAGCCAGTTTTGAAATATTATCTGTTAGTTGTTTTCTTATTTCTTCTCAACCCACTGCAAATCCAAGGATTATTTTCTGGGAATGCCTCTCCCCTTCTCACCCCTGATAAATCAAAGGAGCACATTGTTTTAAGGCAGGGGTATCAAACTCATCCAGCCCTGCAAATCAGATGAGAGGCATGGGGCCAATTTGTGGGCCAAATTGGGCCCATAGACCAATCCCGAATACTGGAGCCAGCGCTAAGAGCTGGTTCAACACAAGCTCTGCATGCAGCTTGTGCTCTGGACTGTCTTCAGCATGCTCCAATTCAGTGCTGCACATTGCATTCAAAACCACAGTCAACATCGCAGGCCAGATGATAAGATTCCATGGTTATATCCAGCTCATGGGCCATATCTTTGACACCCTTGTTTTAAGCAAATATCTGAACAGATGAGATGTCCATAATTTTCATGGGATTTGAAAGGAGAAAAGTGTCAGTTTCACCTGTGCAGAAATAGATCATATCTGATGGAATCAAATTTTTGACAGGGCTGCCAGTCATTTTGGATAGACTGAGAAGAACACCTCCGTCTGCATGTTTTTTATTGTAAATTGTTATTTAAATTCATCTAGTAAATCATCCCTCAAACCTTTGTCTAAAACATCTAAATGCTCTTTGTTGTTCTCATAGGCCTGGTATGATTCATAATGACACATAATAGGGGCTTTATCTTGCAGTCTTCTGCTCTGGGTAACTCCCACTGAAATCAATGGGGATTTTTAACAATAAAAGACTTCAGGATAAGGCCCACTGAGTGCAAGTTTTAGTGTTGCAAATTCTTTACTTATTAGAGAATCAGACTTTATTTTCTTTTTTCTCTCCCAATAACTTGTAAAGAAAACAACACAGTCTGAACTTAAAGACACTATTACATGCTGGTCCAGAATGCATTGCTGCATCACACGCAAAATTCCTATTAAAGTCAGTCGCGGTACCTTATGCGGGGTGGCTGTAACATTGAGCCCATTTTGTGTGTTTGTGTGTGTGTTGTGCGTATTGAGTAATAATTTTCCACACCAGAAAAGAAAATAACAAAATGTTTTTCTCATGCTATCTTACAAGGAAGCTAGTTTCACCCACACAGAGTTGAAAGCACATACCACTCAGCTACAGCATATAAACACTGTTATCACGCTAGCTACAGAAAGAGTACTGTCACAGGGACATTTAATAGGAATGGGTTTTTATACTATTCAGCTAACTATTGAAAATTAAAATGTAATTAATGTAATTTAGTGTAGCAAAACAATAGTCTTCATCTTCTAATTACTGCTCCATTTTTTGACAGAATGTTTTAATTACTGTTTTCTCTTCTGTTCTGTTTTTATTGATTTGGTGCCAGTTCAATTGTGTTACCAAGACCTCCCAGTACTCAATGAATTTACCTCAGGGGATTCTGCCTGCTTCATTGTTTTAAAATAAACCAGATCTCCCAACTACCTACAAAACAAAATCAGAAATGGAGAAGACTTAACAATAGGCAACAAAAAGAAAGGGAAAAAAGGAAGAAAGAAAGAAAGCAGGAAAGAAAAAGAGCTGGGGAAAAATGGAAGGAAATAATAACATGTCTGATTGTTATTAATGAATGTGCTGGCACATACTTTTATTTAATTTAGTATCAGATGTGTTTAAAATTGGTTTTGCTTAGATTTAATTGTGTTTTATTATAATGCAGCAGCAAAAGCTAATTCATAAAGAAACAACACTGATGGAGAAAAGCATGAAACATTATCATAATAAAAGAAAAAAGGACACCAGAAAAAAGGACGCAAATTCCTCAATATATTCTCTCAAGGAAGAAAATGCATGTTTTGGGAAGATGGGGTTATAGTAGTAGTGGCCATTGTTCTCCATGGGTGTGCATTCGCTCTATTTATTGGAGCTTTTCAGCTGTCAAAAAAAAGTGCAAAGGGAAAAGACACAGAGCACTGAATTTGGAATACTTTCATCTCTGCATGGTCTGTTTTAGATAGTGATTGAAAGAGGCAAGCAGTGGTTAGGCACTATCTGTACTACAGAAAAAATATTATAAAAACTATATGGTACATGGTCTCTGAAATTATTATGCACTTTTAATGCGAAGCAAACAAATCAATTTATTTACTGGAGAGATTTTAATTTTGCACCATTTTTGTATGGAAGAGAAAGCAAACAATTTCTCTATATACCTGAACAACTGTCTTCTTCTTCATGCACACTTTCTACATACAGTATCAGGCCTCAATAATTTGTTTTAGCTACTGATATTACTGGTAGCCATATTTAGTCCTTTATGATAGAAAACATTATTTATTTCTTGACTTATTATTAGGGTATTTACTGTACAGCTAAGAGAGAGAAGCCAAACATAATAAAAGCGCAGGAACAGGCTGACACTGTGGATTCCATTACCATAAGCTGTTGGAAGCCAGGTTTTGCAACTTTGGGACAGACACAAATTGATTTCATAGGTGCCTAAGTGGGACTTAGGTGGAATTTGGGTGCCTAATTCACAAAAAAGGAATCAACACATCAGAAAAACACTGCCTAGATCTTCTAGCTGCCTTCCTTTTGACCCATAAAATTCCCTAGCTATCTTGGCTTAGGCTCAGAAGTGATCCAGGTAAACACCTTGGTACCTAAATCCTGCCTGAAACCATTGTCATCTAGATGAGTGGTGAAAGGCACAGAACGTGCTTCACTCGTGACTGACCCTAACAGGATAACACAGTACCCCTTGCTTACTTTTGAAGAGGACTGTTGGTGGTAGTACCCACCTTCTGTCCACCCTTTCCAGGCAGCTTCCAGTAAAAAAAAAAAATAGAACCTACCTTGTCAAGAAATGGGAATATCATCATTGCAGAGATCAGTATGTAATTAGGACATGTTTTATCCCCTTAGGAAATTATGGATAAAAACAGCCACTGGTTTTGCTATGAAGGCACTTTTGGAACTTCATCTTCATTATATTTCATTTTATACATTTGTGACAAAAGAACCTATGAACCATGAAATAATATTGTAATATCTATCTTGCCCATTTCTACTTAAATTTTTAGGTATTATTTATCCTCACTGTAGAATCTAATAAGATCAGTTGTTCAGCCCAGCCTCCACATTTGCAATCACAATATTTTTTTTGTGCACTAAACACTGAGGTGTAACTGTTGAGGCCATTTCTGAAAATCTGGATGACGTATCAACCACTCTGCCCTGAAGAAACTGGAGACAATACAGTTGGGAGGAGTCCTCCAACTGCTGCTGCAGCGTTGGTTTTTCAGCTGTTTGTGCTTTTCTCCCATGTTCAAGTGTGTAATTATCTGTCCCATGACCAGAACCTCCTTTACAGGCTCTTTCATTCACACGGCTCCAAGGTAGCTCCCTGCATTTTGACATCTTCTTTTGAGTCTAGGAGCCTGAGGCACTCTCAGAGGCAAAAGAGTATTTATTTTTATTGGTATTTATATAATAGTAGTACTCAACATTTGAAAGGTACTGAACTGGTTTATCTTTAACACAGTCCCTGAGCTGACAAGATTTTTAACTTAAAAAGACAAAAGAGTAGGAGTAAAGGAAACTTTAAGAGCCCTGGTGACATTTTTGGTTTTCAAGTGTTATGTCGGTAAATGTAGAGAAAAATAGCAGAAAAGACAAACAAATTCTTAAATGTCATTTTTTACTTTAAACCTGCTGGAGGACAGCTAAGCAGAGGAGAGAGGAGAAATGAGAGCCAGAATTAAGCTTCCAAAGTTTTAATGATTTATTTCTTTTCATAGTAAAAAGGGTGTCAAACCAGTTCACTTCATTAAAATGTAGTGGGCTGAAACTTTCTCTGACAACTTTCAGCCTCGCTCAAATATTTATTTAAATTGAGTTTATTGTTAAAGTGTTTTGGTGTGAGCAGAGGAAGTGCTGAAGCAATGGGAGGTTGAATTGCCCAATTATGTTTACATAAATAGGTCCTGATTCTGCAGTTTGTTCTTTATAAGCAAATTCCTGCACTGGTGTGGATCAAGCTGCAGGATAAGGGTCTTAAATATGTAACATGGCCAAGACAGGGCCATTGTTCCAGCCCAGAAGAACTGCAGAGTAAACTGTTTTTTCCTACAGGGTTCAACTACAGTGAATCAAGGCCTGGCATATGCTCCCTCCTCTTCCAGTTTGAGAAGGGGATGCCAAAGGCCTCCCTCCACTTCCAGAGAGCAGTGGCATATAGGATCCTTTTCTTCCTTTGAGGCAGCAGCAGGGCCGTCTGTCCTCCCAAAAGAACCAGGCAGCAGGAGTATTTGTGTACAACACGGGGGTTTCATTCTCCCTAAATTGAAGTGTTGGTTTTTAAAAACACTAATTCAATTTAAGGCAAAGTAGACCCCTGTGTCGTGTACACCCATGTTGAAACCCAATCTTTAACTGCCTCTCCAGTGGCAGGGAGGGGAGAGTGAGCTGCTGGTGGGGTGGCTGTAGTACCTAAGCTGCGGAGGGGTGGCTGATGCTTCCCTCTGCGACAGTAGTGACCCCCTCCTCAGGTGGCACCTGCCCTCAGGCACCTGGCTCAGGCAGTCCTGGGGGGGGCTTCATGGCTCAGGAGGGAAGCACTAGGCCCCCATGCAGGTCATGCAGGCAGGCAGGCTCGGGGAGGTGGGGAGGGGGGAAAGAGCAGGCTCGCTGCTTTTTTTTCCCCCTTCTGTGGAGCCTGCCTTCTCAGGCTGCTGCCAGGCTGCCTGC
>NW_017729026.1:32617241-32621252 GCF_001723915.1 Gavialis gangeticus
TGGAGCCTGCCTTCTCAGGCTGCTGCCAGGCTGCCTGCATGGAGCCCTGTGCTTCCCTCCGCAGCTGTAGGGTACAAAACTAAAACTCCTTGGAGGTGCTTTACTTTGCAGCACCCTGAAGCCGAATCTCAGGGAATTCTCAGGTCAGCTCATGGAGGCAGTTAAGTCAAGGGATGCGGTCATCATGGGTGACCTAAACTACCCGGACATCTGCTGGGAGGAGCAGTCAGCCAGGTCTGACCACTCACTTAGGTTTCCTACCTGAGATACAGGACCTCCACCTAACCCAGTAGGTGAACAGTCCCACCACAAGAAATGCCTTGCTGGACCTGGTTCTGGCTGCAGGTGACAACCTGGGGAGGGGACTGCAGGCTCTTGACCACCTGGGCGATAGCGATCATCTCCTACTGGAATTCACTATCCAGCTCAGGGTGTCAAAGGCCTGCAGCAAGGCAGTAGCCCTTGACTTCAGGAGGGCCGATTTCAGTGAGTTAAGGAGATTAGTTAGAGAGGCACTGAGGTCCTGGAGGGTAGGGGAGTTGGGAGTCCAAGATGAATGGCTGTTCTTTAAGGAGATGGTCCTCTGAGCCCAAAGAGTGACAGTCCCAACATGAATCAAAGGGGGCAAGAGTGCTCAAAAGCCCCCATGGCTCACCAAAGGCATTCAGGAATGTCTGAAAGCTAAAAAGGAGGCATACATCTGGTGGAAGGGAGGGGCTACCACCAAGGAGGATTATACCTCTGTTGCTTGAGACTGTAGGGTGGCTGTTAGGAAGGCTAAGGCAGAGACGGAACTAGGACTAGCAACCAAGATCAAAGATAACAAGAAGTCCTTTAAATACATAGGGAGTAAAAAGAAGGCACTGAGTAATGTGGGGCCCCTGCAGGACACGCGTGGCAATCTGGTGGTTGCACCAGACAATAAAGCTGGCCTCTTTAACAAATTCTTTGCCTCCATTTTTCTGAACAGGGACCCCACCAGGATTCCGGACGGACTCAGGAGAGGCACTGCCAGGCCTATGGTCAGGGAGGCCCTAGTTAGGGAACTTCTGGTGGGGCTGGACGTGTTTAAATCAGCAGGTCCAGATGATCTCCACCCCAGGGTGCTGAGGGAATTGGCAGGGGTCATTGTAGGACCCCTAGCATGGCTTTATGAGCACTTGTGGTGCTTTGGCCAGGTGCCAGAGGACTGGAAAAGGGCCAATGTGGTCCCCATTTTCAAAAAAGGGAGGAAGAAAGACCCAGGTAACTATAGGCCCATTAGTCTTACCTTGGTCCTGGGGAAGCTTTTTGAGAAAATTATCCAGGAGCGCATCTGTGAGGGACCAGCAGGGGAGATTATGCTCGGGGCAACTAACATGGGTTCATTAGGGGCAGGTCCTGTCAGACCAGCCTGGTTGCCTTTTTTGACCAGATCACAAAATCCTTGGATGCAGGTGTCATGGTGGACGTAGTCTTTCTGGACTTTAGGAAGACCTTCAACACTGTCTCACCCCATTCTCATTAAAAAATTAGGTGACTGTGGCAATGATGCCTACACAGTCAGATGGGTCACAAATTGGCTATAGGGTCACACCCAGAGAGTGGTGGTGGACAGATCATTTTCAACCTAGAGGGATGTGGGGAGTGGAGTCCCCCAGGGTTCGGTTCCTGGGCCCGTACTGTTCAACATCTTTATCAGCGACTTGGACGAGTGGGTGAAAAACACCTTATTCAAATTAACAGATAACATTAAGATGTGAGGAGAGATGGACATGCTAGAAGGGAGGGACAGGCTACAACTAGATCTGGACAGGTTACAGGGGTGGGTGGGTGAAAATAGGATGGGTTTCAATACTAACAAGTGCAGGGTACTGCATCTAGGGAGAAAGAACCAGCACCACACCTACAGGCTGGGGAACTCCCTTCTCAAAAGCACAGAGGCAGAAAGAGATCTTGGAGTCATCATCGATTCCAAAATGAACATGGGCCACCAATGTGAGGACACAGTCAGTAAGGCTAACCACACCTTGTCATGCATCCATAGATGTATCACAAGCAGGTCCAAGGAGGTGATCCTCCCCCTATATGTGACACTGGTCAGGCCACAGTTGGAGTACTGCATCCAATTCTGGGCACTGCACTTTAGGAGGGATGTGGCTAGCATCAAGAGGGTCCAGAGGAGGGCCACTCACATGGTCAGGCAGCAGGGCAGCAGGGCAGGCCCTACAAGGAGAAGCTATGGGACCTGAACCTGTTCAGTCTCCACAAGAGAAGGCTGAGAGGGGATCTGGTGGCCATCCATAAACTTACCAGGGGGGGCCTGTGGGGAACAGGAGAGTCCCTGTTCCCCTGAGCACTACCAAGTGTAACTAGGAATAACAGCCACAAGTTGATTGAGAGTAGATTCAGGCTAGACATCAGGAGGTGCTACTTCACATTCAGGGCAGCTAGGATCTGGAACCAACTTCCAAGAGAAGTGGTGCTCGCTCCTACTCTGGGGGTCTTCAAAAGGAGGCTAGATAGACACCTAGCTGGGGTCATTTGACCCCAGTACTCTTTCCTGCCATGGCAGGGGGTCGGACTTGATGATCTGCTCAGGTCCCTTCCAACCCTAACAACTATGAAATTATGGAACTTTGAAAGCCATTTGCTGCATCCCGAAGTCATTTAAGGTGCATTACACTGCTGAATGTGCTACAGTGGCTGGAATTAATGCACAATATGCTGTGAAATGTGCAAACAGCAATGCCATTAAAGCAGTGCAAAAGGCATTTGACCCACTTTAAACCCACTTTAAAGTGTCATCTACAGATGCTCCAGGAAGGGTATATCTATCTATTTAGATAAGCCCACAATATTTACCTCAGCAGCAGGTAAATAGGCTGTTTAGCTAAGATAATAAACTGTATTCACCTGGTTCTGATTAAATGAACTTTGGGTTCATGAAAGCTTGTGTATACACACACACACACGCACACACACACACAAACACACACACACACATATATGCACACACACACACACATATATATATACACGTGTGTGTATGTATATATGTGTATATTAGAGGTGTGCGAAGCGGGCCGTATTTGATTTGGATTCAGATTTGGCCCAATTCAGGGGACAGTGATTCAATTTGTTGATTCAGATCATTGTCCTGATTTGATTCAACTGTATCCTAACCTGAAGATTCGATGCTGATTTGGAGAATCAGCAATTTGGCCATAGACACAACTTAAATTTTTTTTTTCTACATACCTTAAGGTACCAGGCATGGTGCATGAACACTGAGGTGGTGGGGTGGATGGAATGGCCCACAGGAGCACAGGGGGGCCCCCCTCATGTTCTCAGCAGTGGACCCAGGAGTGGACTGGAAATACTTCCGTTCCAGTTTTGGGTTTGCTGTCAAGTGCATGGGAGACCACCCTCCCCAGGATCCTGGCTCGGTGATCAGCCACGGGGGGACCCTGAGTCCCCCTCCAGACCCAGGAGGCATCCGTTGCCAAGCCAGGTGGGGGGGGGGCGTTCGCTCTGTGGCAGACCCCGAAGTGGACCAAAAGTACTTCCAGTCCACATCTGGGTCCTCTACAAAGTGTGCTGGGGACCCCCCTGCGCTCCCATGGGACGCTCCATCTGCACCACCTTCTCAGTGTTCATGAGCGGCCTGGTACCTTGAGGTATGTAGAAAAAACATTTAAAGCTGTGTCTATGTCTGAATCATTGAATCTCTCAGAATCTCTCTGAATCGATTCAGGGGGTTCCAATGCAATTCAGAGAGATTAAAGGGTCTCCTGGTTCGGTAAAGATTCGGAGATTCAGCCACCAAATTGGGCAGAATCTCCGCTGAATCGAATCGGTGACCAAAGCTTCGCACAGCTCTAGTGTATATATATGTGTGTGTGTGTGTGTGTGTGTGTGTGTGTGTGTGTGTGTATGTGTGTGTGTGTATAGCACAAGCTTTCATGAACCCAAATTCTCTTCATCAGAAGCAGATGAACACAATTGTTTATCTTAGCATATAAATATGTT
>NW_017729026.1:32626252-32631012 GCF_001723915.1 Gavialis gangeticus
TGCAAACAGCAATGCCATTAAAGCAGTGCAAAAGGCATTTGACCCACTTTAAACCCACTTTAAAGTGTCATCTACAGATGCTCCAGGAAGGGTATATCTATCTATTTAGATAAGCCCACAATATTTACCTCAGCAGCAGGTAAATAGGCTGTTTAGCTAAGATAATAAACTGTATTCACCTGGTTCTGATTAAATGAACTTTGGGTTCATGAAAGCTTGTGTATACACACACACACACGCACACACACACACAAACACACACACACACATATATGCACACACACACACACATATATATATACACGTGTGTGTATGTATATATGTGTATATTAGAGGTGTGCGAAGCGGGCCGTATTTGATTTGGATTCAGATTTGGCCCAATTCAGGGGACAGTGATTCAATTTGTTGATTCAGATCATTGTCCTGATTTGATTCAACTGTATCCTAACCTGAAGATTCGATGCTGATTTGGAGAATCAGCAATTTGGCCATAGACACAACTTAAATTTTTTTTTTCTACATACCTTAAGGTACCAGGCATGGTGCATGAACACTGAGGTGGTGGGGTGGATGGAATGGCCCACAGGAGCACAGGGGGGCCCCCCTCATGTTCTCAGCAGTGGACCCAGGAGTGGACTGGAAATACTTCCGTTCCAGTTTTGGGTTTGCTGTCAAGTGCATGGGAGACCACCCTCCCCAGGATCCTGGCTCGGTGATCAGCCACGGGGGGACCCTGAGTCCCCCTCCAGACCCAGGAGGCATCCGTTGCCAAGCCAGGTGGGGGGGGGGCGTTCGCTCTGTGGCAGACCCCGAAGTGGACCAAAAGTACTTCCAGTCCACATCTGGGTCCTCTACAAAGTGTGCTGGGGACCCCCCTGCGCTCCCATGGGACGCTCCATCTGCACCACCTTCTCAGTGTTCATGAGCGGCCTGGTACCTTGAGGTATGTAGAAAAAACATTTAAAGCTGTGTCTATGTCTGAATCATTGAATCTCTCAGAATCTCTCTGAATCGATTCAGGGGGTTCCAATGCAATTCAGAGAGATTAAAGGGTCTCCTGGTTCGGTAAAGATTCGGAGATTCAGCCACCAAATTGGGCAGAATCTCCGCTGAATCGAATCGGTGACCAAAGCTTCGCACAGCTCTAGTGTATATATATGTGTGTGTGTGTGTGTGTGTGTGTGTGTGTGTGTGTGTGTATGTGTGTGTGTGTATAGCACAAGCTTTCATGAACCCAAATTCTCTTCATCAGAAGCAGATGAACACAATTGTTTATCTTAGCATATAAATATGTTAGTCTATAAAGGTGCATATCTACCCTGCCTTCTGACTGATTTCAGACTAATGTAGCTCACTATGTCTCCCTTCATCTTCATGTGCTTCTGCCATGCAAACTGTTCTGTGTCCGAATGATGCTGGAAACTCGCCATCCCTGAGCGCTGGGTCTTGCAGTTAACACCCTGGGGAGATGCATGAGGAAAGTCATAGCTCCAGAAGTATTGTTTCAGGCAGTCTGAAGACTCAGGCAATCACTTCTGCATCCATTATGCTCAGTTTACACTTTCAAACTTTCCTTTCAAATACTAAAGGGTAAACACTTCAATTAAAAAAAACCCCAAACCAGTGATTCTAATGTAATCCAATGACTTCAGGATTTGAGGTTCTGCCTGAATGTCTTCCTGTTACCAAAACTTGGATAGTCTGAGTCCCCCTTCAAGAAGGTAAAACACATCACATTCCCACCCTGTTAAAAATGTATACCCCTTTAATTCATACATCTTGAAGCTTCTCCTGCCCTACTCCATATCCAGCTAGTCCTTTATATCTCAGTAGAGCACATATCCCACCCTTTGGGAAATGCTGAAATAAATGAGAAGGACTTTCATGAATGCTTATGCTGAACCCACAGAGTTCATTCCTGTCATGCATGTTTTTCTCTCTCTGAGTTTATGAAGGCCAGACCAGGATTAAAAGCTTTAGCTTTAGATTCCTAAGAGCAATGCAACACTATCCACCAAAATTAGCTGGCAACTCATCTTTGGGTAACATAAACACAAAACACATTTTGAAAAGATTAATCATTTCTGGCCCATTGCAGGTGAAAGATGGCATCTTATTTGCAACACAAATAGCTGTCACAATCTTTTACATTAGTGGAGATGCAGTGGAGGATTGTCTATACATTTGGCTACCAACAGGCACAACCGACTGAAGCAAAGTCTGTTCTGCTGTCACTCACCATTTTTATATTTGTGCTTTACACTCTGCCCCGGCACTGAATTATTTATTTAATTTAATTATTTATTAAATGTATATGCTGCCCTTCCCAACAAAGGGCCAGGCATCAAATGCCTGGAAAAAGCCAAATAAACACCGCTGTGGAAATGCAAGACAATTCTTATAAAACTCTACAGCAACATGGAACCAACATGGGCCTTTACATTCTAGTTTAGTATTTTCTGAGGAATTATATAGTATTAATAAATCAAGAAAAGTTTGGGATGCACAAGTAATATCATTAACAAACTATTTTTTTACAGAAATTCTACTGGTGCCTTACGCTAAGTAATACATTGTCATCTATCTTAGGTAGGTATATGGACCTTCCCCAAACACACACACCCCTCCTTGGATCTGAGTACCTCACAGACTGTATTTGTTTATCCTTATGACTGGGGCAAGTGCTGCTATCCCCATACTTAAGTAGAGAATTGAATCACAAGGGCTCAGTTCAATAAAGGACTTATGTTTGAAGTACTGCAGCCCCTGCAGCCCGAGGTAGGCCTTAAACTCCCTTTTCAATGCATGAGAAGAGTTAGGTGCCAAAACTATCAACAAGCTGTTCAAGGAGCTTCCTAGAGCTAACTGATAGAAGACACTGAAGGATGATGCGGGGGTCTGAAACCTTAGCCTTCCCCAGGGTTTAGGGTCCCAACTCAGGGCTGTAGACAGATGCCTGCAGCCACCTGCAATCCAGAGCCTGGACTCCTACCTGGACAACCATCGTTTGAAAGAATGGTTGTCCTGAATAAGGTTTGTTCTTTTCTTTAAAAACATTGGTAGTGGTGGTAGTAGTGCTGCTCCTGAGTGGATGGCTGTGCTTTTCTGTACTCCTGAATGGGCTACTGACAGACTTCAAAGAAAAAAAAAAGCACTTAACAGGATGAAGTGGCACATTAGTTGGACCCGGCTCCACAGCATCTGTATAGATCATGTGCTTTAGTGAGGCTTTTTGATGCTTTTATCTGAAGCTGATTCAAACAGCTATTGGAAAAAAGAACCAAAAAAAAAAAAGCCTCCACTGAAGTGCCTGATCTATACAGACATTGGGTGAGCCAGGTCTAACTAATGCAATGCCTCTTCTGGGCATGTCCTGGACTTGGCACAGGAATGTGCTGGGTTTAAAGTAAAGCACCATTTTTTTATGTCTATAAACAGCCCTAAGTCTCAGAGATAGTCAAGATTTCAGATACTTCTTTGCTCTCAGAATTTTCTATTAGTTAGCTCTGAGCATTCTGACTTGAGGTTGTTCTTTGTTTATGCTGGTTGTTTTGGCTCCTCTTCTAAAGTACCTATTTCTCCCCATGCACTGCACAGGGCATCTCGGTACCTAATTCAAGCTTCTGGATTCTACTCCAGGCATCTCTACTGGGCCTACCCCCTGTATATGACTTATCCAAGATCACGTGGGAAATCTGTGGTAGAGCACAGAGCTGAAACCTGGACTCCAGTGTCCCAGGTTAATGATATAACTATTATAATAACCTTCCTTTTTTACATGCCTTGCAATTTACACTGTAGCATGCACACAGTGGTCTGCTCAGCTTTTTTTTTGCATATTTGCATGTGGCAGCCATTTCAATCTCAGATTGAAACAATCAGCTCATACAGGCCAAGTTGTGAAAATCTTCTTTAGGCAGCAGAGCCATTAACTTCAAAAGGACCTGCTCACACCAGTAAGGCATTTCTGTTTGGCCCAGATCTCAAAGAGCTAAGTGTTTCTTTTTCTGTCACTTTTGAAGGTAAAAATTGTGAATGAATTCCATGCTCAAGGAAAGGAGGGGTCAGTTTGGGTTATCTTGAAGCATGCTATTTCCTCACATTGCTCCATCATTGCCCCTAAGTACTCAATAAGGAACACCACAACTATTCTAGGCCTAGGCTTCTTTTGACCTGAGTGAGAAGGGCAGTGGACTGTAGTTACAATCACTGGCTTGTGTTTGTTTTCATAAGGCACTTAGTGGAGACTCACCATTCTACACACTGGGCACGTCTACATGTGCATTAATGCACCTTTTCTAATGCATATTAAATATAGTACCTCCAATGTGAGGTACTAAATTAATGCACATTATGTTGAGCTAATGTGCAGTAGCACATTTGCATGCTTTTTTGTGACAATGCGCAGTAGACTATTTTACTGCTCATTAGCATATTTTTAATGGGATGCTTTAATGTGCAGTAAAATAGTCTACAGTGCATTAAAGCGCACTTGTAGATGTGCCCACAATGGAGGAAAATCAGAAAAACTGAGCCAAAGGGGGTAGAGATTTCAGCTGCAATGAAATCTCCTGTTTCCAACTACCTGAGCTCAAACTTTTAGCTTAAACTCTTCCAGTGAAACCCACAGGCGAGCTTTGAACTTATTCATACCTGGTTTGCATCATGTCCACATCATATTTCTTGTTAGTACTGACAACATTTTTGGCCCCCATGACCAGTACAGTTTCCCTTCCCCTTTGTGCCACAACAAACTTGTC
>NW_017729026.1:32636012-32640586 GCF_001723915.1 Gavialis gangeticus
TCTGACCCATCTCATGATTGACATGGTTCACTAGACAGTCCATAACAAACATCTACAGTTAACCATCGTTATCCCTGTTACAATAACCACAACTGTGCCTCCCATGCACTGTGTACACATCTCCATCTCCTATACCCGTTACAATCAAGCAAACTTGTCTCATAGTAGCTTAGGTTGGAGACATATTCTTGGTCCAAATCTATCTGCCTCCCTGTCTACCTCTTTTTTCCTATGACACCTATAACAATAGCCTACTAATAACTAAGCGCTAACAAAGTATATTTGATTGGCATGGTCATCCATATTACAGTCTTCACAGATTTGCTGTCCAACCTACTTAGATTCTCGGAAGCTTATAACAGAGGATATAATCCCTGAATGCATAAACACACATTGTGGTTTTAATATGGAAAGATTTGTTTTCTTCTTTTCAAATTATCCACTTGAACCAATTTTAGTCTCTAGTTATTGGTGGGATTTGTAAACATTGTTTCCTGAGCGAATGATGAAGAAAGCCATCCTTTCCAGGATTTCCTTTCAGGAGCAATTGACATGAAATATTTTGTTCATAAGCAACCAAAGTAGCTACTGTTCTTAGGTAACTGCATTCTGAGCATCTTCTATGGGCAGCCTCACAAATACAATGCATTAGCACTGATTGTTTTCCATTTTTCCAAATATTTTTTAAAACTGAAAATGGTGCAAAGATTGATTGCAATGGAATACAAGTTGGCAGCTGGTTCAGCCCTTGCTTTTATCTGTTTCCAGTGATTTTTCAGTTTTTCAGATCTGTTTTAAAATCAGGACTGTGTAGTGTGCTTGAAATGCCTTGAGGATGTCTTTTTCCTATATGCTGTGGGCTTGCCTGAGTTTTGCTCTTTCTGACTGTAGCAGGGTGCTAGCATTAAGACAGTTTGTCTGCTTTGCCAGAGTCATGGGGTATGGAATTTGAATGGGAGATATCTGAAGAAACATTGTTTAGTCTCACAATTATGAAACTTTTCTTCCTTTGATCTTTACTTTTCTCTTCATGTATTTCCATTCACACCTGAATCATTAATTTTTCTGCTAAGCTGGAAGATCCCTCTCCTCTTCAAGGTAACCACACATTTCTGAAGTAAATTATAGGTTCAGAGATTATAGAAATTTGTCGTCTGGGCACACACCCTGGCTCCTTTCCTTTTCCAAAACATGTAATATTGATTTGTTTTCCTCCTTTCCCAAAGCTAATGTATGCCTAATGTGGGAACAGTTGTTTTCTTTGTTTTGATGGAACATTAAAGCAGTCTGTATAACAAGGGAGGGAGCCTAAGAAGTAGCATTTAAGCACAGCTTTAAAAATAAGTGGCAAGTCAAGCGATCAGGATCCATTGCTATAACGGCACTTGGGATCTTTAGCTACAGTATCACCTTCTCTTCCCTTCCTTTTCTTAATTAGGAGTGGACCAAAACCTGGTACTTTGAATCTAGTCGCCTTTGAATTTCATATCTGAGGCCCTGACATCCAATCCACTACTGTTCCCCCCAGCCAGGATTTCGATTTCAATTCAGGTCTCAGTCAAGATGGGGTCTGTCTTTCAATATATGTTTGATTAGAGGCCAAATATCCTGGAAAAAGAATTGTTGTGGTATTTCACCCCCCTCCTTCCCCTTCCCTGTCCACCCCCACCCTCCCCAAAAAAAAGAAAAAAAAAGAGAGGGCATTTTCTCAGGCTGAGGCCATGGAGAACAATCAATCTTTTCTCTGCTTGAGGAAATCCCATAGAGATCTTTCCCAAAAGCTTGAGCACTGGTGCAAAATGCCAGAGAGACAACACTCTAGTTTTCACAGTTCCCTTTTCTTCTATACACTAGGCCACAGCCCCTATTCTGCAGGCAGAAATGTGGGGGATCATTCAATTCACTAACATTTCACCACAGAAAGCACAATCTTGTTAAAAATTCCACAAAAATGTAGAGACTATAGGAGTGCCATAGGAGGAGAAATACAGGCAGTATACCAGGCTCAGGAGTACTTAGAAGACTGCAAAAACATTCAACAAGCCATAGTGAAAGCAATGACTTCCCCCGCAACCCCAACCCAGCATGTCCCACTTCTCTCTGCCCAGCGGAGAAGAGAATACAGCACCAAGGTGGGTGAGCAGCACGTGGACAAGGAGTAAAAGAACAAAAATGTTGGACAGAGGGGAAAAAGCAGCACTGTTTGTTACCAGGAAAAGTTATTCCCATATGAAAAACAGATAAAATGTGGGGAAGGAAAAATGGAAAGGGGGTTTATAACTTTTACAATTTTTCTTGTAGAACATTAACTGAAAAATGTTCTAACAAATCCAGGGTTGGTGGTAAAGACTGCTGTCCCTGGAAAAATAATTATTTCTCAGATAAAAAAATAAAAAAAAAATCCAAAAGAAGAAAAAAATAGAACAAGGTAGTGGAAATGGTGTAGAAGCAAAGGGTGAAGGGGCAAGGTGACAAAAATAAGAGTTAGAAAAAGTGCTAGAAAAGGGTGACAGGAGAAGGTGTATTTCAGTGAACTGGGTCTTGGAAATCCTGACTCTGACTGTGCTTAATCACATACAGCTCCTGTCCTGTTCTGTTGTTGGAAACATCCAAGCAGGTCCAAGCAGGATCCCTGCAAATAGGCATGCACGGAACAGCTGGAAGCAAGAGCTTTGCCAGCAAATTAGACCCAGAGCCTTTGTTACAATCAAAATGAATGGGGCAACTTAAGCCTAGGGGTAGTAACAGGACATACTCTACACTTCAGTTCATTACCTCAACAAGTACTCCTTTCAAATTCCAGAAAATAGCCCCTCCAAATTCTTCCTTCAGAGAAACTGATTGTGTCTGCTAATTGCTATGCAATAACATAAAGGTGTTTATTAGGCTAAGCTGGTTTCACAGCCTTAGAGTTTCAAAGAGGAAAATAAAGGTCATTAGAATTTGTTGTGCCCAGGAATGAAAATTGCAGTCCTTTTTTTTTTTCCAAGTGATAAATTCCAGAAAATACAAGTTGGTTCCCTCCAGTCTGATCCATCCACAGATGCATGTTTTCTTTCTATAACCAGCTGTAGCTAATTGCATCAGTGCCGCCTTTAGTGATGTACATGAAAAAGAAACCTGTAATTTATTGCAACAGACCATACCATTTCTGCTGTACATCTTGCCTTTTCTGTCATTTCAGCGAATGGATTTCTCATGGTAAATTGGCAGTTCAAAAGTGGAAAACAACCTTACTAAAAAGAAAGATTTCAAAAACTCCTCCATATGTTGCATCCAAAGATTGATAAAAGAACAAATGGAAAACATATTGTTTATTTGTAGAACCATGATTTCCCCATTGGCCAAAGGAACGTGGAGTCAAATTCATGCCTCATGAAGCTCCATTGTAGCCAACAGGACTTGGTCCATTAATATTATTATTGATAGACTGGCAGGATAGTGCCATACACGACATACGCGGAGAGATGCCCAGGCCAGATTCTCAGCTGGTATAAATCGGTTTAAAAAATCATTGGATTTATGCCCACCTACAACACCAAAGAATCTAACCAACAGCATCTGCCTCAAGGAATTATGAAGCATAATCAAATTCTCAGTAGGTTTGATGGTTATATGCAAACTCTGTTGATATTCATGAGGCAGTCGAGGCAATGAAGCTAGAGGTAAGGCTTACATCATTTTAATGAAGAAAGACTTTCCATTGTGCTTCCTATTCTAAAGAATGAGGATGCAGGAAATGGCGTTCTGGAAAGACGTTTAGCTGGTAGCTGCATTATTGGTAGATGGTTCTAGGAAGGTGTCTGTCTATATCTTACTTAGATTAGAGATCAGCAACCTACCGCCTGTGGGCTAAATGTCATGCTCATGCTGTGCTGTGGCCTGGCAGGCAGTGGGGAGCTTAGCCTGCACGGGGAGAAGTGGTAGCAGCAGCAGTGGGGTCCTAGCATCAACCCACCACAGACCTGAGCCGAGCCACTGTGGTCCACTGCCAAAAACCTGACCTAGAGTATAATACTTTGTATATGTCTGTGTTTGTCGGCATTGAAATAAGTGTATAGGAAGTCACATTACTAACATAAGTTACTGCTTGCAAAATGTTTTGAGTTCCTCAAATGACAGACACGATGTAGGAGTAAAGCATTTATTAACTCCCAGGTATTATTATAAAGCAACACCCTTTATGATTAGAGTTTCATTCCCTTGGATGTGTCCATATGCACATGTCTAAGTTACTAACTGAAGTTGATAAGGTTCCCTGAAGGAGTTCTCATGGTTTGCTTCAGTCAGTGATGGAGGCTTGCTCAGCCAAACTTCCCTTTGCCAAGCCAGCACAAAGCCCTGCAACTCTCAGCAGCTGTGGAAACTGCAGCCTCAAGCATTAATTATACTGGTGTAAAACTGGAGTAGCTAATCACACCTATTTTCTTTCCATTTATCCTAATAGGCCAAACATCAATCAAACAGTGTCCCTAACAGAATCTCTTGCCTATACTTTGCAGTAATATAGGATTTTTAATACATGGATCATAAAGGGTTTTACAAATACTTTGTGAAGTAACTGCCCCCCCCCC
>NW_017729026.1:32640872-32642276 GCF_001723915.1 Gavialis gangeticus
CCCCCTTTTCCCCCCGCCCCACCAACTGGCCCCTGATCCCTGAGAGATTTGGGGGCCGGGCTATATTATTTATTTACTTGCAAACAAAAGCATCAGATGTTGGACTAGAAAGTCATCACTATGCTTCAGCATCATGCTTCAGTCACTAGAATGCCTTCCTTTCTCTACCCTGTGTAACATGTTCAAGGACATGGCATCATGGATGGGGCTGCACCATCCTATCGAATAACTCAGAGAACGGCTACCTGAATTCTGTGGAGCTTCTTCTGCACAGTTGCTTTCAGGTACTTTAAGGAGGGTGAAGATCAGCATAAGGTGACATGCAGTTTCAAATGGCATTGACCCATAGGTTTAGGGATGAGAATCAATGCATATTCTCAGCACCTCTTGATCTTCTTCTGCTAAATACCCACCATGGTGCAAAGAGCTCTCTGCAGATTCTGCCTTTAGGAGAGATGGTCTTGTTCAGGTGTTTAGTGTTCCCCCACCTTTCTGATTCTCCTTCAGAATATTCTCCTTTATAGGTGAGTCACAGGAAAACAGCATGACGAGGAGTTTATATTTAAAAGAGAAAAGATCTGGCAATGACTATAAAATGTGACTTTGCTCTTCTTTGCACTTCTCTCTCTTTACATGTTTCCCTGTCTGAAATGGTTTTCTGTATAACCTTATTAGCCAAATCAAGTATGGAGGCAAGTTTCAGTCAACTTCACTGTGAGCGTAAGTGAAGGCCAAGCATTCTTACTTCCAAGTCTGCATCAGATAACACCCTAGTGTTGGAAATTTGGAGATTCCAAGGGATTTTAGAACCACAACTACATCCTTTTGCAAATGAAAAGCAACTTGTGTAGGAGCAGAATACAGACCTATGCAAGGAATGGAACTAAAGGCAATGGTGCTGCATATGCATTCTTTCTTACTGCTCACGATAACGTTAGTATCAGGACTCGGCTATGTACTGGCAGTGATCTAGGGTCCAGCCTGCACTGTTCACAATTAAATAGCTATACAATGGTTGATCCCTTCAGAAAGGGAGAAGTAATTACAAACCTAAAAAGGATATATTTCCAGGTCACATTGTAGTGGACTATGCCCTCATTGCATGTTGGGCTTTTCAGATAGCTTCTTGAGAAAGAAGAGAACTTGAACTGCTGACCTATGTGGTCCATGTAGCACCCTCTAAGTTTCTTTACCTGCTTAACTGATTGAGTTCTTTTCTGGCAGATTTGTAAAGGAGAGTACGTTTTAAAGGTAATGCTTTGGGGTCATTGCAAGTCCCCTGGCACGGCTTTATGAACACTCGTGGTGCTCTGGAGAGGTGCCGGAGGACTGGAAGAGGGCCAATGTGGTTCCCATCTTCAAAAAGGGGAGGAAAGAGGACCCGGGGAACTACAGGCCAGTCAG
>NW_017729026.1:32642937-32647954 GCF_001723915.1 Gavialis gangeticus
TGGTCACAAGCTGGCGGAGGGAAGGTTTAAGTTGGACATCAGGAGGCGCTACTTCACGGTCAGGGCGGCTAGAGTCTGGAACCAGCTTCCAAGTGAGGTGGTGCAGGCTCCCACCCTGGGGGTTTTTAAGAAGAGGTTGGATGACCACCTTACTGGGGTCATTTGACCCCAGTGCTCTTCCTGCCATGGCAGGGGGTCGGACTAGATGATCTGTTCAGGTCCCTTCCGACCCTAGAAACTATGAAACTATGAAACTATAAGCTTATCTAACTAAGAAATAGGACAACATATAATCTCAATTGCCTCCCTCCCACTGAATGGGAAACCTTCTCATATGAGGAAGAAAAAATACCAGGTTGCTTTTGACTGAAGAATCTCTCAAGCTGTATCTACAGTGTACCTGGAGGTGTGATTATAGGATGTGTAGACCTACCCAACCTAGGATTTTAATTTAACCTCCGAAAGTCTAGCTAGGGCACCAATAATGTTGAAGACATGGTGGTACAGACTCACTGGGTGCACCTACTCATGCTCTTAATGCTTCTGAATAAACTCCAGCACAGTTTGCTCTTCCATCCTGGCTCAACCTGCTGCAGAGGGGCTGGCTGGGGCACAAGGGTGCTATAGTGCAGAGCTAGCCAGCAAGCAGCCCCCATACTGTAGCACCCACGTACCCCAGCCAGCCCCAATCACCATCTACATGTGCATTGTGGCACACTAAATAACTCCACTGTAGGATAGTACTTGTCCCAGACAGTACTATCCTACAACTGAGTTAATTCGTTTACTGTGGCCTAATAGATGGTGACACTTGACTGCAGACCTCATTAGTTAACTCCGCAGTAAAGCACACCTGTAGATGCACCTACTGTTGGCTGTGTAGACTCACCACAGCCAGTGCAAATAGGGTGTATTTAACTTGAGTTTCTTCTCACTGGGCATTTCTACACAAGACATTAAATGTGCAGTAGCCTAATAACACTGTGCAGTAGTGTGCCAGGCAAAAGCCTTGCTAATACGCTTCTGCACAGTTGTATTAGGCTATTGCACAGTAAGCATCACTAAAAAACCATGCGCCAGTGCTACTGTGCAGTAACTATACTTACTGTGTATTTAGTTAGCACTTCATTAAGCAAGTACTAAACTAAATGCACAATAACTACTGCACATTAATGAACGTGTAGATGCACCCACTGTGCAATATAGTTACACCACAGAATGACCTACACATCTCTTACTTTTTAAGGGTTGTTTTTACATCTTATGAAATAACCAAATTAAGCAAAGATATCTAAAATAATATCAAGATGAATAAACAAAACACAGGGTAAATATGATTATACAGAAGATACGAATAAACTGTTTGAAGTCTATTAATATATAAGATGCATGTTTTCTTTAAACAGAGATGGAAAAAATGCACATTATTAAATGAAAAGAAATATGTCATTAAAAAGTAAGCACTAGCTTCAGAACTATAATACATCTTTTTATTATGTGTTAATAATTTTATTAAATATTGAGTTGCTGGAGGGTTAGGAGCATATGAGTCAGTAATAGCCATCTTGATGCATCATGGAGGTTTTTTTCAGTTTTGCCAGTCTGACAGTTGATGTGTATATACAGTTTTGTTACACACATTGACTGAAAATGCAGAAGGAACCTGCCTATTTTGAATCCTCTTTACTGCATCATGCAAATACATACCAAAGCTAATAATTTAAAAATAAAAAATATATTCTGATCTCCATTTATATGAAAATCCATCCCACCTGGTAAAGTGGATTTATGACTAAGAAAGATAAATGCACTTCTGGAGTCACTGAATCCATTCCTATGTGAGAAGAGTAGTCCAAGGAAAGCTCAGCCTATTTCCTGGTTTGGATGCAGCCAAATCTCAAAGGATAGTACTTCTCACAAATGATCAGCCCCAAATGCCTAAAAGTTTCTGAGATTTTCCTGTCATCAAATCCAGATTAAACCTACTTCACTACTTGAACTGAAGACTGACATTTAATCTGACTACAGATTTCAACACCAACCATCGCTTCGTTTGTTCATCTCTATTAAAGATCCAAGAAAGAAAAGGGACCTTTGACGAATAGCCCTTCATGCTGGAAACAGATCTGTAGGCAAAGGCCTTTTGTGTAGAGTCCTTGTGTGGGCACCTATACACGTGCCTGATGCCTGCTCTGACGTGTTCTAATTAGAACGCATCAGAGAAGACTTGATTAATTGAGTCTGTTGGAGCGTTCTAATTAGAACACTGCAGCAGCCTCCGTGTCATGTGTATTCAGCATCCCCACATTTCAAAATGGTGGGGGGGATGCTTTAACTAAAGCTAGTCCAGCGAACTTTATTTAAAGAACCCTTGCCACCATTTTGAAGCACAGAACACTGAATACATGAGACGCTACAAGAGTTTTAATTAGGGTGATTCCTGAGAGCCAGGAGCCACTCTAATTAAAGCACATGTAAAGATGCCAATTCCACTTGAATTCTGCAGTACCCACGTGCTTGTAGCATTGATGCCTGTGAGTTAAAAGATACCAAATCTGCCTGCAGCATGATAGGCATACCTTAGGCGTCCTGTTTTTATGGTTATCCTCCTGTAATCAGAGATGTTTGAAACGGCTTTACTAAACGAAGAACATATCTTAGTCAACTCCAGCCAAAACTCAAGCCAAACCCTCATTTGAAAAACTTCAGTTAACTTTATTTTCATCGTAAAGCAGCAAAACACATCTCATTACTCCCAGTAAAAGAACAAATCCACATTTTAAACAGCTCCTGCTCAGAAATAAAATCATCATGTTTTAACTGAGCCCTGACAACAACAATATTTGCAAACATTTTCATGTCCAATGCTATAGTTTTTAAACAAGTTTTAGCTTCCACAAGTACCTTTCCAGTATCTGTACACAACAAAACAGGCTGAAAGACAGAAGAATTAAATCTTTTTTCCCCTTACCCCCAAATCATCTTCATCTTTGTGAGGGCTGCAAGAGAAGCAGCAACAGTGAAAACAACAAACAGCATTTTGGACTTTCCACTACAGCAGTCTCTGCGGGGGAGGACAAATTAGAAAGTTGTTCCTTTTGTTTGTTTACTTTTAAACTGATATATTTCAGTACTTAACATATTAATGAATTTGTGTCTTTCTGGCGTTATACCCCTAAACGTCTGAAAATTTGCAATAAAACTTGTTTGGGAAGGTCTAAATGCAAGATACTCAGTACCAGAGTTTTCATAGCAGTTAAATAAACAAATGTGAAAATTGGATGGAGCGTGGCATAACAAAACAACAAGTTGTTTAGTATGTTATCACAGCAAAATTTTCTTTTGATTGGCTTAGCTAAGGAAAAAATAAATTCTAGATGGGTTGTTACGCATTTTTCTAGATATTGATCAAGTTGCAATACACTAAGCTAAGTCAATTAAGCTAAGTCATTACACATTTTAACATTGTTATGTGGTCTATGCTTTCCCCAATATTTCTGTTTTTTTGTAAAAGCTATATTTATCCTCACTTTCCCCTTTTTAGCTATTGTTTTCACAGTTTTTTTAGTAAACGTAGGTGTGCAAGAGAAGAACCAATCATCCTGGTCAGAGCTAGTGATAAAATGGTCAGGTTCACCCATATAGCTCTGATGATTGATCATCAACCTGAAATTTCTGTAAAAGAATCAGATTTTGTTTGAGCATGGATACTAAACCATGTGGATTTTCACTGTGTATCAGATACTCAAGAGACAGACTTAATTTCTGCATGTGACCTATTGAGTTTGGCGGGCTTTTCTCATCAATCCCTGAGCATTTGAACTCAGGTACACAGAGATGAAGATCTTCAGTCACTGCTTCACTGAGCCATCTTACAAAATAAACCAAACAAAACCAAACAATATGCATGCATATATTTTGTTTGAAGACATGTTCCACAAAGCAAGCAACCAAGTAAACCGCTGGTCTAATTATATGACAATCATTGTGGCAAACCATACACAATTTTTAAACCACTGCATATGTTTTTCCATAAAAAGAAATAAAAAAGAAAAAATACATCTTATTACTTCTATTCTGACGTTATATCATCCACTGTAATCCTTCATTTGGTGGCTAAGTCATAATTTCAAGATTTTTATTTATCTTTAAGAGAGGCAAGGGGTTTTTTTTAGTGATATCTTTTAGGGTACCAACAAAAGATATGATCAAAATACCTTGCCCCTCATATATTTTTTGGACCATCACGACTGCAGCAGCACTCTACCCTTACTACATTCAGCTAATGGTTGAAAATGACCCAAAGATGTGTTATCTTGGTGTACTGTTAATGTTAACCTACTGGTATGTTGAAAAAACCTTGGCCAGAGGTGGGGCCATTTTTCAACAATACACAACAATCTTTTCTTCCTTTCATTAGTGTCCTTGCTTTCCAAACAATAGGGCACTTATTTAAAAGGGATGTATAGGCTTCCTGATTCTCTCTGCTCTCATAGGCCTTGAGGGGCTATAACTGCCTTAACTACAGCTTTTCATCTCCTCCTAACTTGAGCAATCTCCTTCCATTTTGTCATATCTTCACCCATCCCTTCCAGCTCAGTTTTTATGATATCTTCCCATTGTTGTCTTGGTCTACCTTGAGGTGTGATACCTTCCACCTCAGCTTCTAAGCTCTGCCTCACATGCCTTCTCTTGTCAGTTGTCATGATATGCCCTGCTCATTTCATTCTGTATCCTGAAATATTTAACAAGCAAAATTATTCCCTACCCTCTAGAAAAAATGTACACAACATACTTCAGTTCCTTTTCCTATATATTCCCAGAGTGTTAACACAGGTTAGGCTCAATTAACATCTGAACTATTCGCTGTGGTTCAGATTTGAAAATATGGGTTACACTGGAGTTTGGTAATATACATCTCACAGGCCAGATCCAGCCAGTGGATCCATTGGTTCTGGCTTGCAGATGTGGGGCTTTGGTGGCATATGGCAGTGGAGAGGCTTCTGTGGTGGTGGCC
>NW_017729026.1:32652954-32673132 GCF_001723915.1 Gavialis gangeticus
ACAGGCCAGATCCAGCCAGTGGATCCATTGGTTCTGGCTTGCAGATGTGGGGCTTTGGTGGCATATGGCAGTGGAGAGGCTTCTGTGGTGGTGGCCACTTTGTGAACTGTGTGAATTTTCCTTCTGCTGACAGCGGGAAACATGGTGATGGCGGGTGGGTATATGGCAAAGAATGTTTCACAATGGTTCTTAAGGCCATAGTCGGGCATGAAAACATGCCACCTATTTTCAAAATCAACTTCCTCTTGCAGCATCACCTGGCTTCAACATTTAAAAAATCAAATCAAGTCATGTATCAAGAGGAACAGCTATTGATTTAGATATTTAACTTTTGCACCCATTCTTTAATAAAAGTCCCAATACTATGATTTGTTAGGGGCTGAGAGTGTGCACAGTTCTGTGCAAAGCAAGAAGGGTTTACTGCAAGAGGAGTTTACTGCAGACCCTAAAACAGGGTTTACATCGTTTTAAACTTGAGGCATGCTTTCATGACATCTGTGAATTAAGTGGCAGACCATTTAAAAAACTAATACGAAGAGGAATCTTCCAGTAAATAGAGAAGTTATCTGTCAGTCTGTAGATGATTGATTAAGCTGATCTGAGATCTGCTTGTTCGACTGTAGACATTGCAAATAGTTCTGGGAGGAAGTAGATCCTGGTGATGTCAGGTCACAGCTCTGATCTTTTCATTGATTTCCTTCACTATCTGCCTCCATAATGAGGCAAGTTTGCCCAAAATGATACCGTGTCATACATCACAGCAACACTGGGGAGGATTCGTGCTTGCATCTCCTCGGTATTGATGTTAATATCACATCTCTTCTCTTACCCACCTCTAGAGTGATGACTATCAGTGAGTTGGGAGTACAGGACCTGTTTTGGGAGCTGGTTGTCAAGCATCCTTATGACATGCCCTAACCAACAACACAGGTTTTGTATAAACATGCCTTTATACTGGTGGTGTTTGCCTGAGCCGGAACACAAGTTCATTTTTCTGTCCTTCCAATTAATATAAAAGATTTTCCCAAGACATTTCCTCACTGGAGACTGCACTTATCTTACTTATCTCCTCTCTCCCAGAGGCACACTTCAAAGGCTGCCATGGCATTTTGGTTGATAATCACTGCCCTAAAGAGACAAGCAAAATAAAATACCATGGGAGACCCAGAGGAAAGCAGTGAATATGTTTTTGTTTTGTTTTACATTTGGCAGGGGTCTTTTGTTGAAATACATCCACATTTATGGACTTTGTGAAATGAATATATTTCAATTGGCTTGCAAAAATACTAACTTGTTATCTGTTTATGATTCAGGGACTGACATTATGTTGAGCTCTTACTCTGAGCCCAGATTGATAGGATAAACTGTTGCTAATGTTGAGGTTACTGGCAAAACTCCCACTCAGTTTGGTGGTGCTGGAATTTCACCTATTAGTTCTATTTTTCATTCCTATCTATCCATAATACTAAAAATATTCTTTTACTGAGAAAAGTGAATGATTTCTAACTACTACAAGCTATCAATAAAGAACACTTTTTAGAACAGAATGTGAAATAAAAGTATATTCTGTTTAAATCTTAGAATTTGGACATTACGTGTATGACCTTCTATGAATGCATTTGTCTCATGTTTGTAAGATGTAAGAGGAAATACAAAAGTACAAGCATAAATCAATAAAAATACCCTTTAAAAAATCACTGTAATGAGTCTTAGCATAAACAGTGTTATCTCTGAAAAAGAAATAAGCTTCACTATCAGATCTCTCTTTTCTCTTGAGTCATACTTTGCTCAGAAGCAATGGAAAGGAAAGTTAAGTCTTTGGTATAGTATGGATAGCCAGTGCACATGAATACTGTGTTGGAATGTACACGGGGTTACAGCCATGAAAATGAATGGCCTATATGCTTCTGCTTTGTCTGCACCTATAATTTAATGGCTGTGAGGGTACTATTTTTCAAAGGATGGAGTGAGTGAGTGGGCAAGATTTCCTAGCATAGTCTGATGCAGTATAAACATTCCCTTAGAAACACTGTATTCGGACTATTCATGCAAGTAGATTGGGTTATATGTAGGCCTAAAGCTGGAAGTACTGATCTAAGACAAGAAAGTGTTTATCTTGTATGTTCAATGTAAGATGGTTCCATCAGCAAACAGATCCACAATTAGTAAACTGTCTTGCAATTTTTGCTTACAAGGCTGAAGTGATCAGAGCTAAACATCCTTTACAGTTGTTATTACCAATAAAGTTTATCACTATATTCTTTTTTTACTGTGTTAATTGTGGACCTATACACAACATTTTTATAGATCATGATCTGATTTATCACCATATTTGTACTTGAGTGTGTTAATTCTAGGAGTCAGAATAATGTTTTTAAATGGTTGGCCCTATTTTATTATTATATTAGCATTTCTGTTATTTTTGTTTAAATTTATATTATGGTTGTATGTGTGTTATGTTGTTTTTGGGTGCATGACTTTCAGGCAGAATCCTTTATAAATTGAATTGAATTGAATGCTCAATGCCATTAGGGAATGAAGAGGGAAGAGAAAAATCTTCATCTGTTTTCACATAATTCTGTTCTTATGTGACACTGGTCAGGCCACAGCTGGAGTATTGTGTCCAGTTCTGTGCGCCCCATTTCAAGAGGGATGTGGACAACATGGAGAGGGTCCAGAGGAGGGCCACCCGCATGATCCAGGGACAACAGGGCAGACCCTACAGTGAGAGACTGCGGGACCTGAACCTATTCAGCCTCCACAAGAGAAGGCTGAGGGGGGACCTGGTGACCGTCTATAGACTCACTAGGGGGGACCAGAAGGGTTTGGGGGAGACGCTGTTTCCCCTAGCGCCCGCTGGCATAACAAGGAGTAATGGGCACAAGTTGATGGAGAGGAGGTATAGATTGGACATCCGCAAAAACTACTTCACAGTTAGGGCGGCTAGGAGCTGGAACCAACTTCCAAGGGAAGTGGTGCTGGCCCCTACCCTGGGGGTCTTTAAGAAGAGGCTGGATGCCTACCTGGCTGGACTCATTTGAGTCCCGTTTTTGTTTTGGGGTTTTGTTGTTCTCCCGCCCTGGCGGGGGGTCGGGCTAGAAGATCTACTAGGTCCCTTCTGACCCTAAATCTATGAAACTATGAAACTATGAAACTATGTGACAATATTCCGACACTGTTGACTCAGGTTAACTCATTAGCATGGCAAGTATAAATACAACTGGAAGCAATGGTAATGATTACACAGTACTGTGAATCCCATTGGTGCTGATGTATTTCCAGACATTGTATGTGTGCAACTGATTTGAGTCATACACAAAATGAAGGAAAAACAATTCAAGGAATGTTCAAATTTCTAACTCTCTGGGCACATCTATACGTGCTGATTTAAGGTGCTTTAGCCTGATTTAAGGCACATTAAAGGCACACATCTACACATGTGTGCCTATAATGTGCCTTAAAAATGGCAATTTTAGGCTATTCACACCTAAATGTGATACCTGCACAAGCAGGTATCACATTCAGGTGCACATAGCTGAAGCGCAGTAATGCACATGTAGAACCATTAAGGTGCATTAATGCTGTGTATGGACTGATTTGAGACTAACCTTAGTCCTACATCAGTCTGTGCACATGGCATTAATGCGCTTTAACACATGCATGTGTAGACACACGCTTAAATCGCCGTAATGCTCATTAAGCTAATACACATTAAATATAGGTGTGCCTAAATGCACATGTAGACATGTCCTCTGATATGAAAATGTACAACAAAGAGCATTTAATAATAAATAAATGCTTGTAGAATCACAGAGACTACTAATTGTGATCTAGTCAGACCTGTAATATCCAAGTTATGGAATTTTACTCAATAATTCCTGCAGTAGAAAGAATTAATTTTTATTGGTTTACTGAAATTTATTTTTCATAAATTTATTATTTGACTTTAATCATTTTAGAGCTTTATTGAGAAAATATGAAAAAGTTACATAGTTCTTCTGCTACATAGTGACAACTGAAATGTTTCAGTGGTTGTTAGCCATGGGTCACTTTGAAGCATCCACAGAATTTTTTTCCTCAGGATCAAAGAGACATCCTTGATAAACAGGAACAAATAAGCAAAATGAGTCATATATAATTAGAAACAAAGGTTATGGTCCTCAATTAAGGCTGATTAACATTTGTAAACCCTGAATTAGTTTCCTTATCCTGTTTTCCATATGCCTTTTTTTCCCCTAGTCCACCCATCAATTTTTTAATTTAAAAAAACAGCATTAGTAAATGGGGTGAAATGTCCATTCGCTGCTTATGTAATAGATGCAAACCTCCTTCTCTATTGTGAAGGCCAGTTAAGAGACAATTCTGTCCCTCAGTTTTACAAATAACATAGCTTACCTGTGAGTCTCCATTTCCTTTTGGAAAAGTAGGTAATTTTCAAACACCTATAGTTGTTCATCACCATTTTGAAAAGCCGTTTTATTTTTTTAAGTATATTTTTCTACTCTGGGGTCCTAGAACACTCTGAAGATTTTCTTGTATCCTTTTGTTGCTGCTATTGTTGTTTTATTTTACAGATTACATACCAGCATTAGACTTGATGTCATTGAAATGCTTGCAAATAATAAGATTTCTGTTCCCTTTCCTGGTGATATTATTACTAACTATTTATATAGTACTACAAATGGACACAGCACTTTACAAAATACAAAAGGAAGTATAGGTTGGATGAATGAACTGTAAGGTGGATAGGAAGCTGGCTGGATTGTCAGGCTTAATGGGTAGTGATCAGTGGGTCGAGGTCTAGTTGGCAGCCAGCAGAGCGCCCCAGGGGTAAGTCCTGGGGCTGGTTTTGTTCAATAACTTTATTGATGATTTGGAAGATGGGCTAGATAAGCAAGTTTGCAGATGACACCAACCTGTGGGGTGGAGTAGGGCTAGGATTCAGAGTGACCTAGACAAATTGGAGGACTGGGCCAAAAGAAATCTCATGAGCTTCAACAAGGACAAGGACAAAGGACAAAAGAGTCCCCTGCACTGCTACAGGCTTGGGAACAACTGGATAAGCAGCAGCTCTGCAGAAAAGGACCCATGGGTTATAGTGGATAATGAGCTAGATATGAGTCAGCAGTGCGTCCTAGTTGCCAAGAAGACTAACAGAATACTGGGCTGTGTTAGTAGGAGAACTGCCAGAAGATTGAGGTAATTAATTATTTCCCTCTGTTCTGCACTGGTGAGGCCACATCTGGAGTAATGTGTCCAGTTTTGGGCCCCCCAAAAGGCCCAAATAGAAAGGATGTGGACAATTTGGAGAGAGTCCAGCAGAGGCCAGTGAAAATGGCTAGGGGTCAGGGCCACATGACTTATAAGGAGAGGCAGAGGAAACTGGGCTTATTAGGCTGCAGAAGAGAAGACTGAAGGGGGAATTGATAGTAGCCTTCAACTACCTGAAGGGTGGTTCCAAAGAGGATGAAGCTAGACTGTTCTCAGTGGTAGCAGATGAGAGAACAAGAAGCAATGGTCTCAAGTTGCAGCAAGGCCTTGCTCTTCCAAAACATAAGAATGGAATCTTGAAGTATATATGAAGGAGACACTTGTCGTCCTGGCCAGAAACTACCAAATATTATGTATTCTAACAAATAAGTAGCAATTATTTTTTGTCACAGATGCTCACTTTTTACTCATAGTGGAAGTATGTTCAAAAGGTTTCTTCCTACTGCTCTTTTCCATTTTAAGTGCATGATGATCTCATGAGGTGTGAGACTAGTAGCCCAGGCTACCATGGTGAAGAAAGATATGAGTAAGCTCAAGGGTTGATGGAATGATAAGAATTACATAGCGACTTTAGAAGTTTCAGTATTTGTTTCTGTTCCATATTGGAATGGAAAGAAAAACTTTCATAGGACTGTATTTATGTATTGTATTGATTTATTAGGTTTATATTCTGCCCTATTCAAAAGGCTCACAGCACCTTACAATAAAAATACAAACAACCCATAGTTGGATTCCCTAACACCCCCACCCAAAACTTGAAACCTCCAACTCCTTCCCCCACTCCACAACTACCACTTTCCTGCCTAAACTCCCATTACATCAAACCCCATGGCCTTTCTTTACCATGCATTCCAGCTTCCATTTAGATCCATAAGACCTCTTCCTACTTCCTCCACTCCCTTGCCACTCATTTCCATTCCCCCACCTTGTTCTCAGGGGAAATCCCTCCACCTTCCCCCATGTCCCTTCTAAGCCTGCACCCCATATCCTCCCCATCCCTGCAACAAACACAACATTGAATTAATTTTAACAAAAAAGGAGAAGAAAGATCCTTCCTCCCCTCCTCAGTCAGTACTGAATGGTGCTTATAAACATCACCCTTAAGCAGTGCCTAAGCCTCAGAACGGTACCTGCCCAGGGAGGGCTGTTGCCTTTATTGCATCTGCAACATAACTAGGACTTTCTTCCTTCTTTTGGACACCCAAGAGGGTGCCTGAGCCGGTGAGGAAGGGAGTGATATCAGCAGTTCTTCATCTCAGGAAGGTCTACTAGCTCTGCAGTGCTTGCTGGGTGGTTGGGTCTTTCTCCCTTCCTTTGGGAAATGGAATCATGTACATCACTCTGTGGCCTGATCTGTAAAAGACACAAGTCTGAGTTGATTTTCTATTTGCTGCAGAAGAGGGTTTTTATCACAGTTCAGGGACTTAAACATGGTTCTTCCAGTCTCTTAGGCAGTAACCTAACCACCCAATGTTAGAGCCTTTCATGCTTTGTTTACCCTTTTCTCAAGGGCAACATCATATTTCATCAAAAAATGTTCTTACAAAGGCCATGTGAGCTCTCTGATATAGTTCTATTCTCTTCCCTTTTGAACTAAAAAATCTGCAAGAGCAAACAGTCTTCCAAAGATTGCTGTAAAACAGGAAGTACAAATTACAGCCTCTCATTTCAGCAGTCTTATAGTGTGAGCACCAGAGGGAGAGTGTGGTTTCCATAAGAGTGGAGATTTCCAATAAAAAACAGGAAATTATTATCTACATGCTCAAAGCACACTTACCTGCAGCTCCCACAGACTCCAAATACAGGCAATTCTCTGTTACTACAATAAGGTAGTGTAGAGAACAAAGCAACCTCAGTTACAATGAAAATATTTTTTTCTTTTGAACTGGAGCTCATGGAGACTGTTTGACTCTTGGAGTTCCCCCTGCCTCCCTCGTATACAGGCTATCTCACACTTCCTAGTGATACAACACAAAGGGCAAGAGCCTCCAGTATGACAAGGCTGGCTCCACTAAAGCCAATTCTCTGTGTGTTGGGATCCTTTGGGATGACAACATCATCATAACAGCTCCCATCTGGCTGAAGTTGGGTGAAAAACAGAAGTATTTCATGCAAAAATTGTCCCTATTCCTAATTGAAATATATCAAAATTTCAACAAACTCTATATCATAGCTACTCTCCTTATGTCCTGGACTGAGCTGGGCAGCTTAGTAATTAGCTTGAATATGTTAAATAAAAAGATTTTTCTAGTTACAGCTGATTGTGAGTGCATCTACACATGCCATTAATGTGAATGAATATACTCTGGCTCAATTTTAGCTGGAGTAAACTAATCCCTATGTCATGTCTACACCTGTGTTTAAGCACAGTAACTTACTGTGGCATAGGACAGTACCTGTGTCTGACAGAACTATCCTATGTCGGAGTAAATTAATTTACTGCACACTAATTGTGGTTCATGTGTAGAAAGTGATGTTTCACTGCACATTAAATTAGTCTAATGAGCAGTAAACTGCACGTGTAACTTAGAGTAAGTTCTCTTGGGAACATAGAGTGTCCAGGAAGTGTGGCATCCTGGGAGACAGTCTGAGTGAGGCAGCAGGCAGGAAAAACTTCCTGCTGGCAGCTGCCTCACCCAGGCTGTCTCTCAGGAAGGCATCCTAGGATGTCACACAAGGTTAAACCCCAGACCTTTGCAAAGGCAGTAGCAAGACTGTTACTTCTTTATTGTAAGAAGCATTTTTATATGTGGTCCTGTAAATTAGTGTTTTTTCCACTTCCCAAGCCACATGAAGATACACCTGCTATTTCAGGCACAAGCTACAAAACTCAGCCAATAGCTATGGCTGTGAAAGTGTTAACATTGGACTTCACCCCTTTAGCTTATTAAACCAGACACAAGTGGTAGCCATCTTGGCAGCTGCATGCATACATAATGTTTTCCAGGATTCCACGTGTGCTTCTTTTCCAAAGAAGAAAACATCTTTCCTGCTTAAAACACACATGAATTTTAGGGGGCTGAAAGTTGTGGAAAAGATGTGTTGTATAGGAGAAAATATGGTATTTGTTATTTAGTCGTGTATTTTCTGCTGAGGTAGACACATCTCACCAGCTGGATCTCTAGTGTGTTATGCGTGATGCCATATTAAGATTTCATTTCTTGTTTCTATGTTTTCAGCTCAAACCTCCTGTGGAATAAGGCCATACATTTTAAAGATTGTCCTGAATATAATCATCATTTGAAATGGGATGTACCTATGATAAGTGTCTATGGCTCTCTGTAGTAGCAGATCTCATCTGATCAAGTTCACTCTAGTGTCAGCTGGTTGGTAGAGGTATGGTAATGAGAACTGAGTCATGTGTCACAAAAACACAGTTATACCTACCAATTTTACTGATCTCACATCCAAAAAAGATTGTTTCTAGATACCATACTGAAGTGCCTATTGGATAAATCCTGCAAGTTGCCAAAATGCAGTTCCCACTGAAATCAATGTTTCCTGTGGGGAACTCACTACATTACAGATTCTGATGAAGGCTAAAGTGATGAACTGACTAAGGAATTGCCTTGTCTCACCTGTTATATAATGTAGCAGCATACACAACAGAAGCAGTGCTTTCCTTGCTGATATCCTAGTCCCTTCTCCCTACTTTCCCCAGCAGTCTAAGGCTGTTAGCTGTTGTCCTTTTTCTCAGGATGGCCAGTTGTTGCTGTACCTTTAAATCTGACAGAGACTGCAGCCCTAAAATAGCAATTTTACAAATAGCTGCATCTTGCTACATTGTTCATTCATCTGGGAAGTCCCTAAACTCCTACCCCCTAATTTTGTAGCCCACTCATTCTTACTGAATGAATTTTAGGGGGATTGCTGAATCTTTCTGCCTTCTGAGATTAGGGCAATTTCTCCAGTGTCCTGTTTCAGGAGTGCTGAACAGACTTGACTGCAATATATTTGCAGCGTTGCCCTACTCAGCCCATAACATGTAAAATATCTTTGTACTTTTTGGAACAAGAAAATTGTCTTTAAGGTCTAAAAATTGTTACTGACTTTACTTATAGAAACTTTCGTTTTAGGTTGTCATAGATTGTAAGGCCGGAAGGGATCTTGGAAGATCATCGGGTCCAGCCTCCTGCACCAAGCAGGAAAGATAACTGGGGGTCAGGTGACCCCAGCAAAGTGATTGTCTAGTCTCCTCTTGAAGATTTCCAGGGTAGGTGATTACACCATCTCTGGAGGGAGTTTATTCCACAGTCTGGACACCATGACTGTGAAGAAGTTTTTCCTAATATTGAACCCAAGTCAATCTTCCAGGAGTTTGTGGCCATTACTCCTGGTTTTCCCCTCAGGTGCTCTGGTGAAAACTTGCTCACCAAGCCCTTGATGTACTGTAAGCTGCTACCAGGTCCCACCCCAGCCTTCTTTTCTTCAGGCTGAAGAGTCCCAGATCCCTTGGCCTTTCATAGATTTCATAGATTTCATAGACGTTAGGGCTGGAAGGGACCTCGGGAAATCATCGAGTCCAGCCTCCTGTCCCAAGGGCAGGAAGTCAGCTAGGGTCAAAGGATCCCAGCAAGATAAGAGTCCAAACACTTCATAAAAGAGTCCATAGGAGGTGCTTTCAGCACCTCTGGAGGGAGCCAGTTCCAGGCCTTGGGGGCTTGGATAGTAAAGAAATTTTTCCTTATGTCTAGCCTAAAACCATCTTGCAGGAGTTTGTGATTGTTGGACCTTGTCATCCCTTGGGGCACTCTGGTGAACAGATGTTCCCCCAGATCCTAATGCAAACCTCTAATGTACTTATAGGCTGCCACCAGGTCCCCTCTGAGCCTGTGCTTTTCCAGGCTGAAGAGTCTTCATAGACATTAGGGCTGGAAGGGACTTCAGAAGATCACTGAATCCAGCCCCCTGCCCCAGGGGCAGGAAGTCAGCTGGGGTCATAGGATCCCAGCAAGATAAACATCCAACTTTCTCTTGAAGGCATTCAAAGTAGGTGCCTGAACCACCTCTGATGGCAGGCTACTGCAGACCTTGGGGGCTCGAACAGTAAAGAAGTTCTTCCTTATGTCCAGCCTGAAATGGTCTTGGAGGAGTTTATAACTGTTGATCTCTTGGGGCGCTCTGGTGAACAAATGTTCCCCCAGATCCTGATGAACACCCCTTATAAAGTTATAGGTGGCCAGCAGAACACCCCTGAGCCTGTGCTTTTCCAAGCTAAAGAGCCCCATGGTTCTCAGCCACTCATCATAAGGTCTGTTTTCCTGACCTCTGATCACACTCATGGCTCTCCTCTGGACTCTCTCAAGCTTTTCCACATCCTTCTTGAATTGTGGAGCCCAGAATTAGATGCAGTACTCCAGTTGCAGCCTCACCAAGGCTGAATACAGTGGGAGGATGACATCCTGAGATTTACTTGAGAAGCATGTATGGATGCAAGCCAGAGTTTGGTTTGCTTTACCAGCTGTGACATTGCGTTGGTGGCTCATGTTCATCTTGTGGTCAATCATGACCCCAAGCCTCTTTTGGCCTTGGTGCTAGCGAGTGTAGCACTGCCAAACCTATAAGCGTGCTGCAGGGTTTTTTTTCCCATGGTGGAATACCTTACATTAGTCGGTATTGAAAATAATCAGATTTGTATCTGCCCACTTTTTCAGCCTATACAAGGGAGCCTGGATCACCAGCCTATCCTCCGGTGTGGATGCTCTACCCCAAAATTTGGTGTCATCAGAAAACTTGGCCAGTCCACTTGTGATACCTGTATCCATGTCATTGATAAAGATGTTAAAGAGAACAGGTCCAAGGACAAAGACTTGGGGGACACCACTGGTCACAGAGCGCCATGATGATTCACTTCCATTGACCACCACGCTCTGAGTCCAGCCTTGGAGCCAATTCTCCAGCCATCAGACTGTGATATAGCTGAGACCACAGTTGACCAATTTTTCTAAGAGGAGATCATGGGACACCAGATCAAAGGCTTTTTTGAAGTCCAGATATATGACGTCAATCTGTTCTCCCTTGTCCAGGTGATATGTCACCTGGTCATAGAAGGAAATGAAGTTGGTCAGGCAAGACCTACCCACAACAAACCCATGCTGTCTGTCACTCAGGATGTTGCCATCAGCCATCCTGTGGACTCTTTGATGATTTTTTCCAGAATCTTACCAGGGATTGAGGTCAAGCTGATTGGTTTATAGTTCCCTGGATCTACTTTCCTTCCTTTCTTGAAGATGGGGACCACATTGGCCTTCTTCTAATCTTCAGGTACTTCACCTGAGCGCCAGGATGGGTGCTCATTTTCTTGTATGGCTTGCCATGTAAGACTCTGATCATATGGGTGGCTCTTCTTTGGACTCTCTCAAGCGTGTCTACATCCTTGTTAAAATGTGGTGCCCAGAAGTGGATGCAGTACTCCAGCTCTGGTCTCATCAGTGCTAAATAGAGCGCAAGAATCACCTCCTTGGTTTTGCTGGACATGCATCGATTGATGCATGCCAGAGTATTATTTTCCCTACTGGCTACAGCATCACACTGCCGGCTCATACAAATCCTGTTGTCTATTATTACCCCCAGATCTCTTTCATTCATGGTGCTAGTCAGTTTGGTGCTGCCAAGCCTGTAGGTGTGTTGAAGGTTGCTTGTTTCGAAGTGGAGCACTTTACATTTCTCGATGGTGAACTTCATCAGATTCTGATCTGCCAAACTTGTTAGCCTGTCTATGTCTGCCTGTATCTGTAGCTTATCTTCTTAGGCTCTTTAATTTAAATGTATTGAATTAAGCCCTGCTAATTATTCACCTTCAAATGAATCTATCTTTTCATGACTGGTGATGCTACTGTGCAGTAGTAATGAGCTACTGTGCAGTAATCGTCTTATGTAGATGCAGCCACAGAGGCATAACTAGAGAGGGGCAAGCAAGGCACTAGCTCAGGGTGCTGATTTATAGGGGCACCAGAATGGCAGCCCTTGGGGATCCTGCACTACTGCAGCTGGTATGTGAGGATTCTGTTGCCAGTCATAGTTTCATAGTTTCTAGGGTCAGAAGGGACCTGAGCAGATCATCTAGTCCGACCCCCTGCCATGGCAGGAAGAGCACTGGGGTCAAATGACCCCAATAAGGGTCATCCAACCTCTTCTTAAAAACCCCCAGGGTGGGAGCCTGCACCACCTCACATGGAAGCTGGTTCCAGACCCTAGCCTGTCATAACAGCCCAAGCCTGTACTACTACCATTGTTGCCACAACTTGAGCTCATAGCACTGCCAGCACCACCACTACCAGCAGCAGCACCCCCTGCATTCTACAGTGGTCAGCATACTAGTTCCCTACTCCTGTGCCCAGCCCCCCCAACTCCTCCAAGGGCACCAAAATATCTAGGAACACCACTGATTTAAAGTATGACTAAAGAATATCATCCCTTCTGGCTAATTTTTCCCTTCCCCCAAATTCCCACAGCTCAGTTTAGAATGTATCTATTGCTGCCAGTGCTGCATGCATCATAAATCCCCACCACATGCTGTAATCCCACACAACACAAATGCAGAATGCTCCTTTTTAAGTGCACCTTTAGGTCGTGTAGTATAGGATACTGCCCTGCTCTGCTATGACTGAGCAAGTTGGTTAACTGCTGGGACCAATGGGGCCTTCATCCTTTTTCCACAGAACCCAATGGAATGCAGGGACTGCTATTCTAAGCCAAATCTGCAGTCCATCTAGTCAAACATGCCACCTCTGCTGGCAATTAGCAACAGCCATTTTTGAATTGACTTAAATGAGAGTAGACTCTTAATAGATAGTGCTAATCTTGTCTGTTGTAAATACCATATAACCACTGTTATCCTCCCCACTTCTGTTGGAAAAGAAGGTTTTCTATGGAAAACAAGAATTGGATATCTTACTTCTCTTAAGTGTGAGAAATTCTTAAATGATAAACCAACCAGAAGTTATATAACCAAGCACTCTTTGGACAAAGATACTTATTTCAGCAGCTAAGATCAATAACATAGGCAACTGGAGTCTCTTTGTTCATTCTTCTTTGATAGACATACAAGGATACAGTTTTCATTCTTGAAAAAGCCACTGCTTTACTGTATTTGTCTGATTTTACGGTAAGAACACCAGTGGCCTTTTTTGTTTTGTAGCCCATATTTATTCATGTTAATGAATAAGTAGACAAGCAGAGAAAATACTTTTTAACCCCCACCTAATATTATTGGTTTTGTGTGGCAGAAATCAACGGTTGCATCTGACGTCTGTCACCTGAGTGGGCAAGGCCAGGGAGTGCCTTGTGTGGAGTACCTCATAAATCCATGCCATAGCAATTACAGTTTTACTGCTCTCAGTACTAATTTCCAGAATTGTATAGTAAATCATTGCTGAACTACTGTTTGCTTCTGTTTATTTAAGTAAAAATGAACTTTACTGACCCAAGCTACAAAAGGGGGACCATATCCATAGAAAGTGATGGTGTGAGGAAATCCAGTTGTCCCCTATTCAAACTTAATAGATAACCAGGGAAAAAAATCACTATAGCAGCTGGATTATGTGATACTTTGGCCTTTTATCTAGTTCTGCAGCGGGAATGAAGAGTGTATGAACAATTCATATGGAAAAATGACAGATTTATAACAAGCATGTTCAATATGTGGGCCTTAAGGATACAGTAACATGCTGCTGTCTTTCAAAAGCCATCATTTTTGTTTGCTAAAGAAGCAATTGGATAACCTATGCTTGGAATTCTTACCAAATCCTTGGCTAATACATTTTCTTTCATCACACCCAAGCAGAGACAGATTTTGCTTACATGTATAGAAGTGCAACTCTACAGCAGTGTAACACCACTGAATTCAATGGAGTTACTCTGGTGATGGCAGCAAAAGATGTACTACTACCACAAATGAGATTTTGATTTAGAGTGTCACAGTCTTCTTTTCAATGTCTCTGCTGCTCTGGGGGAGCAGGAAATTCAGCTGAGTCTACCCCAGGTGCAGCATAGATTTCCCAACATGGTGGCACTTGCAGGAATGGGGAATGCTGCTGGCCCGTGGTGCTTGCTTCTTCCTAAAGTCTTAATGTGGTGGTACAATGAATGAGCACAAGGGAATATAGGAGACTTATGCTACCTCCTCCCTGGTAACAGTACATACCTTGCCTATTAGCAACAAGGACTAGAGTTTTACATGTCTAGTCAGCCCTTGTCACCCCAGAGCAGCTTGTCGGCAGTTACACTGGCAACTTTAGAGGGCATCTAGTGCCTGAAAGTTCCCAGCTGGCAGATAACCCAGACTGGAAACAGCTGAATCAACCCCAACAGCTGATTGAGGCTAGGTACAGAGATTTAAAAAGCCCAGGCAAGAATCAAATTTAGATGGTTAGAAGTTCCTCCCTTTGCCTCCAGAAGTACACCTTTCAGCAAGGGGTTTTGCCATCTTGGAACCAGAAAAATACCAAATTATATTCCATGCTCCCCAGTCTGGCCATGCAGCCAGGAGCCATGTGGTGCTGGAGCAGGGTGGGGCAGGAAGCAGGGAAATGGCTTGGGGGGGGGCTGGGCTCCTGCCTTCTGTTGCTGGCTCCCCCTGGGTCTTACTGCCTCTGGCTCCTGTCATCTTTGACAGGCAGCCAGGAGCAGATAAATATTTTCTAAATTTTTTAGGGGTCCCACGGGCTGGATAGAATGGCCTGGTAGGCCAAATCTGGCCCGAGGGCCATATTTTGCCTGCCCCGTGTTATGGATATAGACAGATTTCTGATTACTTATAGTGGTAAAAGTGTACCGTCTGTACTTGGCCTGACAGAATGCATCAGTGAGTCTGTCCAGCTCACTAACTGGCTCCCTAGGGGGAAAGAGCAGCTACAGAGAAACCCCCTATTGCTCCCTGGCTGAAAAGTATGTGTTTGTGGTAACTTTGTTGTGCTTCACCCTAGGGATATGCATGTGTGCTTGCCCATAGCACTCCATGTTTTGGAGTGCTAAAAACTGTGTAGGGTGACAACAATAATGCCTGCCAGGGCCCTAAGATATATGTCTGTCAGGATAAGCTCTCTGCATGTAATGTATCAGGTTTTTTCAGGGTCTTGACATAGATTTCTGAGCTTTCTGAGGCTCCTTTTGGCCAGAAAGCCACAAAAAGAACACCTTCCATGTTCATGGCTTGCTATAAAAAATAGGAGGCACACCTTCTGCCTGACCTTGTGCAATGAATCACGATATGGTTCTCAGTAAAAAAAATACAGAAAAGGATGCTCCAGAGGAAGGAATAACTTTAGATTTGTTTTGAGTTTGGTCTTACAAATTCGCAGCTTGTGGGTATTATTTTTCCTAAGGTAAACATGTTAAAACTTAATAAGATGACAATAACAAGGGGAAAAAAATAAACTGTCTGTTTTAAAGTGCATTAAAAAGTGTTAGCAAGGGGATCATAAATCTTATTAAACCTTTTAAAACACATCCTTTATAGTATTTTTTGTTAAAAACAAAGCAATAAAAAACAAGGATTGCGTGACATGTTGGCATGTCGGCTTCTGGAAGCACTCTTGTTTTTTCAACCCCAGCATAGCCTATGTGAAGCAATGGCTTCTTAAGGGAACCTTAGAGGTGTGCTTGGGTATGCCAAAAGATGGGTGAGTAAAACCTCAATGTTTGTACTCTCTATATATGTGTAAGTAATTGCTGTTCTGGGGCCGCACTAACTTGCACAACCTCTGTCCTGTTAGTTTTATTTTTCCTAATGACATTTCTTTAAGATGGGAATGATGTTTTATTATGCCCGTGTATCTTGTTATAAATGGAACAAGTTGGTGGAAAGATAGCAGACAATGTGGTTGTCCGTGAGTCTCTTGTCTAATGTCCCACCTCTATCTTGGTGGGACATTTTTTTATTTTCAAGTGCACTGAAGTACAGGGAGCTGCTCTACTATTATCTCTCTTCAGGAAGCATGTTCATAATGTTGACTAATAAGCAACAATTAACTTCTTTGAAAGCTCTGGGCCAAGATTAAAAATATCAATTCCAAAAACTGGATCTTGATGACAAAACCAGTAATTCAACACACTCACATTTTAAAAGAAGATAAATGCTTTGAAGAATTAGATGTGTTTACCTTTCTCCCTGTTACTGTCTCATTCATTGTTTGTTGGATCTGACATATAGTTGTCCCATTCATTCCTCAGATAAATATGGACTTCCCTGCTGTGATAGAAGCCGGACTCGAGGGGATTGCCTTGAGACCTCAGGTTGGGGAGGACCGGGTTAGAGAGCTTCTGGAGGGGCTGGACATGTTCAAGTCAGCGGGTCCGGATGATCTCCACCCCAGGGTGTTGAGGGAGCTAGCTGGGGTTATTGCAGGGCCCCTGGCACGGCTCTATGAGCGATCGTGGTGCTTGGGCCAGGTGCCAGATGATTGGAAGGTAGCAAATGTGGTCCCCATCTTCAAGAAGGGGAAGAGGGAGGACCCGGGCAACTATAGGCCCGTCAGTCTTACCTCAATCCTGGGGAAACTCTTTGAGAAGATCATCAAGGAGCACATTTGTGATGGGCCGGCATCAGAAATGATGCTCAGGGGCAATCAGCATGGATTTATTAGGGGGAGATCATGTCAGACCAACCTGATTGCCTTCTACGATCAGGTCACAAAGGCCATGGATGCAGGTGTCGCGGTGGATGTAGTCTTTCTGGACTTCAGCAAGGCCTTTGACACCGTCTCTCACCCCATCCTAGTTAAAAAACTAGGCGACTGTGGCATCGATGCCTACACAGTCAGATGGATTGCAGATTGGCTGAGGGGTCGCACTCAGAGGGTGGTGGTGGATGGGTCATATTCGACCTGGGGGGAGGTGGGTAGCGGAGTCCCCCAGGGCTCGGTCCTGGGGCCTGCGCTGTTCAATTTCTTCATCAGCGATCTGGATGATGGGGTGGAAAGTAACCTGTTTAAATTCGCTGATGACACCAAAATTTGGGGGGAGGTGAGCACGCTAGCAGGGAGGGAGAGATTGCAGAGGGATCTGGATAGGTTACAGGGGTGGGCTAACAGGAACAGGATGCGTTTTAACACGGACAAGTGCAGGGTGCTGCACTTGGGCAGTAGGAACCAGCAGCACACTTACACAATGGGGAACTCCCTACTCGAGAGCACGGAGGCAGAAAGAGATCTTGGAGTCATTATTGACTCCAAGATGAACATGGGCCGACAATGCGAGGTCATGGTTGGCAGGGCTAACCGGACCTTGTCGTGCATCCACAGGTGCATCTCGAGTAGAGCCAAGGAGGTGATCCTCCCCCTCTACGCGACGCTGGTCAGGCCACAGCTGGAGTATTGTGTCCAGTTCTGTGCGCCCCATTTCAAGAGGGATGTGGACAACATGGAGAGGGTCCAGAGGAGGGCCACCCGCATGATCCGGGGACAACAGGGCAGACCCTACAGTGAGAGACTGCGGGACCTGAACCTATTCAGCCTCCACAAGAGAAGGCTGAGGGGGGACCTGGTGACCGTCTATAAACTCACTAGGGGGGACCAGAAGGGTTTGGGGGAGACGCTGTTTCCCCTAGCGCCCGCTGGCATAACAAGGAGTAATGGGCACAAGTTGATGGAGAGGAGGTATAGATTGGACATCCGCAAAAACTACTTCACAGTTAGGGCGGCTAGGAGCTGGAACCAACTTCCAAGGGAAGTGGTGCTGGCCCCTACCCTGGGGGTCTTTAAGAAGAGGCTGGATGCCTACCTGGCTGGACTCATTTGAGTCCCGTTTTTGTTTTGGGGTTTTGTTGTTCTCCTGCCCTGGCAGGGGGTCGGGCTAGAAGATCTACTAGGTCCCTTCCGACCCTAAATCTATGAAACTATGAAACTATGGCACTCTCGTGCCCCAGCCAGCCCTGTCAACGTCTACATGTGTGTTGCTGCACACTAAATAATGCCACCACATGCAGGATCATACTTGTATTTATAAGTACTAACCTGCAGTGGAGTTAATTAGTTTCCTGGAGGCTAGCAGGGCCACATGTATAGATGTGATGCACCTGGGAAGGAAGAACCAGCACCATACCTATAGGCTGGGGAACTCCCTTCTCGTCAGTGCAGAGGCAGAAAAGGATCTTGGAGTCATCATTGATGCCAAGATGAACATGGGCAGGCAGTGTGGGGATGCAGTCAGGAAGGCCAACCACACCTTGTCATGCATCCACAGATGCATCTCAAGCAGGTCCAAGGAGGTGATACTCTCCCTCTATGCAACACTGGTCATGCCGCATCTGGAGTACTGCGTCCAGTTCTGGGCACCGCACTTCATGAGGGATGTGGCCAACTCACATGAGGAAAAGGCACCGCACTTCAAAAGGAAGGCCACTCACGTGATCAGGGGGCAGCAGGGCAGGCCCTACGAGGAGAGGCTACGGGACCTGAACCTGTTCAGCCTCCACAAGAGAAGGCTGAGGGGGGATCTAGTGGCTTGTTACAGACTAGTCAGAGGGAACCAGCAGGCACTGGGGGAGTCCCTGTTCCCCTGAGCACTGCCAGGAGTGACCAGGAATAATGGTCACAAGCTGGCAGAGGGTAGATTCAGAATAGACATCAGGAGGTGCTACTTCACTGTCAGAGCAGCTAGGATCTGGAACCAACTTTCAAGCAAAGTGGTGTTGGCTCCTACCTTGGGGGTCTTTAAAACAAAGCTAGACAAACACCTTGCTGGGGTCATTTGACCCCCGTACTGTTTCTTGCCATGGAAGGGGGTTGGACTTGATGATCTGCTCAGGTCCCTTCCAACCCTACAAACTATGAAACTATGTTGAGACGTTACTGAAGAGCTAATTAGATAGCTATAGAGTAAACATCTCATGTACATGAACCCCCTGTGTTTGAATATTCTGCACCTGGTTTAACCCCCTGTGTTTGAATATTCTGCACCTGGTTTGACCTTGTAAAATTTACAGTTTTCTCAAATTCATTTGCATTTTGATTTTACTCTAGATGTTTTGACAGCTTTTGTTTTTTATGCACTGATCAAGAAGAATTTTTTGCAGATATTTAGTACTTGATATCTGAAATTTTAGCTATGGTGATTGATGGCTTGTTACAGAAATCACAAGATTTTGCCATACTCACTTAGTATAGTGATGGTGATGTTGATGATGAAGCGAGTGTTGCCACACTCATAAGTCAGAAGCATGAGGGCCAGAAAGCCAGCAATGCGTAGGCTGGTCAATGTCAATAAGACCTTGGGTGCCCAAAGGTAGGCTAGATGATGTGGTCGGCTGTCTGAGCTTGATCAACACAGCCAACGTCATTGGAGAGGCCCCAGGAGTGCATGTTCACTTAAACTGTCCAACACCTATTCTGAGATGGTTAAGAGTAGCCCAAGGGGTTCTGAGACTTCAGGCAGTAGTTGGTTTTCTGGCTTGTGACTACTAGGTTGGAATGCAAAGAATGGTTCGGATCTTGGGCTTTGAGACCACAGACCAGGGTAGCTTGTCTCTGGATGTCATGGTGGGGAATGCCTGAGAGGACTGTAGTTATAGTGATTATGAGAAGGCATCAGGAACTATAACTATACTTAAAAAAGATACTAGTGATTTTAACTATCTCAGGGTGAGGCAAGTTTAGGAATTTAAATTCTTTCCCTTCAGAGCCACACAGGGCACATCTACATGAGACGCTACATTGCCATAATGATAAGCTACAATGACCTAGCATTGGAGGGTGCTAACCATGATTCCACCACTACTGCACAGTAGCAATGAGCTACTGTGTAGTAGGGTTGGAAATGACCCATGCAGTGCTGGGACTGCACAGTACCAGTGGTTACTGCATAGTTGGGCGCATGTGTAGTCATGACCACAGGCAGTTTTAGATATGGGGATGATTATGGTTCTGGTAAGAATTATTTTCTGCAGGTCCTACTCTTCCCCCCCCCCCC
>NW_017729026.1:32673217-32682105 GCF_001723915.1 Gavialis gangeticus
TCCCCCCCCCCCCACACACACACACAACAACATGGCTTGACCTTCTGAACATGCTCAGAAGGGATACATTCTGGCCATTTATGATCTATTGTGTTCTGATTGGGCCTGGGAAAGTACATAAGCTCTGGGTAAGTCCCTGAAAAGTTACTCAAAGGAAAAAATGCAACTAGTGACAGTAGGAGGTCCCACTGTTTACCACAGTAGCCTAGTGGTAGGTCACAGGGTAGGGATTGAGACGTTCAGATTCTAGGTGCTCTCACCCTGAGGGATTTTGAACTTACATTGCTCACTTCCCAGAAAGAGTTCTTACCATTGGGCATACACTACATAGGGTCAAGCACCTGCTTTTGCCTGCCTGTTGAAGACAGTCAAGGGTCGATGATATGTGGGGTGACAGGGAGAGAAAGCCTGAGGGAGTATGAGGCACTGTCCTGGAGAGGAGGGAGCCCTGCGTTCTGGCTCCAATAGTGTTTCTGTATCTTCAATGTAATAGTCTTTGGATATAATAGATAGTAGTTAGAATAGCTGTTGTGGCACTTGGAACAGGAGAAAGGACCCAGTAAGCTGTTGGGTTAAATTTGTTGGGGGACATACATGGAGTCATGCAACACTGTTAGAACAAGACACTAACCTGTGCTAAGCGGCCTGAAATGTCATGCGGCTAACTTTTGCTACTAAATCATCCAAAGTTTGGTTTGAATGTGAATCCATCACAGTGCTAGGTATGTATTAGCAGATATCTTGAGGTCCTTTCCAGCCCTATATTTCCCTGGTTTGATGATTATCTTGCATTCATCCAAAATTGTGCTTTCATACTTAGTCAAGCTTTTCTCCAGGAGGCAATTCATTGCATGGAGATCTTGGCTTTCATACTAAAATAAATAAATAAATAGATTTCCAGGTTTCATAGTTCCAGAAAAAAGTCTAAGAATATGAAGCTACTGTGTTCAAAAGGCTCAGAAATGAGAAGCCAAATAAAATAACATTAGATGTTTAATAATAATGGTAGTAATACATTATTCTTATTCGTGTTGTTGTTATATTTTTAAGATGTCCTCAGGATTTGTGGGACCTGATTCATGATTTTTTTAACATGTAGGTTAGCAATTTTGTAACCTCATTCATTGTTTTGGTTCTGAACAAAACCCAAGTCTAAACTGAAAGAGACTATACAAAAAATGAAATGTATCCATGGAATCCAGACAGTTGGGAAACTGAGAACCAGTGACCTGTTTGACTTTGCCTTTTCTGGTATTATCTCTTCAAAAGCAGATTCTTGGAGGTATTCTCTGTCCTTTAAATTGTTTCACTGACAGTCATCTATCTAGCTATCCATTCATAAGCACAAAAATGGGAAATAATGGATCGCTGACACATGAGCTTTACATGGAAAAAAAATCTATGTTGCACAGTGCACACTTTTTTTCCCATAAAAAATAAAATGTTGGGAACTGTGAACATGTGGATGCTGCCCACAAAAATGTAATGTGTTAGTTTTTCCTCTACATTGTTTCACATATGAATGTTTTAAAAGGTAATAAAAAGTCTTACCAATTAAATCTTACAGTATATCACATTATACATTTTGGTAATAAAATATATAAGCACACTTAAATAGATATACATCTCTTTAGCCAATACATTTTATTGTTATGCTTAGCTTTGCAGCTGTTAACTGCTTTTCATGTAAAAGCCTTTTATGTTATTTCTGGCATCTGTGGCTTGGGTTTCCATCAAATGTAACTTCTCTAAACCACTTTATTAACTTCAAAGTAAGGTGAAGTATTTAAGATTTAGAATGAAACATCCCCTTGTAACTATTTTTAAGAGAGTTCATATTAGTGCTTTGGCACAATTCATTATTGCTGAAATACTGTGACTTTAAAGTGGGCTTCAACCAATAATACCCCAGAACTCACAACCTAGACCTGTGCAGAAAACAAAATTTCTGTCCCATGAGAACTTTTAGTGGAACATACTGTTTTGTGTGGAAATAGGATGAAAAGTCAAATTACTGAATATTTTTGCAGAACAAGAAATTTTGGAAATGTTTTATATGGAAATGTCAGAATGAAAAAATCTGACTTTTCATGATTTCAAAATGCCAAATCTGCAATGAAATATTTTGTTTCAAAATGTCCCTTAAAAAATGGAAGAAACTTAACCAAACTTGATATTTTTCCACAAAAAGTATCAATTTCAAGGAACTGCAGGAGTAGCCAAGAAAATGTTTCAGTAAAAAGTTTTAACTAGTGCCATTACAAGTGAGGCTGTCCTGTAATTGAAAAGGTACAGCGCTGTCACAAAAGTTGCCACATCTAAATAAATGTGTGATGTCACAGTGAGAGGCTAGGTGACAGTTAATCTTCTTCTTGTGTCCTTGTCATAAATTAGATGTTTTTCCAGAATTGTGCACATGATAGTTTTTTCCATTGCTGCAACGAGGTCCTCCTTCATACAGATTTCACCAAGGAGTCAGCAAATGAGCAAGTGCTCCATACTCTGTACTTCACCACACTTGCATATATTTATGTCATTAAAGTAGTCCCACTTGATCATATTTGTTTTTGATCTTCCAGTTTGCATGTGCAGGTGATTCAGGCATCACCATGTTACCCGGTCTAGATCAGCCCCTCTGGGAAGGTCCTCCTGGGGTTCCAGGTCTATTTCAGAGCACCTGATTGTATGTAATCTTTCCTTCCATAATCTCAGTTGCGCCTTGTCAGCTGTCGTGTCCCACAGCACAACACTGGCCACAAATCTCTTTCACGCTTTTAGCCATTTAGTTACTTCTGTGCAACCATAAAGTGGATGCCTGGGGTCTTCCATCTGCCTTGATCTTTCTTTTTAGCTCACTACCTTTCTTCTGATATCAGGTGGTGCAATGTCAGCCAGTAAGTACAGGCTATCCTTTTGTGCTGGCTTTAGACATCCTGTTATTTCACAACAGCTGTTGTTTAGAACTGAGTCTAGTTTCTTGTCATGAACTGACTGTTTTCATATTGGATATGCATATTCTGCAGCGTAGTAACACAAGTCAATAGCAGTGGATCGTAATGTACCTGGGTTCACTCCCCACTTTGAGGTGACAAACTTTCAAAGTATGTTGTTGCAGGCACTGACTTTCCCTTTCATCTCCTCTACATGTGCTTTGAACATAAGTATTTGGTCCAATGTAACCCCCAAGCACACAGGTTTTGGGTGATTAGTCAGTGGGATTCCATCCCAGGTGATGTCAATTTCTACTTGGCTTCTCCATGTTGTAGATGAAAAACAGTGACCTGCATCTTGGTTGGACTGATGCAAAACTGCTTCTTATTGTAATAATCTGAAAGGTTGCTCAGTGCACATGTTAATCTGTTCATAACAGTTAATGCATCATGACAAATGAAGCTGGTTTTATAATCTTATAATATTTTTGGAAGGCAAAATTCACCCCTATGAATGAATGATCACAAGGAACCTGCACCTCTTAAGTCTGGACCAGTTTCAAAGGGATTTAATGATGGGAAGTGTAACTGAGCAGGGCCAACAAGGTGTTGGCTTTTTATGTGGAGAAGTGCAAAAACAGCCACCACTACCCTGTGCATCACCACTGCTGAGGGGTGGATCTGCCCTGTTACACCTCTGTAAATTATACATAAACTTCATATGTAGGCCTTTTACATGAAGACAATGAAAGAGAGAGGCTTTGTAGCAGGGAAGCCAGGAAGTTATTAACCTCTTTTGCTTCTGCTAGGAACTTATAGACAATGACAGACATTTGTTCATAACTTGAAAAATGTGATGGTCAGCTTTGTGATGTGATGTAACAGGTAGGGCTATGCAAACCCACCAACTTGAATTTGCATGAGTTTTAGAAAATAGAACCAGTGTGTTCACTCTGCACAGCTCTGGGACATCCCCAACCCCAACTTTTGCTTTGAGTTTCAGGAATGTATGACCTTGAAAAGTCAATGTGAAACTGACCAGAGCCATGCAAACTCTAGCAAGCTTTGTTGAATGTAATGAAACCAGCACCTCCATTGCAGTCTGCAACATCTCAGACTGAGAAAAATGCTTTTAAACAGAGCTAACAGTGGGTTTGAATGCATGTTTCTGTTTGGTTTTTGGGTAGGGTTGCCCAGGATATATGGATATGGCCAACTATTCTTCCCACTACTGCTCATTGCACATACCTCGTTTACCTTTTGAAATGTTCCAGTGTGTGTGTGTAAGTGCCTTCTTGGAAGAAGAGAGACTTGTGGAGGACTAAAGTAACTGGACTGATAGACTCTTCTTCCTAATTAATGCAAATCTCAAGGACTTTTGGTTTGAGGATAATGCCAGGCAAAACACACCTGTCTTTGCCTGAAATGTGACCATAGCACTACTTCTATGAAATTCTTTTCAGTCCGTAATTTCTGTTCTATAAAGTCCTTTAACAGCTCACCAGTAGTCTTCATCTTTGCATTCTTTTGCCATGCATTACTGGTCCACATTACAATTAAATCAGAACTTTTAACTTGATAAATAGCTTTACTGAGTCTGAGAAAGTTTCTCCTGCTAATTAGAATAATGAATTTTCATATCTAAAGCATGTTAATAAGTTAAACTGAAGGAAAATCTTTAAATGTAGCAGGGTTAGTAGCCAGTTCATTAGGTGAGGTTTTTTTTTAATTCCTTTGGAAATTTGCAAATAAAGAGAAAAATATATTTACATAAAATTTACTAGCAGTAGAGACCTTTGAGGAATGATTCTTTCTCAAACAGTTTCACTGAAAACAATTCTTTTACTCTGTGATGAAAAAGGCTCTTCAACATTTTGGCTCAAAACAGAATCTGATTTTTAAATGTTTTGTTTTCCATGAGGTATTTTTTTTGGTGAAAATATTAGTCAAAAAAATACTTTTTTCCTGTTGAAAACTTAACCCTGTGATAGAAATTTTTAATTAAAACCCTCCAAAATTAAGTTCTCCCAAACATATCGTGACAGTTTACTAATAATATTAGAATGGGTAAACATGACACACTTCCAAATCCTTTGTAGTCGCCAGATATTTTATACACTTCACGTCTCCAGACATGCCATCTCTGTCCTTTTCCCTCCTCCTCATAAAAAAAAAGTTTGAAGGAGGAAACTCAGGGGCCATCATAAAATATCAGCACTTCTTCAGCCTGTAAGATCAGCGGCATTGTATAATTGTCAAGTAAGCCACCTTATAATTACAGTTATTAGCTAAAGAAACTATTTTTACTAGGAAGAGCCCCAAACCACAATGTTAAGATCCAGCTACAAACTTCCAATAAAGTGTGTGTGTGTTGTGTGTGTGTGTTGTGTGTGTGTGTGTGTGTGTAAAGATCCAGAATTTTGGCTCAGATTTATACAAAAGCCAGCTGTGAAGCTTGGTTCAGGTTCTGAGACTTCCAGAGTTGAAAGTTGTCTGCATCTGAGACTTTGCTTTGGAATCAGGCCAGAAGAGTTCTTATTGTGATCAGTGGCTGATCACAAAAGTTCTTATCAATTAAATCAGCCTACCACCATGTGTAAGCCTGCTACTTTCACTCTCATCAATAAGGCTCAACCCATCTTGAAAGATTCCAGTTTGTCAAACCCTTCTCAAGTTATGACTCCTGCGTCCCAGCACCATATGAAAAACAAATGCAGTCTTCTGTGTGTATTTCATACCATTTCAGAGGAACAATTAAAGTTTTGGTCATGGATTCATAGCTTTCAACGACTGCAGATCTCTGGGGTCTTTTAGGTAGCCCTTTCTGAGCCCATTTGTTTTGTTAGAATTGCTCTCACTTTTAGTTCTTTGATAGAGCAACCAAATCGTAGGTCTGGTCCCAGACAGAACAAGGAAGTGACTGAGTGATCATGAAAGAGCTCCTAACTACTAAGTAAACTACAACGGAAGAGTAAATCATGCTATCATGCTAATAGGCCCATATCACTCTCTCTCTCTCTCTCTCTCTCTCTCTCTTTCTGTCTTTCTCACACTCACATTCACACACTCCCTCACACACGGATTCATCAGATAGCTTTTAGGAACTTTCACTTCCTTCCAAACAGCCAGGAAGTGGGGATGAGAAACAGTTCTGTAATTTTCATTGATTCAGAAATTAAGGAGAACCAAGTGGGAAACAGCAGTGGTGGGAACCAGTGTTTCAAATGGACTCTGAATCATAAGACTATATCTGAATCGTAGTTTTATTAAGAATCTAGCATAGACGAAGTGGGCATTTAAGAAAATCAATTTAGATCAATTAAATGAACCCAGTGTTATGACACTGTGCAGAATGTAGATAACATGTTGTCTAGTATGATACAAATCCTGACTTGTGAAATCTCATGAGACATCTAAAACTAAGCAAAACTACCCAAATCTTCCTTTTTGCCTCTTGATCTTCCTACCTAGCTGTGTTGGCCTTTAGCTTTTGAACATATATAGACTCTTAAAAGACTTTTATCATGTGATTGCTCCTCAGACAAGATCATCTCTGTCATTCGTATTATGAAAGGCTTGTGGTAACTTTCAGGTTCTATCATCAATAGCATGTTTTTAGCGTGGGTGCTGTGTAGGTGCTAAACCAAATACATCATGATCAGACTACAGACTATTTTAGGTCCCTTACCATAATAATTTAAATTGTTTGCTTTGTAAAAGACAATCAGGGTTTAGGTTTAATTAAAACACAGATCTCTATAGTGGAAAGAAGAGTCTGAAGTGTATTATTATTGTAAGGCGTGAAGGCTATCAAAATTATGGGAATCTCTCTACCTTATAGCCATCAAGTGAGCCACCTGCAGGAGTTCCACATATGGAAGCACAGCCCTGGCACAAAAGAGGGGTTAGGTTACCCTGCTACAAGTGATCAATTCTTCTTCTAATTTGGTCTAAGACATGGTTCAGTTTCCTGCATAAGGGCAATTTGTTCAGGGGTGACAACCTTGTTCTGGTTTCTCTGTTAGCAACTGGTCTGACTACAAAAAGGGGATATGCATCCCCTCATTTTTTAAAGTATGAGACTGTTGGTACAATCTGCTTTCTCTTGTTTATTGGTCAAATCTATGCCTCTGAAGATTCACAGAAGACCACTCTGCCCCCATACTATGTTGTGTCACCATAGACTTTGTACAAGATATCTAGAATGTTGAAAATGAAACTTTTCTAAGGTTTAGGCATTTGGCTGGGAGCACAGAGATTTTTGTGGCTTACATGCCTGGATATAATCTCAAGTAATTCTCCTGATCTGTCTTTTTGTTTGCTTAATGGTTGGTGTTTATTCTAAGTGATAATGATAGGAAAATGGTCTTCTAGTTAGGCAATCATAGACCTAGGCATCTCTGACAGACAGGACTGTATATCATTGATTTAAGGAGAGGGTAGGCGATTAATGCCACGATAAAACTGAGGTTTAATGTCATTTTGCATCCTGTGAAGACACTAACATATCACAAGACTGAAACGTTAAGCCTTAATCCCCTCTTTTTGAACAACAATCAACCACTGTGCATCAAAGTGGGAAACAGTAAATGACTCAGTTTCCTGCAAGTAAAAATTTAATGAGACTCCCTGGTCTGGTACACACAAACACGGGATGGTGAAATGCTACATTTTTTACCCTACTGGGCAGCGTTCAGGATGTTGGTCAGGGCTCTTCAAACGAAAACAAGCTCAAATTCATTCTGTAAAATGAGGAATGTAATGTAGAGAACTGGGACCGTGCCACAGAAAGTCCAGTGATAGCAGTGACTAAGAATTTTATACTGTGTTGAGTAATACTACTCTGAGACACGACGCAGGAGAAGGAACAACTTAGCACAGCGTGCACGCAGATTTATAAAAAATTTGCTTCATGGAAACTGCCACTAGAGCTGCACTGCTGATGATAGGCTGGCCTTATGCAAACTTAGCAAAAAGCAAAACAATGCTGGGAAATGGATAATTCTTGTTCTTAACTGATAAGCCCTGATGAGACTTGATTGCCATGATAGCTTCTTGAAAACTGTCATTTGAACTTTTCATGGTTTAAGGCCTGATCCTGATCCCACTACAGCATTTGGTAAGAGTTACAAAGAACTATGTGCATCAGATCTTCTGCTGGTATAAATCAACAGCACCTAGAAGGATGCAGCTTTATCCCAGATGAGGAAGTGGCCTCAGAAGTGCAGCAGTAGGTTCTTCATGTGACATACTGACAAACATTTACTACGCTGTATCTTTCTGATAAAGCTACGTATTTAGGGGTTTGTGCCTTGACCTTACTTACACCACCCTCATGGAGGCTGCTATGCACAGAGTGGAAAAATCACACCCCCTTTCTTCGCAATTCTGGTTGAGCCATATGTTCCCTCTGACTGATACAGGCCACTCTTGCTGACTTGAATGTTTGTGACGGTGGCAACTTTATGATACCTCTATATGCATGGGATGAGTAAATGTACAAGCATATTTATTATATGCCATTTATCATTCTCCGATTTAAAACAATCAGACATTCCATCAGAGAACAGAGACAATACAGTCACAAAAATAATACTATGGCCAGTTACTATTCCACCTTTTAGCTGTCTAAGTACTATACTCTTCAATAGAGGTGTGCAAAACGGGCAGTATTTGATTCAGATTTGGCCCAAATCAGGGAGAGTGATTTGATTCGTTGATTTGGATCACTGTCCCTGATTCAATTCAGCCAGATCCAAATATGAAGATTTGATGCTGATTCAGCAAATCAGTGATCCAGCCATAGACACAGCTTTAAATGTTTTTTCTACATACCTCGAGGTACCAGGCATGGCTCATGAATGCTGCAATGCTGGGGCAGATGGCACATCCCACAGGAGCACGGGGGGCCCCCATTTGCTCAGCAGTGAACCCAGAAGTAGACCAGAAGTACTTCCA
>NW_017729026.1:32687105-32690299 GCF_001723915.1 Gavialis gangeticus
CCCCCCCCCCCCCCCCCCCCCGTGCTTCCCCTGGCTCAGCGATCAGCTACGGGGGGGCCCCAGGTGTCCCCTCAGACCTAGGAGGCACCAGTTGCTAAGCTGAAGGGGTGACGGGTTGGCCCCTCCAGCAGACCCAGAAGTGCTTCTGGTCCACTTCCAGGTCTGCTGTCAAGTGCACTGGGGACCCCCCCCCAACTCCTGTGTGATACTCCATCTGCCCCACCATTGCAGCATTTAAAAGCCACCTGCTACCTTGAGGTATGTTGAAAAACCATTTAAAGCTGTGTCTATGTCCGAATCTCTGAATCTTTCCAAATCTCTCTGAATTGATTCAGAGGGTTCTGATTCGATTTGGAGAGATTAAAGGGTCTCCTGATTTGATTCAGATTCAGAGATTCAGTCAGCAAATCAGGCTGAATCTCCACCAAATAGAATCAGGGACCAAAGCTTTGCACAGCGCTACTGTTCAACCCTGCTCAAGTTCCAGAAAACCCAGTGACACAAAAAATGAATGAGTGGGTCCTCCTTCTCCTTGCTGCTTTTTTGTGATTCTGGGTGCTTACACAAGTTATATTTTTTGCACAATCAGGCCCCCAAATGCACTCTACAGCCATGATGTAACATTTGTATGACTGCAGAGCACTTTTAACATGGCTGATCACACAAAATATTACCCTTTGATAAATCAGGTATTAGCTGAAGGCAGTATAGAACAGAATGCCTTAGGGAATTTGTGTTCCCTCGAGGGTTAATTTTTCATGCCTTTGTGGGGCTGGGCTGGTGCTCACATCAGGAAGCATTAGCCCAGTTCCACCCTTGGGGCTTTCAGCTGTGATATGGGGGGGAAGCAAAGCTGGACCTGTGAGGCAAGGGGGCTCCGTTCCACCCTGCCATGCCCCCCGCAAGCTCTGACCATGCCAAAGCCAAGTTGGCAGCTGTTGCTGCCACTGTCAAGAGGCCCAGGTGGGGGCTGGGGGAAAGGAGCTCCACCATGCCTCACAGCTACCCCCACATACCCCTCCTTTCCCTGATGCCCTGCCCAGCCATCTTGACAGTGGGAACAGCAGCTGCCAGCTCAGCTTTACCATAGCCAGAGCCAGGGGGCAGCAAGGTTGAATGGAGCTCCTTTGCCTTACAGCCCCAAACCAGCTCCCCCAGTACCCTGCTGGGGTAGCTGGAGGGGGGACCTATGAGGCAAGGGAGCTCCATTTCATCCTACCTCCCCCCCACCATCCATCTTGAGCCCTCCTGAGCCAGCAGGTGAATGTCTGTTGGGTTGGGGGGTGGAGGGTCTAACAGCATTTTGTGTAGAGCATCATGAGTTAGAGCATAGCCCCTAAACATCTATAGTGGGGGTGGGCAAAATAGAGCCTGCAAGCCGAATCTGACCCACCAGTCAATTTCATCCAGCCCATGGGCACCCGCCAGCTAATTGTACCCCACCCAGCCCATGTGCCTCTCCCCCAGTCTGGTGCACAGAAGGGCCCAGCCCATCCATCATGCAGCTTCCATGTGGGTCTGCTTCTGCCACTGCTGCAGCTGCCGGGGGACCTGCTCCGCTTCCCCAGCATCCAATGTCTCCTCCTCATTTCCCTGCTGCAGTGTTTGCTCCAGATAGGGAAGTGGCAGGGGTGGGAGGAGGGGGAGCTACAGCTGGGGAGGAGCATGGAGCTGGGGCTGGGGCTGAAGCTGGTGGGAGCATGGAGCCTTTGCCCAGGGAGACATCAGGAGCACAGAAATTTGTTGGGCAGGGTTTGGGTGTGAGGGAAGGTGGGGAGAGGGCTGTGGGGACACCTCACACACTCCCCCTCATGGTGCATAGCTCTTGCCACTGGCAGCAGCAACCACAGCAGGCAGCGGGTGCCTGTGGAGCTCAAGGCCCACACAAGCATTGCCACCCAGTGGCACGTGGCTCTGGCCAGCACTGAACATGGTGGCAAGGAGTGCAGCCAGGCAGGCTCACCTTTACCATGCAGGACTGCCCGTGATGCACATGCAGCACATCCAGTTCGCACACAGTGAGGGTGAAGCCCCACACAGTGGAGCAGGATGCCTTTTCTGCTCCCTGCCACATAGGTCCCAGGACTCCACCGGAAGTGGAGGGGAGCCCTGCCTCCTGCTTCACAGTGGAGTCCTTGGAGCTGCACATCAGGGAGTGGTGAAGACAGCTGACTCCATCACACAAGGCTTACCCAGTGGCATGGAAGTGCCAAGAGCTGCATGAGTCCCACACAATGGGGGCATGCCAGCATGACCATGCTCCTCACTGCCACATGCAGTGCTGCCCCGAGCTGTGCGCCACTTAGCAGCAGCTCCTAAACAGCATCTTGAGTGCCTGCCTCCTGCTGCTGCTGTTGGGGGCTGTGCATGATGGGGGAGGGAGTATGGGGAGATCTTCCCACATCCCCCTCACCCTCACCCTCCCTTACACCCCACACCCTCCCCCAACAATCCCCCCACACACAGCCACACCCTCTCACAACCCCACCACACACACACTCCATATGCTACCATACACACATACCCACCCCAACCACACCCCACACACAATATACAGGAGTACTACTGAGTTATTATGCAATCATTTCTATATACAGTATACAAATACCAATCATGATAAAATTAAAACGTTATACTAGGTAATTGACTTTTAGTATACAATTGGGGTTTTTTCTGGTTCCAAGATGGCAACCCGCCCCTCCCAAAAGGATTAATTCCAGGGGCAAGGGGAGCGACTGCCAGTAGCAAAGGTCAGGTGTTAAGGGTGGGACTTCAGGTCCCAAGATGGCAATCGGGGGTGGGGCCCTTATCAAGGGACACAGCTACTCTTGCAGCTCTCAACAGCTCACCAAAACTCATTAAATGGCCCTCCAGCTGAAATAATTACCCACTCCTGGTCTATTGACACCCATAGTTCTATAGCTAAGGTACATGTGTTACAGAAGTAGATGCACTGTGGTTTTACAGGGACTTGAGCAGGGTGGAATGGGATCAAATGTAGGCATCTGTGTCCATTTAGATGCCTAATAAGTGTAAAAGGATTTGTTTGTTGTGCTTAATATATGGATAATCCCTAGAAAGTTACACTTTCTTTAGACAAATGTTTTAAGTAATACTTTCAAAATGGAAGCTAGTTCTGAAAAATTCTCATTCATTAGCATGAGATGAATGAGTTTCTAGTTTGAAATATATTT
>NW_017729026.1:32695299-32699031 GCF_001723915.1 Gavialis gangeticus
TAATACTTTCAAAATGGAAGCAAGTTCTGAAAAATTCTCATTCATTAGCATGTGATGAATGAGTTTCTAGTCTGAAATATATTTCTCAGCTGTATCACACACTGTTACTGTCACAAATTCTGCAAAATGTATCGCAGCATATATTTTATTTTATTGTATTTATTATTTATATAAAGTACCTGCCTACCTCTGTAAAAAAATATATAATGGACCTGTGTTTCCCAATGGTGCACACAATTTTACAGATATCTTTCAATATTTCTGTTCATGTTTGTTATGATCCCAAATTAAATGAATGTTCCCTATAATAAGAGCTACACAACCAGATAGTGAGAGAGAGTGTTCCTGCCCCAAAGAGTTAAAGAGTATCTATAATATATATTTTTGGCAGTTAATTTATAAGGAACTTACAAGCATAGTAGGACTACTAATTTTACTTAGAAATGATTCAATATTTTGATGATGAAAAAATGCTTTTAAATTATTTTGAAATTCTCTCTAAATTTGATTTATAGCCATTAGTTTAGGGCAAATGTGGCAAGCCTGTCACAGGAAAAAACTGTTACTGACTTTTGTAGTCCGTATAACATTTGCATTTACATTGAATATATGTATTAAAATGTCAGGTTATAAACTAAACATGTGACTAAAAAGGACTACAAACATTAGATATGCCTACCATCAAACTGATCCAGTTTTGCCCTGATGTTCTGCCTCTTTCTTCCCCCACAAAGATTTTAGGAGTTCCTTGACACTGGCCATGTTTAAAAATAAAATAAAAAGTAAATTAATGTATTTTTATTTTAAAATTTAAGTCCTCCTTAAAAGCGAATGCAGTTTAATTTACCCTGTTGAAAGGTACAAGGTCAACCAAATAAACAGTTTTCAAAAAAAATATGTATGGTTCTACTCCCCACCCTGCCCAGGACTCAATCAATTTACATGGCTAAAAAAGATCACCCTTGACATGAAACAGTACTTCTGTCCCCATTCTCATGAAGTCTTGCTGAGGCTGCTAATAAGGATTCCAGTTGTGGTAATACTTTTGAGTGTGAACAAGTATTTACCAAGAAATACACTGAGGGCACCAAGCCCATTTCATGTAGGAGATCAATCAGCCATTAGACTGGAACAACCTTAGCCCTTAGACTAGGTCACTACCAAGCTGGATCATATTTAAGTCAGCAACCTAGAGATAAAAGTCTCCATATCCCAGGATCCAACCCCCTGAGGCATTCAGTCCTTGAGTTCCCTTTTTTGTTATAAACATAATTCCAGTACAAGATAAGAAGTTGCACAGTACATATAGTAATCCTAGAGAAGATTAAAAACAGCACAAGAAGTAGCAGAGGCTAAAACAGTACTAATCAGTATGGCCAGAAGACAGTTCAGTATTTACATGGAGAAGCTATGATATTAGGCCTCAGTCCAGTTGCCACTTCTATTAGGTATCTGCCTTCGCTGCTGGATGAGAGTATTAATTATTCAATCACAGTAAAGGTCTCCATTGAGAAAAATCCTACACTGAGTTACATTATCTTAAATGTTCTCATTTTCCTCTTTTTTTTTTCTTCTTTCTTTTCCCCTGAATGAATCCACAGACAGGGATACATTTTCTTTAAAATAACTCAGCTTTTTAGTGAATAAATGAAACCACAAATTTGCAGCTGTTGGAAAGAGAAGCAGCAAAGAGCACAATTTTGTCTGTATAGGCAGCATATACTATATAAGCAGTATTGAAGTACCAAGCCAGTCATTTACATATACTATTTCAATTCTAACAGGCAACTGGTTTCTCTTTCCTTATCCTGGTATCCTCAAAAATCAAAAATCTCTTTTTCTTATTGTTTGCAACAGTTGGCTTTGAACAAAAAAGGGGGGAAAGCCTGGGAGCATTATGAAAATACACTTGAGAAACCACAGAGTAAGATTAAATATGTTAGTAATTAACAGCACATAAAAAAATCTACTTACGTGATTTTGTCTCTGTATATGAACGTATTCCATCAACCCATATTAAACTGCTTGATCATAACTGCAAGGTGGTGCACATATATGCACCAACTATGTGCCTACAATATGCAGGTTCCTGTCTTGTCTTCCAACTCTACCAAGCCACGTAATAACTGTAATTTTAACATTTTCTTAATAATTTTTTCAATCTCTTTAACAAGGAGAATAAAACTCTTCAGAAGCCTCCTTAGTACTGGTACTGCTGTCACACAACAAATGGAAAAGACACTATTAGTCAAATCTGACTACCAACTGACCTTACCGCCAAGACTAACTTTATCTGGGACTATCCCTCATGGCATAGCTCAGTTCTTTATTCACACTTATTACCAGAGGTGCTAGCTCATTTCTAGATCAGAAATTACGGCATAACCCAGTTTGAGCTGATACGTATGTACAGTATACAAGGAAAAAGTGCTGTAGTTAAGTAGGTTCTATGTATATTAATAAATGCCTCAGGCTTTTTCATTGGCAGGTGTAAAAGTAGTTAACAAGTAAGGTAACATACATTAAAGGTCAGTACAGTCACTTAAGATGGACACTTAAGATGTCCACAAGTAAGGCTGACCACCATTTAAAAAGTGCAATTAGCGCCAGCCATTTGCTAAATCCTGTTGAGTGCTATGTTAAAGACACAGCTTAGACCAATTTAAACATGTCTGATAATTCTTGTGGGGCACTTTGTTCTCAACTGTTTCCACTTTGTTCGTGCTTGTACATTGTTACTTAGAGCAGGCCCTCAGCCTCTGGCCACACCTCATTAAGTCCCCTGCACCGTTACTCATGGTGTAGGGGACTCAATCAATTTACACAGGTAAAAAAGATCACCCTTGACATGAAAGAGTACTTCTGTCCCCATTCCCATGAAGTCTTGGGCTCATAGTCAGCTTCAGGGTTGCTAATAAGGCAGCACTGGCAATGGTTGGGATGAGCTAGAACAGGAGTACTCAACCTCTGGTTTGCAGGCCAAATACAGCCCATGGGACCATCTCATCTGCCCCATGGGACTTCCCAGGGGGAAGGAAATTTGGTGGTGGGGGCCACCCCCCACCTGTCAAGTTCCCAAACCCCAAGCCCTGTGTGGCTGGTCAGGGCTGGGCCATGCACACCTCCAGGGCGGGGTTGGGGCTAGGCCGTGCCCATTCTCTCCAGAGCCCTGGATTGGGGCTGAGCTGTGGGTCCCAGATTGGGGCTGAGTCCACATGCCTTCCCCCCTTGCAAGCCAGGCTCATTCCCCACACAGGGTGAAGCCATGCATCTTTCCTTCTCCTATTGGGCTAGGTCAAGCTCCCTTGCGTGTGGGGCCAGGTTGACCCCACCCTCCCTTGCGCAGCTGGGCGGTGCCCCATGTGCCTGTCCCAGGGTTCTAGGTTGGGAGGATCTGACCAATGGACTGACTGGGCACTGCCCATCTGGTCCCCTGGATAAAAAGTTTGAGCCCCAGTGAACTAGAAGGATTCATAGATTCATAGATTAAGGGTCGGAAGGGACCTAGTAGATCTTCTAGCCCGACCCCCCGCCAGGGCGGGAGAACAACAAAAAACCCCAAAAAGAGAAACAGGACTCAAATGAGTCCAGCCAGGTAGGCATCCAGCCTCTTCTTAAAGACCCCCAGGGTAGGGGCCAGCACCACTTCCCTTGGAAGTTGGTTCCAGCTCCTAGCCGCCCTAACTGTGAAGTAGTTTTTGCGGATGTCCAATCTATACCTCCTCTCCATCA
>NW_017729026.1:32699341-32702477 GCF_001723915.1 Gavialis gangeticus
GCCGGCCCATCACAAATGTGCTCCTTGATGATCTTCTCAAAGAGTTTCCCCAGGATTGAGGTAAGACTGACGGGCCTATAGTTGCCCGGGTCCTCCCTCTTCCCCTTCTTGAAGATGGGGACCACATTTGCTACCTTCCAATCATCTGGCACCTGGCCCAAGCACCACAATCGCTCATAGAGCCGTGCCAGGGGCCCTGCAATAACCCCAGATAGCTCCCTCAACACCCTGGGGTGGAGATCATCTGGACCCGCTGACTTGAACGCGTCCAGCCCCTCCAGAAGCTCTCTAACCCGGTCCTCCCCAACCTGAGGTCTGAAGGCAATGAGTCCGGCTTCTATCACAGCAGGGAAGTCCTGGTCCCTGCACAAGAAAACGGAGGTGAAGAATTGGTTAAAGAGGTCCACTTTCTGTTTTTAGATTAACTGTCTAGTCCACAAAAAAGACATCTTCTGATTGCCAGAGGTTCTGTGTTGCTCACTGTTTTATCAGCAGTGTGACAAAAACCTAGATCTGAACCTAAAATTGAAACCTGTTATTTGAAGCTGATGAGTGCCTCATGGTATCTGACACCATCAGATGGTCAACAGACATCTGCATCAAACACATTACTGGCCACTGATACTAGGAAGAGAGCTGGCTGAGACCACCTGCTGGAAGCAATAGTGGGGGGATAGGCTGAACCTCCTCCCCCGCCATACTGCTAAACCCTTGGAATATTCCTCGCCCTAGTCATTGTACACTGCATGCTAAAGTCATTGACTAAGAACCCCTTGCTATCCTACAGCTTTGCACCAATGTGGTTACCAAGCATGAGGTCCTGTCTCTTTTCTTTTCATAGCATTGCATTGAAATTTTCTAGCCACTGTTCCCTGAGCTAAGGAGGGCAGCATGACTAATTGCATGTCGTAGATGGTGTAAATATATTCACCAACTATGTGCCTACAATGTGCAGGTTCCTGTCTTGTCTTCCAACTCTACCAAGCCACGTAATAACTATAATTTTAACATTTTCTTAATCATTTTTTCAATCTCTTTAACAAGGAGAATAAAACTCTTCAGAATCTGGATTTAATTCAATTCTGGACCATTTTAGCTTGAAGCCCAAGATGAGATTTGGATTCAAATCTGAATCTGCGGTTTAAAGCCAGGGTTTTGGTTTATGCCCATTTTTTTGCTGTTACATTGTGATAATATAAATAATTTTAATAGGAAGTATTATGATAACTGTATTCAGAATAGCTCAGTGAACAGTCAGTTGAACTGCAAACCATTATTTAGTTCATAGTCTGAAGTGATTGACTGACATTCAGCTCATGCTGTCTGGCCTCCAACATCCTTCCAGGGAAATACTATCTGTTATGTTTGACATAGGTAAGACGTATATGAGACATATGTAAAACACAGACTACAGGAGGGTCCAGTTTCTCCCCACAAAAATTGAGAAAAAAAACCTGACAATCTTCTTCATGAGAATCATCTTAGATTGGAATGATTGGGAAAGAAGAAAAATAAAATACTGGGTTCTCAGTATAATTTATCAGTTCTGATTCTGTAATGTTGCAAGAAGAAGTGATGATAGTGGTGATATAACATATCCTTCCTAACAGAGATCAAGCTTCAGACATTCACATTCTGTCAGTATTATACGCTTCAGAATATTCATCTGTCATTGTTTTCAGAATTAATTCAATGGAGTAGATAGTCTTGCATTAAAATACTTTAGGAAAAGCCTTTTCCTTTCTAGAAAATGCCTCTTGCCTTTCTGGTAACTTCAGTCATAGAAAATGTGAGTTTTTCAACAGCGTTTCCTCCCATTCAGTCATTTCTTTGTGACTAAAATATAATTATTCACTTGCTAGCTCTCATCCTAAGGAGCAAATGTAAAACCTAGGCCTTCAAAATGCCCAACAAATTTCCAAAGGATGCATTTTGAACATTGTAAACCTGAAATAATCCCATTAACTGATATATTTTTATACTGACATAAATATGAGCAGAACCTGATTCAAAATGGGGACCACAGTAAGTTTTGAAACATATAAAGGACACTTTTGTAACATCAATAATCTTAACTTCACGATTATGCATGTCTAAGATCAAGGAGAGGGGTAATTAGCTATGTTAGTCTGAAGTCTGGTAGAAGGTAGAGGTGCCCCTTATAGACTAATTAAATCAAATATGTATAAACTTTCATGAGACCAAGCTCACTTCATCAGATGCTGTGATGGGACAATGTTTATCTGCATAAAATAAAGATAAATCTGTGATAAGTGGTCAAGGTTTTCAAAACTACTCAGCAATGGCCTAACTCCATTTGTGTGGAGATCAATAGGAGTTTCACTCATGACTTGAAGGAGGGGAAAAGGTAGCCCAACCCAGAGCACTTCTAAAAATCCCATCCTTTAATGGATGACATTTTTCAAAGTGAGAGAGAGATTAGAGATATTGTGTACTCATGTTTATTAATTAGGATTTCAAAAGGAAGAAAAAATCCTTTCCTCTTGAGTATAAACAAACCTAGGCATGTTCTGAATTAATTATATTTATGATATGGATGTCCACGACCGTGACTTTCAGCATGCCATCCTCTTCAGCATAAGTGGAAGGTATGAGAAAAATAGTAGTGCAGGAAGTATGAAATAACCTGGAGGCAGTTGGTTTTTGGCATTGGAAGAGTTCAATTTGTGCTCAGTTAGATGTTTTTAAAAGTTAAAAGGTGCTTGGAAGTGGCTTTTGTGTGAAAAATGTTAACTCAAAAATTTTTAGGTCAGAGCTGAAAACTTGAAGGAAAACAAAAAAAATTGGAAATGTCATTAGGATGACTCAAGGGAGTTGTAGTCAGGCTACCTCTTGTTCCAAGTTACTCCCCAGTGGGGCTCCCTGTGATGCACTATGGTCTCGCCTCAAGAAGTAGGGGCAGAAGAACTGAGACATGATTTGATGGGGCATCTCAATATATTGGCAATGTGTCATGAGAAATGTAGTCCAGGTGGCAAACAACCCCAGTGGACAGTGGAGACTTAAGTAGGGTTACTATATTCTTTTTAAGGAAATCTGGGACGCTGCCCCCCACCCCCAAGTCAGTGGTCCTGCTGCAGGCAGAGGCAGAAGCAGGTGGGCAGGGGTGCGGGGC
>NW_017729026.1:32707477-32729502 GCF_001723915.1 Gavialis gangeticus
TTGCTGATGACACTAAGATGTGGGGGGATGTGGGCACAGTCTAGCGGGGAAGTGGAACAGCATGGTGCATCAGGCAGAGAGGTGGGCAGGCACTGTTTGTCTGCCTGGCACTCTGTGCCGTTTCACCTCTCTGCCAGACTGCACCCCATGCCCCTGAGATTCTGGGATTACTTTTTTGGTTTTCATCAACCCTAATTTTCTATGAGCCTATAAACTGGCTGGGACCAGCCTACAAAATCCAGGACTGTCCTGGCCTAACCGGGATGTATGGTCGGTCATCTTAGATTCAAGGCCCCAGAATTGTGCATCAACATTTTTTTGTTTTTTGGGTTTCAAATGTTTTACTTTAGGGTTTTTAGTTTTTAAACAACATCAGAAAACATGAAAAACATCAAAATCTTACGTAGAAAGAAAATATTTACCATTAAAAACCTCTTTGTTGAAAAGCTACATTTCCATTGAAAACATTAATGGTGGGAAAGATTTTAAAAGCCCTGCTCTCTGGAACCTGTCTTTGATGATTCAGCATTGCTAGTACCAGTAAGTAATGGTGACAGAAGAGCACCACTTTCTGAGTTTTAAAATATGAGTTTTAAAACAGGAAGACTCTCCAGCATGTTTTCTAGGGACCTAATATTAGCCTGTGGGACTGGGAACAGCTGCAACCCCCTCCCTGCCCTCCTCAAAGGATTTTTATTGGGAACTATTGAAGGTGGCATAGTTTGACACATTTGATCATTTCCCCTCTATCATTACTGCATATCAATGCTGAGAAATGAAACATGCTAAAAACGCATACAACTGGTTCTGCCTCTAGACAGCTGCTGTGTTAAAAGACAGCTTAGCTTGAACACACCTAGGGTGACAGAGTTCTTTTGTGGGAGTGCTTTACAACTCATCCCACGCTATCCCTGGACATAAAGTCCCTGTTTGCTTTTACTTCTTGCAGCAATTCTATTTACAGAACAAAGGGAAGACATGTTCCTTCAGTAGCTCTTACAGCAGTTCAGTAGGAAAGACTCATTTCTATCTTCTATATGAGTGAAAATGCTTTTTCCCCATGTTTGGTTTAGTCACATACATTTCCTGCAGAGTTAGGCAAGCTGCTTTAAGGGATACTTAATGCTTGCTAAGAGGTAACAGCCAGTTAGAGAAAGCTAACTTACAGCTGTCTTTCAGGGATGGAAACTGAGCATAACAAACTTGTCAAAGAATAAGAACCACTTTCTTAGCCATTTGTAAATGGGTTGTACGTGAGTAACTACTAAATATAGGTTACTGCCTCCTGGATGCAGTTTTCCTACTGGTAGCATCAGCCCTACTATCTGCTAGGACAGAATGGTGATGTAAAAGTTTCTCTCTCCTTTTTTTCTTTGTTATAAAATGACAAATATTTTCCAGAAATCATCTGTGTTTGATGAGTTTTTGCAAAATTTACATGGGAGGTAAGGTCCCAAGGCCCCAAACTCCTGCTTGTTTTGATTGTGCTTAATGTTTATTCTGGCTAGCAGCCTCCCTGATCCTGCTAATGCTGTCTGATGAAGGTCTCCTATGAATAAGCAAAGCAATAAAAAAGACTTAGGCAGGGAAGAAGCCAGGCAGGTCTGGAAACGCAGTGCTCAGCACAGGAAGACCGTGAGTGCAATAAGAAACAATGAAAACGTCTGTGTCCTTTGATGAATTCCAAGAGGAGGGAATTTTATGCTTTGTGTGCTTGCCCTGGCTCTATACCAAGCTTGTCCAACTCAGCTCTCTGACTGAAAGAGGTGTATCCTTCCTTCGGCTGTTCATGAAAATGAAGCCCCTCCAGAGATTATTTTGCAAGAATGTAAAAATCATGAAAACATTCATGATAGTAGGAAAGAATTGCATGCTGAAATGTGGTGATGTGACATCAGCACGCATGTGACAAGCCCTTTAGTAATGCTGCCCTTGGCCTGGGAAGAACAGAGAGTGCTTCCTTTAAATTTAGTAGTTAAATAAAAGAAATAATGTCAAATATGCTATTACAGATTCATGAGGTTTAACAGTGGAGTCATGTCTATCCAGAATAATTGCAAACTCCTGGCTCACTGAGAATTCCCTCTACCTAACGTAAACTTCAGAAGAATTAACAGGAATGATTTCTCTACAAATTACCATAAGAAAAATAAAAGGGCCTATTTGCTTCTCTTTTTCTCAGTCTCTGTGTCTCCCACCCTTCATTTCCCTAAATACCTCAGTCACTGTTTGCAATACCACTATTTTGCATACCGTCAATCTATCTGCACTTTCACTTGCCAAACTGTCCAAGGAGGACTACTTACTGATCTCATGCCCTGGGAGAGATCTTGGCCCCAGGGACTTCAGCTTGCAATACTGTAATGAGCCAGGATGAGCTTGTTACCAGGGTTACCAGGTAACCGCACTTCCCTCCTGTGCTGCTCCCACGGATCTTGGTGTCTCTCCCTCATGCTGCTCATCACCATAACACGCTATTAAAAAAAAAATTACAATATCCAAACCAATTCTTAATCCAGTTCTTCACACGTTAGAGCCAAATATTCAAACAAATTAAATTAACCTATCAATATTGGTTTAAATGTAATTGGTGTAAGTCCAGTGCAAACTAATTTAAGCAGGTTCACATAGGGGTTTACCTCCCTTTAAATCAAGTAAAAACCCCATTTTAGTTGGCCAAAGCCTCATTGTATAGAATGGCTGTGGCTTTGGGGGCCCCAGCTTGATACCACTAAGATCAGCGGAAGAGCCGTTCTTGACTTTGGTTGGGGGAAGAGATAAGCCTGTTTGCCAACATCTCTCCCAGTTCAAACAAATCTGTAAATGTGTCATATTTCACTCAAATGTTAGAAGTACAAATAGCTCCATAACAAGAACCCTCTTCAATTCATTAGCCTGGGCTAATGCTAAAAAAAACCCCACAACAGTCAAACAATTCATGCAGTTTAGGTGTACCTGTCCCTACCCCCCTCCACTTCCCTTGGTGCTGCTCCCTGGAGTTTAACTCAAGAGACTCTCAAAGCCAGGAAGCCAGTCAGACTTCCAAAATATGTGGTGACGCTAAGGACCTTGTGAACCGGAAACAGACATTTACTGTATTCTTTCCCAATCCCGTTGGCTCCAAATATCTGTGGCTGATGTTCTGAAGTTTTGGGTTTGGGCCAGGAAACCTAACCTGAAAGATTGGGAGCACAGAGATCAAGCAAGTCACTGGTTGCCTCATCTCTACCCCCTGCTTTTAAAGGGAGAGTTTACAGCACTGGCACTTTCACAACAGGAGAGAGGAAAAAAAATGAGGATGTTTTCAATCCATTAGGCTGCTGCTGCTGATTCAGTAATAAACAACATGAGTCTGTTTCCTTGATTATTCGGTACATAGCAAACAACTGTGTAATGTGTTGGGTAAGTACATGCGCTATAGGGATCACTTATGGAAGAGCTGCGTCAATAACAGATTCATGAAAATGAGTTTCTGCACTTTGCGTGTGTGTATGAGTGAGAGAGGGAGTGAGACTTAATTCCCAAAACTCTTAGTCATCCTCTGATCTTTATTTCACAGCAGAATCAAAGTGCCAGTTCTGGAGAAAAAGCCTTCGCTCTGCCATGTAAAAGACATTAAAGGAGAAAGGTAGTGTGCTCCAGCCATTTATTAGGAATGAATGTTGTAAAAGTCTATGCGACTTGCAGGGAGTGAGAAGGGAGTTTTCCATTCCTGTTGCTGCCGCTGCTGTACATCTTGCTGTGTTACAGTCCTCTTGACTGGCTTACTGATGAGTGCTTGTTGGCTTGTAAAATGCAAACACATTGTAAGACTGTTTGTATGCTAGCTAAACTTTTGCAGACAGTTTACACGCTAAAGCACATGGCACACATTGTACTGGACTCTCACATGTACCTTCCTATGCTTTACTTAGAGACTTTCATTTGTCATCTTTCTACTTTAATGAAACAACATACATTAGTATGCACCTCATTTTCATCACATGACTAACATGCAGATGCTTAAAATTAGAGCTGGGCAACATTGTCTCACTGGAAAACAACAGTTTCCCTCAAAAGAGAGAGGAGGAAAAACATGTTGGAAAGGTCTAAATATTTCCCTTCTCTATTTTCAGAAAAACATGTTTGCTTTTAAACGGGCTTTTTCACTTTAGAATGTATTTGCTTTTTTTAAAAAAAGGTTAAGAGCAGTTAAACAATTCTCTTCCAGTTCAAATAAAATATTTCTGGTTGACCTAAAAAGACCCTTGGGTCTCTCTGGCCAAAACACCCTTTTGGGGTGTCCCTGAACTAATTAATTTTTCCAGTGTTTTATTCCTGCTCTTCCCATCCACCATTCGCACAGCTTTAGTTTACATGCTTATGGGCACATGAATGAGAGTTTTCCTGAACAGGATTTGTGTGTCAGTGTTGTTAGCATAGCTGTGCACAAGAGATCATAGAATAAACATCAATTTTAAACTGAAAGCACATGATAGCGATAGTGTACCTTTATCTTTAATTCATTTTACAATTGAGCTTTTCAAAAAGAAATATACACCCAAAAAAGCGACTAATTTTTCTTTGACAAGTTATGACTGTATCTGTTTTAATGGAATTTTTACAAAATATAAACTGAAGATCTAAGCAGCTTATCTTAGCAATGGACCAAACCAAGCGTTACAGTATCCAAGTACTTCTAGTTCAGAGATTTTTGCTCAAAAACTTGAAAGTAACCAAGTCAAGGACATACTATTGCTTATCTTCAGCCCTGATAAACAGTGATATCATGACACTAGAACTGAATCTGGACTATGGTCTAGGCCCATGTCTGTAAACGTTGGCCCCAGGGAGGTAAGTGCTGAAGTCCTTATTGACTTTGGTAGGACCTAGATTTCATGCAAAATAATAACATACCTGAAATTAAGCAAAGACTGTTCCCAATATATTGAGAGGCTGCATCAGCTCCTGTCTCAATTCCTCTGCCCCTACTTCTTGAGTTCTTACATTGACTTCTGATCTAATTACATGGGAGATGCTTCCTACTTTATAATGTTGACAATTCTTCTGATTCATAGAATTAGAGACAAGTAGAGCTGGAAGGGACCTCCAGAGGTCATCTAGTTCAATCCCCTGCCTGAGGCAGGATCATCCCAAGACAAACCATCCCTATACAAATCCATAGTCTAACTTATTAGCAAAACTATACAGTCAACCCTGACACAGGCACAAAACAAAATACCATAAACTGCCATACATAAAGCAGGGGGACCATGACTAAGATACATGCTGCATTTTACTTTGCAATGTGGAGGTCACTTATCCTAAAAATTCAAAGGATGCAGACTTACCAGAAGTTAATTAGAAGAAAAGAATGACATTGATTTGGGGACATGGCCTTTTCCAGCCAGGCTTTTTGGTAGCATGCCAGCACTGTGCAAAAGGTGGTGTGCCACACCTCCTGAAAGGGTGTAAACAACAAGCATATTCCCCTTGAATGAAGGAGCTACAGGAGAAGTTATTGTAGGACAAGTTGTTCTGCATGTGCCTTAGAAACATTATTGATCTAAAAACACCACCTACCATTGAAATTTCAACGTATTTCTTAATATTTAATATAGCGAGTTTACAACAAAATAAAGGTACATGTATCTGAGGAGATGCCAGCCATCAGCAACCATTTCTATACAGTTTAGCAAAATGGTTAGTTTTCATGATTTATGCAGTGTCTCTTTATAGCCAGCTGTACAACAGTCCTGATTCTTTGGTACTCATGGGATATATTTTAAGTAAACATTAATAAAATGTTTCTTAAACATTCCATTTCATTGAAATGAGGCTTCCCACAGAAAGTGTACAAACTTGGCAATAGCAACAAACCAATGGAAGAAGCTTCAATAGATCAAAATAGGTTGAGCAAATAAGAATAGAATATTTTACCGTGGCTTAACAGTTTTCTTAGTTTACTCTGACGCACTTCTCTTAGGTTCCATGGGACAGGGCTGTTGGTGCCAGGCTGCATGTTTATCCTCAGTTCTTCTCTGAAATAAAACTAAGAAGAACAACTTCAAAGATGTTCTTCTTACATTCTGCTTTGCAATATACTACATGTCTAGACTGCTGTAAAATTAGGAGGATTTTGTCTTTATAAAAGAAACCATAGCTTCCTGTAGCCTTCTGGGTACAATTCAAGGCGCTGGTCTTGACCTTTAAAGCTCTAAATGGCCTGGGTTCGACATACCTCCTCTCTTATGTTCCAGCATAATCCCTAAGGTCAGCCAAGAACAACCTCCTGCAAGTACCCTCGGTGCAACAAGTTTGTTTAGCCAAAACATGTGGGAGGTTATTTTGGATTGTTGCTCAGTTCTGTAACTCCCTGTCCCTGGAGACCCACCAAAGCCCAAGCCTGGCCATCTTTTAGTAGTAGTGAGAGACATTGCAGGCATCTAGCAGGTGTGGTTAAGCTTCGAGTATTATTTGAATAATTGTTTTATTATTGCTTTATTATTTATCTGATTTTATGACTTTGCCATTGTAAGCTACCCTAAGCCCTTCTGGGGAGTGCAGAATAGAAATCAAATAAATAAATTAAGCCTAGCTTGAGTCTTTCTAGTTGTATAAAAATCTACATAAGGGCTAATATCACACCAGTTACTCTGCTATACATTCAAAGTAGCACCCATTGATTTTGCTGAATGGGGTGAGTGAGGGCCAGAAAAAGAGAGACTGAAAGGTAGAGAGAGACATACAGGAAGGCAGAAACAGACTCTTCTTCTGAAAGCTGATGAGTGTGCAAATCTGGAAGAAATACAGACCCTACAGGTGAACTCTGAAACACTTTAGACCTGCTAGGCTCTTCATGTGGAAGATGGGTAAATACATGTTAAGGAAGGCATATGTGTAAGCTGCTTTCAAGGTATATGTCCTATCATACATTTGTTCTCAATGACTGGTCACAGAGCTGCAGGTAGTAGACAGAAGTGAGACTTGCCAAGGTAACCACAGTGGCTTTCAGGACTCCACAACTTAAAGCTCTGTCTAGAGGGAGAAGACCATGACATTCCACACCAAGAAAGGTGACAGCTACAGGTCTGAAACTTAAGTGGGTGCCCCTAAGGAGATCAGAGATGCAATTAGCTTGGGAACTGTGGCACAAGGTATTCTTTAAAGCTTGACAAAGTACTGCGCTTCAAACTGTCAATGTGGTGGGTGCGGAGGTGAATGGAAAAGCCCTTTTGCACTCAAAAATGGCTCAAAGAAGCACCAGACTGTCTAACCTATAGTTTCTGCAGAGGGAAAGCAATCTTGTGTTATCTCCTTGAAAAATGTTAAAGATTCTTTAATGTTTGCCTAGGCAATGAAAGAGGGGCTTCATGACAAGGAAGCATCTGCAAAATTACATTGTTGTCATCGAGTTGATCTTGCTAGGAGACACGAAGCCAGTGTTGGAAATAAAGCAACAGCATTACCCTTCAAGACATTCAAACAGCGTTGTTTTTTTTTTTTAAACAGGGGAGGCAGGAATCTTTAATATTTCTTTTTTGTACAAACCATCACACAATTAAATAGCCAAAGTTTACTTCATTGAGAGTCATTGCTTCCATACAGTGTGACAGGGGGCATCTCCTGGGCCTGGTCACAGTACTGGCCCGCCCACATCTAAGGCAGTCTGCTCAGTCTCACCTGCCATATCTTTGATGTTATATAAAACGGTGTTGCAATAAGCAGGAGACTACCCATTTAAGACCCCAATGCCTAGGGGTTTACACACAACTCCAGCCTTCCCTTATCATGTTCCATGCCTTGCAGATGACATCCTTGCGTTGCTCTATATTTCAGCTTCAGCCCCTTGCTAGGCCTCATATCCTTTCATCCTTTCTCTTCACCCCAATGAGCCTCATTCACACCACCCACTCTCACTGGTTCTCTTGCACTCCACCCACTCTCATTGGGCCTCTTACACATTGCCCCACACTCAACCTGCCCCACTCCCTTGAGCGGCTCCCATAGGCCATCAGGCTTACCTACTCACACTCCTTGGCTAGTTGGTACACTGCCTCTCAGGCTTTCTTGCTACAGTGAACAGTAACCAAACAATTCACTTTGCCCTGAGCAGAGTTCTGACCCAAGCCCCTCTCCGAGTAACTCATCACTTTCACTTCCACATTAGGGCCAATTTCTCGCCCCTTTCATCCATGATTCCCACTGAGCTGCATCACTTGGCCTCAGGCCCACTTGCAGCCTCAAGCATACAAGGACTTACCTAGGCCTAACTGCCCCCTTCCTGGGGCTTCCCTCCACACTACTATTGCTACCCCCTTACTGAGGCCAACTCTACTATTGTTCCCCTCATTGGGTCCACCTGTGGTCTTGCATCCCTTGAGCTCAGGTGCCTCCTCGCAGGCATGCCTGGCCCTCTACTCTTAACTGGTTCTTTCGCTGGGACCCACAACACTACCACTGCCTTACACTCCCACATGGGGCTCAGGTGCTTCTTAACAAGCATACCTGCCCGCCCCCCCTCCTAAGGGGAGGAATTGGGTGCCTCCCCTTAGGCATGCCTTGCCCCACTGTCCTCTGGTCTTAACAACCCACTGGATGGTGGGGGATGGGGTTTTAAGGCACCCCTACCCACCTTCCACCAGGGAGGTAACTGGTCTGGCATTTCTGGGGGTCTGTCCCACCAGACAGCCCCACCAGACCACCCTTCCTCAGCAGGTTGCCGTTTTCAGTCTTACCCAGGACCAAGCAGGCCTACCTGCCCATGGTCTAACTCCCTTTCTGGGTCCTGGATGTAATCCTTGTGGTCCTTGCTCTCCTGGGCCCATCTCTGGCACTGACCCCCTTTCTGGAATACTCCCTTCTAGAGGATGTATTGCAGCCTCCTTCATCACAGCCAACCTGCTGATTGACCTCTACCCTCTGTTAACTGTGATGTCCTCCCCATCAAAAGGACCTTCAGCCTATATAGGCTGTAGCCCCTCTCCACAGCCCTGGCCTGCTCCTCATGGTGGGCTTAATTGTCCTTCAGCCACATGGCCCTGGCCCCCTTACATTGACCAGTTGAGGGATCAGGTCAGCATGGTAGCCACTGCCCTCCTTACTTTAAAGAGGGTCCTCCATTAGGTCTCACCATAGAGCCAGCACCCAAATCCAGGCTGCTCTAGTGCCCCCAGCAAGGTTGCATGGAGCCTCTCTCTACTGGGCTCAGTTAACCCCCTGGCTTCACCCCTGCCAGATCTAATCAAGGCCTACCTGGCCATTGTAGGCCTACAAGCTGTTAGCTCCCCTTACTAGGCTGGGCCTAGCTCTCTCTAGGCCTCAGCCTTCACCCTGAGACCTGGGACACCACTGGGTCCATAGGAACCTCCTGCCATCCCCATAGTTCAAGCTCTTCCATGAGCAACAGCTCAGCCAGATGCTGTTGCTACAGCTACCAACAACAAACTGCTAGCTCAGCCCTGGTACCTGAGCTAAAATGGAGGCAGCTCAGTTCTCTCCACCAATCACATGGCCCAGCCTGCAGCCATGTGACCTTCTCATCAAGGCTGGCCCACACCTGCCTGTTGCTCTGCTGTCTGCTCTTGCCCTTAAAGTGGCAAGCACCAAAGATGCTCCACCACAATAGGAAGGATTTCCTTTGAAGTATGTGCTCAGTATTATGTGTGGGAAACCCATAGTGTGTGGTGCTCCAGCTTGAATTGTGCACTGTGGGAATGTTTCTATGGCATTTGGCACTTATCTAGCAGAAGCTAGCCAAAAGTCACTGTGTAGTCCGCATGCAGGGATTAGACTCTCAACTTTTAAGTTCTTCTCTTGTCATCCAATGATGTGTTGCCTTTTGAGTTGCTGGCACTAGTTTCAAATTCTTAAAACCATTCTGGCTGAAAGTTTTTCTTCTCTGCAATATTGTAACTGACAGTGCACAATGGCTTGTGATGATCTATTTCACATGTTGCCACCAGATGGCTGAGATTTGGCAAGCTAACTAGCTTACTATTCAGCAGTATTGATGATGCTTGTAGTTGCAGCTGCTGATGTTCCTGCATAAACTACAACTTACTTTCCCTTGCCTGAAACCAAACCTTCAGGAGACAAGGATGAGAAAGAAGATGAAGCTAAGGAAGAGAACAAGATTCATATGCTATTTCAGGAGAGACTTTTGGGGGAACAGCTTCACTTTGCAATACAGTTTTGGGACTTGATAATGAAGCATCTAGAATGAGCCTGTGACAGCAGAACAGAATGACTAAAAGCATGTTCTTGGACAGCTACATGAAGCTCACCCCAGAACTGCAGAGTCAGCATGACAATATGAGGGTACTCTTCAGAAATGTGCATCTATCCTGCCTCAATAGCTATTGGTCTGCAATTTGGAGAGATCAACTATTGTGGTGGTTGTGACAGAGGTGTGTGGTGCCATTATTACAACTAGTTGTAAGGCCTGTCAGTCCTTAGGATGACTTTCCATGAAGGAGATTGCCCAAATGCAATCATGAAAAGGGAACCCATATTCCTATTATTTGCCCCTTGGACTAGGCCTTGGAGTTAAAAAATAGAAAGGAAGTCTTCTCCACTGTGTTCCAAAACCTGGCTAATCCCCACCAGTGTGAATGTGGATTGGTCTGGGATAATTAGTCATGCTAGAATTTTCAGGAACTCTCATCTGTTTTCTCTAATGTGAAACAGAACAGTGCTTAACAATATAGACATTAACATTGTGGGTGTTCCTCAGTGTGTTCTGGGAGACCATGCTTATTCTTTGCTGGTAGACCTGATTAAACTTTTCACTAGTTTTTTGGACTATAGAAAAGAGCTGTTTAGCTACTGCCTAAATAAATTGGGATGGCAGAGGGGTTTGGCTAAAGTAAATTAAAGGAAGTGTGGTGAGTGCTAACTGGAAGGTTTGGGGCAGCCAAGAATTACCTGCCTTGAATTATAGCTGCATCCTGTGCATAACTGCACAGTGTAAAATCTGAAAGAGCAAGAGAGAGAGCCTTAGTGAGACGAAGATTCAGAGACTTACAAGAGGCATTAAACAGTTGGTGACTTTCCCTCCTCCTGACTATTACTAGGGGAACATTATCACTGATGCCTTCTGTGCCTATGCTGAAGAAAAGGCATAATGGTTTGGCTATTCACCTTTGTGAATAGAGTAATACATCGATCAGCTCAAGTGCGCTGTTTATTATCCATCTATAGGGATGGATGCATTATGCACTTTCAGGGGTGTCTTGGTAAAGCTTCCAGAAAAGGACAATTTTCTTGCTATTTTCCAGTTATAAAGGTATCATTTTGGAACCAAGAGTTCTTAGTTTTTTGGATGCCTTTTTGTCTCAGACCAACACGGCTACCAAGTACACCCCTGAAACATGGAAGATGCCAAATTTTAGCCGATTTTGGATTTTAAACTTTATTGCATAACAAGTAAGTTTTTTTACCTCCCCTGCCTGCCATCTGACACCTCCAGGGAAGGAATTCTACCTGATCAACACATCAAAGAGCCACTCCTCACACTCTCATGGACCCAGAGGGACAGCCTTCCATCTTCAGCTCCCGCTGTGCAAAAATGAAGTTTATTTCCTACCTATGGAGACTTTTTACCATCTTGTACCATCTACACTTTTCCCAAAGCCTGACAAAGGGACTTTGATCCTGAAAGCTTGCAGAAAAGGACAATTTTCTTGCCATTTTCTAGTTGGTCTAATAAAAGGTATCGTTTTGCAACCAAGAGTTCTAGTTTTTGTATGTCCTTTTGTGCACTTTCATGAATTTTAAGCATGGTATATAACTTCAGCTTTCAATGCACATCCAGTTTGAGTGCTTGGGCCTACAGCCCTTTGTAGGTTTGGTGCCTACATGCTAAGTTTGTTACCCATGCTCTGTAGATCCCTTTTTGGATATTGCTAAGTTACACTTTGGCTGATAGACAAAAAGTAAGAAAAACCTTTAAATACAAGAAAAGATTACTTCATTTTCTTAAACCTGCAAGCTGTGATACTGAGGAAGACATTGAGAAGATGACAAATGGTAAGGGTTTAAATTGAGGTAAAGGGGGATTACCGTTCAAAGCTTGGAGAAGATGTATTTCATAGAACTATAGAACTTTCAGTTTTCAGTAAACTAGTCTCCCTTGATAAAGTGTTTTTCCTTGCCTGTGCCACAGTTAGAAGTTGAGTGCACAGGATAGGGGTATGGAGGTGGCTCACCATGCTGTGTGTGTATGTAGGGGATGAGGAGAGAGAATAAGGAAAGAAAGTGGGGAGGGGCTATTGTTAGCTGGTGGCCATTGCTAAGTGGATAGGGTAGCTATTGCATTTTTACTGGCTGTGGTGGGGTCACCACTTTGAGTTTGCAGAAGAAGGTTCTAACTTGAAGGGAGAAGAAGTAGGATTTGGAAAGGGTACTAGCTCATATCCACCCAAGGTAGGAGCAACCAACACCAGAAATATAAACAAGTGTCAGATGTGGATCTCTGCATCCAAAACTAATTACCAGGGATCCTGGTTTTCCTTGATTAAAAAAAATCACAAATTCTCTGATAAAACCTCAAAATCTGTGATTAAAATTAAAGGCCCACCACAGCCCCTCCCCAGGCCTGCTGGTGCCCCTCACTCCCCCCCACAAGAGCCTCCCAGCCCTACTGGTGCCCTTCACTCCCCACCACAGCTGTCCTCATGCCCCTTGCCCCCCATCCACAGTCCCTGCCCCCCCCAGCCCTGCTGGAGGGGGCCCCAGCTGCCAGGACGATGGGGCTAGGGACTCAGGTCTGCAGGCCCCTGCCCCTGACAGAAGGCAGCAGCTGCTGCAGCAGAAGAAGCACAGAGCCGGCTCCTCCACTACTGCCTGCCTGCTGTTGGCTTGGGTGGGGTGTGGGGCCACCTCTGAGCTGCAGTGAGCACTCCCAGGGTGCAAGGGGGACCTGCACCCCCCAGATCTATGCGGGGGGCAGGGTGGATGCACACTGTGGGATCATGCTCTTGGCCCTGCTGTCATCCCTCAGGGCCTCTGAAGTGCAGTGTGTGAGACCCAGCAGGGCAAGGCACAGTGGGGATGCACAAGAAGGCTGCTCCTGCAGCTTTGCCAGAGGGGGCCCCCAGCTGCCAGGGCTACAGACCCAGCTCCCCCCTGCTGCCTGCTGAGGACTCAGGGTGGCTCCCCACCTCCATGCACACTCCTGGGGGGGCAGGGAGGACCTGCACCCCCAGATCTGTATGTGGGGTAGGTGCATGCTATGGGCTCAGGCTCTCTCCCTGCTTCCCTCCCACAGGGCCCCCGCAGCCCAGCGGGCACAACCTGGCATGGCAGGGAACAGCTGTGCTGCGTAGGGACCTCCTCACTGCTGTGAGCTTCTCCCCCCGCTACCCTGGCTCTGCGCCTCCTGCCCATGCCGCTGCTTTGAGGGGCTCAGCCCCACACATAGGAGGCATGTTGCCAGGGCAGCACAGTCAGCAGCAGTGAGGAGATCCCCACTCAGTCTGACTGTTCCCTGCCTTACTAGGTCATGCCCACTGGACTGCAGAGGCCCCAGGGGAGAGAACCAGGGTGGAGTGAGCAGCAGCAAGCAGCTTCTCCGCATGGCTCTTCTGTTCCTTGCCATGCTGGGTCACACCCACCACTCTGCGGAGGCCCCCAGGGAGGGAAGCAGGGTGGAAGGGAGCACTGGCCCCACATGGAGAAGCAGCTTGCCACTACTTGCTCCACCCTGGTTCCCTCCCCCGGGGCCTCTTCAGCCCAGCAGGCACGATGCAAAGAGGCAGGGAAAAGCCAAGCCATTTGGGGATCTCCTCGCTGCTGCCTGCTCTACAATGCACCCCCTGTGTGCAGGGATGAGCCCCTCAAAGCAGCGACATGCACCAGGGCAGCAGGGAGTACAGGGGGAGTTTGCAGAGGCAAGTAGATCCCTGTGCAGCCTGGCTGTTCCCTGCCATGCCAGGTCATGCCTGCTGGGCTGCAGAGGCCCCAGGGGAGAGAAGCAGGGTAGGAGCCCGAGCCCATCGCCTGCGCCTGTCCCATTTACAAATCTGGGGGGTGCGGGTCCCCCCTGCCCCCTCACTCTTTAGTCCACTAGTTACTCTTGCTGTAGACTGCCAACCTAGGCCCACTTCCTCTGACCCAGCTTCTGAGTCTCAGCCTTGTCTAGCCCTTGGCCCATTTCATTCTGCTTGGACCCTCAGCCCTTGGTCCTCTTGGGTAGAATCTGCCCCTTTCTTTCCATTGGGACTCAGGCCCTGGCCCTGTCAGCTGGAGCCTGCCCTTGATAGGGCTTAACATCTGTGACACCTCCCAGGCAACCCTTTGTGGCCTCCCATCCTGCCCTCCAGCCATTACCTGTCCTCCAGTTCTTAATCAGACCCTAAGTGTAAACCCAGAGGCTGTGTAACAAAAAACCCCTCTCCCTCACTAGGTCACTCACTTCCTCACAGGCTGTAAGTACCCTTTAGCTCTATACCAGCATCTCTCAGGAATAGCCTGGGTGCTGGTAAATCCCTTTCTACAGCCATACTGCTTGGGAGCTCCTCTCCCTGCTGCCTGCAGGGCCAGATTGCCTGCTCTGGCTCAGGCCCTTGTTTTATATGCTTTGAGACCCTGTCCCCTTTCTGTCATGTGGCTTCCCAGCCACACAAAGAAGCTTCCCCTTTTAATTAAGAGTCTGCCTGACCTCTTGCCACTGCAGCCCCATACAGCCACGTTGGTCTGCTGCATTCTCTGAAAGTAAGGATCTGGGGAGTGTGGGTCTGTTCCCACAAGGATCTGGCTCCGTTACAGGTGACAACTGGGTTCCTGTGAAACAAGGTGCTCCTAATTGTCTGGCACATCTCTGAGAAGGAGTCTTTCTCCTTACTCTCCTTGGCCTCCGCTTGTTTGCTGGTTGCATCTGACAAATGTTTAAGTCTTTTTGGTGTATCTTGCACCAAAAGCCTGTCTTCATAATATGGACATATGATTGGAGTGCTGGTAGAGTTTCAGGTTTGCCTTTACACTTCTTGTAGGTCAGCTTCAAATCCTTGATCTTTAAGCAGCACTGGACCAGATCCTGGTTGTGACCCCTCACTGCCATGGTTGTGGTCATCTCAAATGTTTCCTAGTTTCTATGCCCAAAGACCAAGATTTCCTGCACCTTTGCCTCTACCCAAAGGGCAAAGGGGCCCAGCTAAAAGCATGACGACCAGGGATGGCACAGGACTAATGAGAAAATTATAGTAAGTGTACTAAATGGGTAAGCTGGCTCTCAGAGCATGTGAGCACAGAGCCTGTCATTTATACAAGTGCACTTTAGCTGTTCTCTTTTTAAATATCAATTCTCTGGCATAGCATTATTAAATGGATTTTCCTAGACAGATAGAAAGGTAATATACATATTCTTGTTTTAGCTCTATGAATGGTTGTAACACTGATTTAAGGGGGGGGACCTTACTATCTATATATCTTGCTGAGAATAGTGCTTAGAGATAATGTCCCTCTCCCAGCCCTGTCAAGATGCATGTATTGTAAACTTCAACCCCTTTGCTATTTTGATCTTTTAATCAGAGATAGGCAAACATGCTGAAGAGGATGATGATTTGTTAGTACCATGGACAAACAGCTATTTGGAATTTAGCAGAATATATCACATAACATACTTCACTTTTGACCTAAGGTAATGAACTCAACTGCCTCAGAACTACATCATGATCACATTAAGAATAATGTTAAGGAAGAACACTGCTTTAATGACTGAGGAAGATTTGGATGAAGAAGCAGTTGTGCTGGTGATGCCCAGGACCTAGAGTCAGGTCCAAGAATATTAAAACCCAATAGGGGCACCTATTTTTTTTTGCCTGAATAATAAATAGTTTCTCAAGAAGCTCTCCAATGTTGTCTGCTAGATTCCATATAGTGTGCAAGTTTCTCACCTGCATTGTTTAAACAGTAATAGCACTATAAATGATTTCACTGGAATTACTGCTGATTTATTTTAGTGTAAGTGTGATCAGAATCAGGTCCTGTAGGCTTCTGGAGGCATCTCAAGCTTTATCACAATGCTGTTAATTTTTTGTTTGTTTGTTTTGTTTTGGTTGATTATGTTTTAATGTCAGTGCATTCATTTGCTAGTCTTAACTTCGAATTGGTACGAATGTTGGCTTCTCTGAGGTACCCATTTGTAAGAGAGGCTTTTCCCATTGGTGAAAGCAGACTCAGCAGCTTTTGAAGTTTGCTTTCACTTCCCACTCAAATGTCTTAGTGCAGCACCAAGCCAATTATATAAATTCATCACGTCACATTTACCGAGGAAACAGCACTTGAGGACCAATTACACTAATCCTGAAATCCCCTTGGTGGCTTAAATATGTTTAAAGCATATTTGCTCTGTGCTATATTTATAGATAGTCTGATTAATTCCCTTAGTCTCTGAGGAGCAACACACACACACACGTATGCTCAGACACACATACACACGCACACAGAAGTAAACATAAGAGCAAATGAAACATGATGCTGCTTTTTGATGCTGTACATACATTAGGCCAAAATTCATCTCTACTGTAAATCTACTGAAGTTCTATATTTATATCAAGGGAGAATATACCCCAGCATTGCTGTGTTCTATCAAAGGGATAAATTAGAGAGTTTGAACCAGTTGCAATAGTGTTCTTTTGTCAACTGGGCTAAAGATAGACAGTCAAAAAGCCTGAGGCTGAATTGATTCAATCTTCACAAGTTATTCTGAGCTGCAGGGATTGAACTGGTCAACACATGAACAGACCTTCACTTTCAATTCCAGAAATGCAGCCACATGCCTGCAGTGGCCCAGGCTAGAAGCTGGGGGGCACAAGAGCATGCCTCCCTGCTCGGCTGGAGCAGACAGTTTAGGGCAAAGCTAGCCCATCCACCAGGTGAGGGGGGGTTGCCAGGGAGGTGGAAAGCATCTTGGGATGCTGCAGGACTGTGAGTTAACTTGAATCTGGAGGGAATCTAGGACAGAAGTTAACAAACTGAGTTAACATAAATCAGTTAAGTCTGATACTACATCCATCCAGGTTTACCTTAAACCAGTTTCAGACATTTTGAAAATGCTTTATGTGCACTGAACTTCTGTTGTGTTACAGATTTGAACTGGTTTCTGATCACTTATCCCAGTTTATGTGTAATTTCTGTCCCTAGCCCAGATGAGCTGTAATGAGAAATAGACTGATGTTTTGTCAAAGATGGCAGGAAGAGGAAAATGCAGAACTGTACCAACCCAGGGTACCAGTAGAAGGCTATGTGCATTTGTGAAGACTGTCTCCTAGAGCTTCCATGTCCACTGAGACACCACTTACTACTAATCAGGGTTCAAACTGTGGGAGTGCTCAAAGGAGCTGAGCCACCCCATAAGAGATGAGACACCCCTGTAAGATTTGAAATTCATAACTGGCGGGGGGGTCTCCGATTTTATTAGGGCAATCATGATGGGCAGTCCAATTTTTTTTTGCAGACCCCTCCAAGAGTCAAAGTGTAGTTTTAACCCTGCAACTAATGGCCCTCTTTGGAGTTGGTTTGCCAAGTCTGTGGCCAACACTTGAAGGAAAGTGGATCATAGGAAAGAAGGACTGGAAGGGATCTCAGAAGGTCAACAAGTCCAGTCTCCTTTAGTCATCCCTTTCTAAAGCATACCAGCCAAGCAACCTGCTGTAGAAAATCTCCAGCAATGGAGATTCCACAATATTTCTACATAGCCAGTTCCAAAATTTGACCAGCCCCATAATCAGAATGTTCTCTCTAATCTCCAACCTAAATTTCTTCCGTTGCAATTTGAGGCCATTGGTTTTAGTCCTGCCCCCTACAGCCTGAGAAAACTCTAACTCCATTTTCTTTATAAATGCCCTACAGGTATTTGATAACTATTATCAAGTCTGCCCTCAGTCTTCTCTTCTCAAGAGAAAAGGATAGTATTCTCTAGGATAAATGTTGACATAACCCTTCCACCTCTGAGAGCCACATTCCTCAAAGGTGTGGATGAATGAGCATTCCCAGGGCTTTCCAGACCACAGGAACTGGAGTTCTTCCAGCCATGGTGAAAAGGTCAGGAAGAACAGCAAAGGCCATCTCCCCTTTTCTTGCACAATCATAGTCTGTTTGAATATTCTGGAGTGGCTGGCCCAAAGAGAATGGAAATAGTGAGCAGTAACTGGTAACACTTTAAAAAAATGATCAGTCCAGTTAACTCTAGCAATATTTCTATGCCAGTACATATAAGATGATTAAATACCAGATGTGTTGATCAGCATAGTAGTTGCTACTGTACATTAGGTATGGAATGGAATGATCATTAATAATAATAAGGTATCATTTAAAGTGAGGGCAAGGATTTTGTAAACAAGCTAAAAGGCCTTTGTGAGCCTTGTATTGATCAGATGGTGGACCGATATTCATCTTATTAAACAAATTTGTTTAGGAAGGTATAGCTGGTATATTCAAACTATATTTCATGAACTTTCATGAAATACTAACACCATAACTTTTAAACTGTTGCCAGTTTGATGACTTTTATAGTAAAATGAATAATAGGGGTGTGCAAAGCTTCGGTCTGCAATTTGATTCAGAGAAGATTTGGCCTGATTTGGAGGCCGAATCACTGTATCTGAATCAAATTGGGAGAAGGAAAAAAAACTTCGAATCAATTTGGAGCCTCCAAATCAATTCAGAAAAGATTCATAAAAGATTTGGAGATTCAGAAGGCAGTCTTTCAGGGGAACAGAAAATGAGAAGAGGGAGGAGGAGCAGGGGGGACAAGACGGACATTTCTAGCTGGCCAGTGACTGTGATCTTTCCCTGAGTCCCCTTACAATCATAGTGCTCTGGGGGAGGGACGTAGATACAGCATATAAGCCTCTGTCTGCAGGCTTTATGTGCTTTTTGTGAGCTGTTTCTGCCTGAGCAACAGCGTCTGAAAGGTACTGGACTGGCTTGGCTTCCTACCTAGCCAGTCCCCTGCTACTTTCTGTTCTTGGAAGGAATTGGATATAGCTTATTAACTAGAATCCCTCTACTTATCCCTATCCAATCCTTTTCTTTCAATGTATATTTGTTCTTGGTTTTTTCCCCCCACATTTTTTAAAAAGAAAGCTGTGTTTTCCCTGGTAGTGTGATCCATCACTGTGCAGGGAAGCACATATGTTACACATACTCACGCACATACATCATAGAAGAAGAAGTCAGAAATTATTAAACAGAACACAACACAGAAGAAGTCAGACAGTCATAGAAGAAGAAGAGATTAGATATAGTTATTATTGGTTATCGTTACATACAAACTAAACACAACACAGAAGAAGAAGTCAGATAAATATTCAGATTATTAAACACAACACAGAAGAAGTCAGACACTGGAGAAGAAGAAGAGATGTTATTTTAGTTACACACAAAACAGTAAACGCAACACAGAAGAAGAAGTCAGACATGGTCATACATCAGAGAAGAAGAAGAGATATATTATTAGTTAGTTACACACACAGACACATTTTCCAGCACAGGAAGATTAATATGAAGAGTGCTGGAAAGGCAAGTGCCAGGTCTTCTGGCAGGGGAGGGAAAGGGGCTAGAGGGGGTAGGGGGAGAGCTGAATCTGCATTTCTGGCCCTCCCCCTACCTCCCCCAAACATAGATGCATCCTCTTTCCTGGAAGCCATGAGTCTTCTGATGCCAGTAGAAGCAAGGAGATGGGAGTATTACCTGTCCCTGTACCTGCACCACCTCCCCTAACACCAGAAATAGGCACCAGTAGCAGAATGACCTGAGCACCCTAGCTAAAGAAATTTTGGGGACCAAGGGGGAATCTGAGTTTGTGCTCCACACCCATCAAAGTTCCCCTTGACCCAGGTCTCCTTGTCAGGAAGGCACCTCAGAGGAGGTTGGGGAGGTAAGTGGCTCAGCTGAGTCAGCTCCTCCTGTTGTTGCACCTCTGCCTGGTGAGGAGGGAGATAAGGCAGAATCCCCACCCTCAACCCAGAAGCGAGGGAGTAGTGTAGTGTGGGATCATTTTGAGGTGGCAGATGATCCCAAGTATGCTATCTACCAGCACTGCTGAAGGCAGCTCAGATGGGGCAAGAGGTGAAACACTTCACCACCACGGCAATGCTGGTGCATCTCAGGAGGCAGCACCCCTTTGCCCTTCTTCCTCTTCAGCCTGGCACCAGTGGGAGCGTGCCCAAAGGGAAGTCTCCCACTCACTCCAAAGGCCCCATCCCCCCAAAGCAGAGGCAGGCCACCATGGAGCAGTGAGGGAAAGCCACAGACAAAGTGGGGTTCATTGCAAGGATGAGTGAGGTCACCCAGAGCACTGGGGAGATGCTTGCTCTGAATGGCCAGCCCTTCTCCTTAGTTTAGTGGACAGGGTTCAAGTGGCTCATGGCCCTTGTGGCCCTATCCTACCAAGTGTCCTCCCTGTATGAGGCATGCAGGGAGTACTTGGGGGAGAAGCTGCACAAGGAAGAGCTGCAGGTAGCCTTGCACTTCACCTTCAACATCTGGAGCAGCCAGGGTAGAGATCACCTCTCCCTCAGGGCACTGGTGCAATGAGTCAGGCCATTGGTGGGCTCTCCTTCAAGCCAAGGTGGGAGGGAGACAGAGCCAAGGGAGATCATAGTGGCCATGAACCTCATGGTGCAGGGGTGGCTCACTGGGCAGTGCAAGCTCACCTGCAGGTTCATGGTCACTGACAGTGGGGCCAATATGGCCAAGGCTGTCCGTGATGCCAACTTTGTTGGTATCCATTGTGTGGCACACAAGCTGCACCTCATAGTCAGGGATGCCTTGGAGGGGGACAAGGCTGCTGGTGATGGCACTGTCACTACCACCCAGATGATTTCAAAATGCAGGAAGGTGGCGGGCTACTTCCACCGCAGCATCAAGGGGGTCAAGATACTGCAGAAGAAACAGGCAGAGCTGAGCATCCCACAGCACAAAATCATGCAGGATGTGGAGACTCAGTTGTACTCCACTTACCTGATGCTCGAGAGGCTGGTGGAGCAACAGAAGGCTATCCATGAGATAGCCTTGCTCAGGGAGATTGGGATCAGCAATCCCCTTAACAGAGCTGAGTAGGATACCACCTCCCAGATCTTGGTGGTCCTCAAGCCCTTATTCCAGGCCACCAAGACCCTCAGGGCTGGTGATGCCCTCCTTAGCCAGGTGATCCCCATAATGAGGGAACTTGAGAACCAAATGGACAAGTTTCAGGGCATTAGAGTTCCTGGCTGGGGCAAGCCACTGTCACCAGACGTGTAGGCACTGAAGGAGGGCATCAGGAGATGGCTGGATCTATTGCAGTCCCGTACAGTCCACATGCTGGGAGGCATGTGCAACCCAAAGGTGATGGTGCGCCTTAACACACACACAGTGTCACCTATGTCCTGAGTTTTGCTTGTCAGCAGCCTGAGGTGAAGTTTCCCAGAAACCCCTGCACCTATCTTCTTGAGTGTTGGCAGACCTCATGCCCTCAGAAGGGGCTACCATCTCTGCAACTTTTATGTGAATCACCCAAAAAATGTCAAAGTTATAGTATTTCAGTGATTCCCCGTTATAGCCTATGGCCAAATCTCCGAATCTCTCCGAATCAGGGCCAAATCTTCCAAGCCGATTTGGCTGAATCAATTTGGAACAGTGATCCAAATATCTGAATCGAATCACTTCCCTCCAAATCGGCCGAATCTGAATCCGAATCAAATTCTGCCCTATTCGCACAGGCCTAATGAATAACTCGCTTTTTAAAAAGTCCTGCTTTTTTAAAGTGTTTTTATTGGAAAGGTTGTACTTCCTAATAATCCCTGTTTGAAGAACTTAGTTCAATTTTAGGTAAATCAGCTTCATAGTTTCATAGTTTATAGTTTCATAGATTTAGGGTCGGAAGGGACCTAGTAGATCTTCTAGCCCGACCCCCCGCCAGGGCGGGAGAACAACAAAACCCCAAAACAAGAAACGGGACTCAAATGAGTCCAGCCAGGTAGGCATCCAGCCTCTTCTTAAAGACCCCCAGGGTAGGGGCCAGCACCACTTCCCTTGGAAGTTGGTTCCAGCTCCTAGCC
>NW_017729026.1:32729745-32732856 GCF_001723915.1 Gavialis gangeticus
GGATGTCTAATCTAAACCTACTCTCCAACAACTTGTGGCCGTTATTCCTTGTTATGCCAGGGGGCACCAGGGGAAACAAGGTCTCTCCCAAACCCTTCTGGTCCCCCCTAGTGAGTTTATAGACGGTGACCAGGTCCCCCCTCAGCCTTCTCTTGTGGAGGCTGAATAGGTTCAGGTCCCGCAGTCTCTCACTATAGGGTCTGCCCTGTTGTCCCCGGATCATGCGGGTGGCCCTCCTCTGGACCCTCTCCATGTTGTCCACATCCCTCTTGAACTGGGGCGCACAGAACTGGACACAATACTCCAGCTGTGGCCTGACCAGCATCGCATAGAGGGGGAGGATCACCTCCTTGGCTCTACTCGAGATTGCACCTGTGGATGCACGATAAGGTCCGGTTAGCCCTGCCAACCATGACCTTGCATTGTTGGCCCATGTTCATCTTGGAGTCAATAATGACTCCAAGATGAACATGGCACATTCAATTATCATCTTTACAGTATTGTCAAGGACCATCAGCTAGGAAGAGAACTATGGGAAGTTAAAGACAAAGCTGAGAGAAAAGTTTGAGAGAGAGGAAGAAGACTTATGATTAAGGTTCTCACTGTGACTTGGGAGTCACAAAGAAATGGAAGGATGTGGAAAGAGAAGGAGAACAATAATATGTGAAGGAGAACTAGGAACCTGGACCTGCAATGTACAAAACATTTTTATTATGACCTTGCTCTGAGTTGATATCTGAAGTCAGTGGGAAGCTTGAGTGTGTGGGGAATGCAGAATTGGGCCTCTACTGTATAAGCAGGAAAACTTCTATTACCACATGGGACATCTGAACAAAATTTACATGGAATGACAGGATGACCCTAACTGAGCAGTGAGTAATTTCATGCAAATTAACAGTAATCAGAAATGACTCCAGGACAAAAAGCATCCTGGAAGCAATGACCTGCTTAGTGAAAAAGAACATGATCATGCCTGAATGACAAGCATTAACTTTTTCACTTTCATACTCCTAACACTTGAGACAGTCACCAGATCATGCGCCATATGCTTTACATGAGTAAAGAGCATGAGAAGCTATTTACCACATGACAGGCTCATGTCTGTCCCTGCACATCATGTTTCCCCTGAGGCCCTAAACAAATTAGACCAGCTCATCACAGTGTAAACAACTTTTCTGGTGACCATAAACAATCAGGTTAAAATAGACAAGCTTTTTTTTTAATTACTTGTCTTACAGATTCTGTTGCCTTAGGCTTCTTTCCTTTTTTTCTTTGCTTGGAAAATAAGAAAATTTCTATACAGATGCTTAAAGAATCGGTTCAGAAAATCTCTTGTCCCACTTGTTAGGAGAATCTGGATTGCAACTCACTAAATATACTGGTTGCTAGGGTTATGTGTTTTATGCATGTTTCTGACACACACGAGTTGAAACTTTTCACCAAAATTTGTCATTTTATTCATATTTAGTTGTAAATAAGTATATGAATATTAAATATAAATATATTCCTTCCTTAACAGAAGGAATCAGAACGTGTGGTAGAGGTGGTATCTTTTATTAGGCCAATTAGATTTTTGCAAAAAAAAAAATTCTTTATTTGTCAGCTTTCAGGCACAAGCACCCTTCTTCAGGCATAGGAGAAAAGATTGTAAACATCTTCTTAGATAGAAATTAAAGTTCATATTTCATAGGAGAGTTGAAAATGTGGTAAAATTTTCTGTCTTGAATAGTTCATTTTATGCAGATTAGGCTCAGAGAAAAGTTGAAATAGTCTGTTTACCTCAAAGTTGTTTGGTGGCAAACAGGATGTAGAATCATATTTCCTTCTGGTTATGATGTTTCATACTTCACAGAACAGTAAAAAGATGGACTGCTCTTCTAGGCAGGAATTTCTTATGTGGTGAAGTATCTCTGGGCTCTGTGATAATGAAATGACCTCAAACAAAGGGAGGTGCAGGGTCTCAGGTTTCAGGTGGCAAAACTTGCTTCCACCTTGTAAAATTATGAAGATTTCATTTTAAAAATTGGCTACAATTCTATATCTTCCATGTATCAAGGTAAACAAACTATTCCAACTTTTCTCTGAGCCTGTTCTGCATAAAATGCACTGTTCCAAACAGCCTCTTATGAAATATGAACTTCCATTTCTACCTAGGAAAACTTTTACAATCTTTTTTCCTATGCCTGAAGAAGGGTGCTTGTGCCTAAAAGCTTGCAAATAAAGATTACTTTTTTTTGCAAAAATCTAGTTGGTCTAATAAAAGGTATCACCTCTACCATGGGTTCTGATTCCTTTTGCCTCTAGACCAATATGGTTACAACCTGGATACCTGCTCTATTAACTGGAATTTAGGGAAAAATCATTACCCATGCATGCATTCAATGAAAAATCCTGAAAAACATTTGGCTTCATAGGCCTGCAACTACCAGCAAGCTCCTCCTCCCACCGTTTCCCAGTCTCACCCCATTCCATGGCTGCACAAGAGCACAGGGGCTGGCAATGAGGTGGAAGACAGCCAGCAGGGCCAGTGGGAAGGACCCAGGGCAAGGGGAAGGGCAAGGGCTCTTCAGGTGACTTCTCCACACCTGGGGGTGGGAAGGGCAAAGGGCAAGTTGTCAAGCCCAAGTCACCAACACCTATGGGAACCAGGTACTCCTCATCAGGGTACACCGCACCCACTCGGCCCATCCCTAGCTCTGCCAGCACAGCTTCCACCGCAGCTGCCCCTTCCCCCTTCCCAGCCTTTACCTACAGGCATGGCGTGAGGTGTTGGTTGCCCAAGAAAGAGGGCCCACATTTTGAGACCTACATGTGGACCCTAGCTCAGGCTGTAGGAGCCCTCAAGATCATGGCAGCCTCCAGGTTACATGGCAAAGGGATGTTCTTTCTTGCCACAGAGGCTGCCATCCTATACATACCATAATCTAAACTCTACATAAGACTACCATCAACCCTGACATAGCACACACCTAACCTCCTAAGCTGTCACATGTAAAACAGGGGAACCATGGCAGCCAATGTCCTGTTTCTATGAAATGTTGTCAATATATGCTCAAGATATCATGGTAAGTAATGGGGGTCCTGATAGTCTTCCTAATCGGGGGGGGGGGG
>NW_017729026.1:32733563-32735454 GCF_001723915.1 Gavialis gangeticus
GAAAAGGAAAAGTTGATGGAGTGGGTGGGGCAGCCATGGGGGGGGGCTGGGGGAGCAGATGGAGATCAGGGGGATGGAGAAGCAGGCAGTGGATGGGGCCTGGCGGGGGTCCCCCATGATCCCCTCCCCCAGCTCCAAGTCTGGCTGCAGCTCCCTCCTGCAGCCACCAGGGACTGCCTGAATCACTGAAGCGCTCTGAATCTTTTCTGAAGATTCAGAGAGCTTCAAATTGATTTGGACCTTTTTATTGGTCCCCTGATTCAATTCAGATTTGGAGATTCGACCACTGAATTGGGCTGAATCTCCTCTGAATTGAATCAGCACCTGAAGCTTCACACAGCCCTAGTGTCTACAGAATTCCCCCTGTGAAAATTTGTGCTCTATGGGCACATCCACACACGCAAGCACATGAACTTGCAGCAGCTCAAATAGAATCAGTGCAAATCTGAGCCAGGGCTTTTTGCCTCAGTGCATATTTTCAGACATGTACTTTGGTGTGAGGCATTTTGTGCCACTTGGGGCAAAATAACGCTGCCTGGCTCCTCACGGATCTGCAGCCAGGGGAGCTAGAGCCTGGGGACAGACAGCACTTGTGCTGTCCCCAACAATATAAAAAACTGCCCTGTCCTGGCCCCATCAGTACAAAGAGCTGCCCTGTCAAGTAGCTCAGGGCTACTCGCTCTCAGGACCTTCTGAGGCCCAGCCAGTTGGTACCTGGGGACATGGCCAGTAGAGGCATCTACCCCTTTGGGCCAGCTGCCAGTGGGCTGTGGCTGCAGAGTTGGCCTTTGTGTGGCACTGTTGCCATATGTGCCCCCTGTCTGGTCATCTGGGCAGCTATTACGTGGAAGATGTTCCCAGTGTGGTGGCCTGCTTTGAACTGTCAAAGCATGTCCTCCTGGCCCCAATTGACCAGGAGGTAAACCACCTCTAGCTGGGTCCAAGGTACCAGCTCTGAGCAGGCTCCTTTGCCTGGGCCCTACCACTTGCCTCCATATCAGGAATTCTGGTGTTCCCTATTTGAAAACTGAATAATCTCTGTTAAAAAGTCCTGAAGTCACTGTGTAAAATACCCCCAAATCAATGTTCCTCCACAATTAAAACAAATGACCACTAGAGAGAGAGAGAGAGAGACAAAGACAGAGAGACAGTGATCAGTCGGGCAATGTTTTACTGATATATCTACAGTGGTAAAGCAATTTGGAAGCCTACCAGTGTCTCTATCATCATAAGAAACTGAATTCTAAATACCTATATGTTTTGCTGTTTGCCTTTGGTATTCTTACCATAGAGCAGATAGAGCTCCCTGTGACCTCTTTACTAACCAGGATGTGGGGACAGCTGCCCCTACAGCTACAACTCCTGCCAGCAGATCTCATCCTGTCTGGCAGCTGGTAATGTAGTGTGTGTGCTGGGGGGATGTGGGGTTTGCAGGAGGAGCTGGGAAGGAGGGTGGGGGGATGTGGGTGGCTGTGTAGGGATGTGGGGGGACATAGGGTAGGTGTAGGTAGATTGTGGAGGGACTGTGTGGAGGGGGCTGCTCAGGAGGGGTGAGGCCCCTGCCCCCCACAGGGCACAGCCCCCCTGCACAGCTCACAGACTTCCCCCCACAGAGCTACAGCCCCCCACAGGGGCCACATACCCCCAACAGGGGTTACAGCCCCCCCCCAACAGGGGCCACATGGCTCCCACAGGGACTACCACCTCTCCCCTGCAGGGCCCACATGCCCCACCCTCTCTTGCCCCCCAGCCCTCTGGATTGCTGCCCCATCTGACCCCACCCCCTCCAGGCCCCACAGCCCCCATGATGGCTGCCCCAGCCAGCCCCACCTCCCAGCTTACACCCCAGCCCCAGCCTCCTGGCACTTCAACCAAAAAAAAAAAAAGGTTT
>NW_017729026.1:32735520-32738946 GCF_001723915.1 Gavialis gangeticus
GTTACCCCCCCGGCCCAGCCTCCTGGCACTTCAACCAAAAAAAAAAAAAAGGTTTACACTCACCGGCAGTAGCAGGGGCTGTGGAGGCTCTGGGGCCTTGTGGCAGAGTCCCCCTATGCAGCACAGGGCAGTGGGGGGCAGTGGGGCCCAGCCCTGGCCATGTGGTACCCACACTGCCACTGCCCCATTGCATGGGTGCAGCTGGGGTCAGCAGGGCGCTGTGCAGATCCGCACACTGTTGGGCAGCTGGGGTGGCTGCAGATGTCATCCAAACCCCATGCTACATGGGGGGCTCTGCCACATGGCCCCAGTGACCCTGACAGCAGCTGCTATTGATGGTGAGTGCAAGGGTGTTTTTTTTAATTGCTGAGATGCTGGGGCTGAGTGAGGCAGCCATTGCGGGGGCTTGGGGGTTAGGCAAGAGATGGGGCTAGATGGGGCAGCCATCAGGGGGATTTGGGCAGCAGGCGGAGGATGAGGCCAGGCAGGGCAGCCATCAGGGCGGCTTGGGCACAGGCAGGGGGTGGGGCCAGGTGTGGCAGTGATTGGGGGGCAGGTGGAAGATGTGGCCAGGTGGGGCAGCAATTAAGGTGGCTGGGGGACTGGGAGGGGCCAACAGAGGTCCTCCCATGGTCCCTGCCTCCCTCCTCCAGCGCCCCCACCCCCTACTTAGCAGCAGGAGCCTGGGTACTGCTCCCTGCAACTGGCACGCTGCCTGCCCTGCATGGGCAGGCAGTGTGCTTCAGCAATGGGGTGAGTACCAGCCATAGAGATGCTCTGGCTGGCTACCAGAGCATCTCTGTGAAGGACCAAGCCTCTGGTTGCCTCAGGGCATGATCCAGGACTGTGCCCTGCCCTGCTTTTATCCCCCTCTGGTTTTTTGAATCCTGGATATCCTGGGGAATATTTTTTAATTCCTGCACATGCCTCTTGCAGCATCTCAAAGGGCTTGGAGAGGCTGCAAGATGCACGTGCACGCTCATATAGATATGCCCTATGGGGTGTCCTGGCTCTGGTCAATAATGATACAGATATATTGGTGTAATGACACCAATTTGAAACTTTATTTTAATTGTAATATTGAAATCAAGTTTATATTAATAAATTAAGCTAAACTGATTTAAGGGGGATTGAAATCAGTTTAAGTCCAGCTAAATCTAGGCTACTTGTTGTTGTGATGTGCCTTCCTCACTTGGAATATTTATTCACGCGTGGCCTTGGCATGGGCACCTGGTGATAGGCACAGGGAGGCTTCACGCAACCTCTGACAGGAGCCTCAATTACCCCAGGGAGGACCCCAGAACTCACCTGCCATGACTTTGAGTGTATCTCCAGTGGTGGGGTCTACCGTTGGTGGTCCCTCAAGATTGGTTGTTCCTCCTGACAGATATTTGTGGGGCTCCACCTCCCCTACAACCCTTCCATACGCCAGCCTCTGATGGGCCACCTGATCTTGATGCGGCTTGACCTCCGGTCTTGATGATCCTTACCAGTTGCACGCTGTCAGGTACCAGGTCTTTTCCTTCCTTTTTTAATGGACTACAAGTCCTTTGGGTGTTCCTTTCTCCTGTGGTCTCTCCCACTCAATGCCAGCTGCCTGTCAACTCTTGTGAGTGGCCTTTGTAGTTCAGTTGTCGCTTGGACCTCTCGAGGTAGGGTTATCAACAAAATAAAATAAAACAACAAAACAAAGTAGAAGACAACAGAGGAATATGCACAGGCCAGAAGGAAATGAAAAGGAAGGACACAAAAAGTAAAGGCAGGTAAAGAAGAAAAAGAGATCAGGCTGAACAGCCTCATTATTCTCTCTGCTCTAGAGCCTGTGCCTGGCCACATCCCCCAATGCTCTACCTCTGTTGAGAGCTTCCTCCACTTCTCTCTGAGTCAGTTTCTCTTCGAGTCAGTTTCTCTCCCACGACCCGGTCTATGAGTGTCCAGTGTGGAGAGCTTCCTCCATTTTCTGTGCTTCCCCCTGCTCTTCCCTGAGTGGGGTCTCCTCTCACACACCAGTGCTGCCCGTGACTAGCGTGGAGGCTTTCTGCAGCCGCTGCTGCTTGGGGTGTCCCTGCCCGATCAGGACTTCCCTTTTCTCACTGGCACTGCCTGCTGCTGGCGTGGAGAGCCTCTGTAGCATCCACTGCCTCTCCCACTCTCTCCCACTCCCAGCTGGTGCTGGCTTTTATCCCAGCTGGCTGGCGATCGTCTGTGACATCACTTGCTGGCTCCAGCTATATATAAGTGCATCTGATGAACCGCGTGGGTTTCTCTCATCGGCGTTGTTCGTCTGGAGTCCTAAAGTGGGTAAGTAGCCCTTGATTTCAGGGTTTCTCCTCTGGGGGTGCATAGCCCCCATGCTTGTACCCCTGGGACATGTGACTAGACTGATTTTAAATTGTTCTAGTTATAACAGTGTTGCTTCTTAAAAATAAACAAGCCTTCCATCACCAAGATCAAAAGATCTTTTAAATTAAATCCATGAGTAATAATAGTTCTGTAAAGAGCTGTTTGGTCTCTGAGTCAGGCCAACATAACACACTGATTTCAATGCAATATTCTTCAGAATTGTGACATACTTTGATTCGATAATATTTCACAGAACATTCTTAATGGATGTAAAATTCAAATGAAACTTAGGGAGATTTAATCTTTTTGTATAAGTTTCTTGTGCATAAAACTGAAAGAAGGCTAACTCATGCACAGGCCTCTAAGACATAACTCTGTCTGACTTTCAGATAATAAATATTTAAATTTGGTGATGAGAATTCTTTTTTTCTGAACTGTGGTTTACAGATGAGAGGTGTTTTATTTATTTTCCCCTTCATTTTATCAAACATCACATTGTGGGAGTGAATCACTGATATATACCAAACTACAAATTTTACTGGCACTGTCTGAAACTTGGACTGCAAACCCAATCCTAAACTCCTTATGCAGGCACAAATGTCATAAATAATCTCCCAGGCATCAATGGTTCATCTTTAAAATTATCATTTGATAACATAAAAATTTAAAAAATGTAAATGTTGTTACTAATATGGTATTAGACTTCTCATTTCAAGCCATAACACAGCATAATAGCAATACAGTAATGAGGGAGTTACCAACCTGCAGAAAAACCATTAAAAAAATGTAATACAGACTGCACCAACTCCCAGAATGCCACGGCCTATACCCTATAGAGTTTCTGACCTCCTTTGTAGATTAGTACATAAGGGAAATTACCATGGTATAATTGTATTTGCTGTGCAAAACTGGTATCAAAACCTAGGGGCACCTGTATACATCATGGGGTTTAATCCTCATTAAATTAAATAGGTTTATAAAATATGTCGCATCAGTGTTCGCATGTACTAGGTTTTTGAATGAATTAAGCTTTGGAGCATTGCAAGAGTGTTTGCACACATGAGGTTTTCGAACAAATTAAGC
>NW_017729026.1:32743946-32747019 GCF_001723915.1 Gavialis gangeticus
GGTTTTTGAATGAATTAAGCTTTGGAGCATTGCAAGAGTGTTTGCACACATGAGGTTTTCGAACGAATTAAGCCAGTCCCTGGCTAGCACCATGGAAGAATGGGATGGTCCTGCACGGCCCGCCTCGCCCCCCCCCTCGGCCCAGGGCCCCCCACCCCGTGCCCTGCCACACAGCTGTGGAAGCAGGCAGCTGGCGCACAGCACAAGGAAAAAAAAAAGCGGAAGCAATTTGAAAGCAGCAGCATTTCCAAGGGGTAAACTACAAAAAAGTTGCAGTGCCATCTGGTGGACAAAAAGCTCTTTACATGTCTTTGAGTGCCTCTGTGTTTGCACACAATAAATCCATAGACATAACGCTTTAATTTGTGGTGAGGCAAACTAAACTATGTCCGAGGAGTTTTAGTTTAATGCACCAGAAAGATTTTTAAAGTGTCTGGAAAACCTACTTGTGAAAACAGTCACACCACTGCAGTGCAAGAAAGGGCAAAAAATATAGTGTGTACAAACGCCCCAGATTTCTTAACTCTCAGGGCTGTGGCCATGCACCACTTACATAAAAAGTATTTATAAATCACTCCATAGCATTCACTGTAGATCCCCCAAGACGCATAATCCCTGAAGAAACACCTAAGTGATCCTAGTCCTCATAGGGCGTGTCTACACCTGATGCTATATTGTTGTAACAGCGCACTATGTTGATGTAACATGGGCAAGAACTATGATGTTGCAGCTATGTCACCATACCAACACACTACTTTGTGTGTCACTATGTTACCATAGCAACACATGTAGATGCACCCATAGTTACCAAGGAACTTATGCTGTACCTCCCTTTAAAGGTCTTATGATGAGTGGCAAACACAGGCTGGGGAAAAAAGTTCACCCAATTTTTTAAGCTAAGTCAATGTTCCAGAGCAAGGCCCGGGAGTAGGAGACACCTTTGAGGATGATCAGCTGTGGAAGACAGTATTTCAGGCTTACAGAAACAGGTACTAATTAGCATTTGGCAGGAAGCAAAAAAGCCTCAGGAGAATACCAAAGGATTTCATCAGGATAAATTTGTACAAGAATTTTTAAGCTGAAGAGCACCAGGTGCCATTTTCTGAGGTCCTTTTCTGTTACTGAAAGAGACTGGCCTATTTCCTCATGCACAGGAGAAGGGGCAAATTTGTATAATGGTTGAATGGTAGCTTAAAAGTGGACTTTTCAGGAAGCAAAAAAAGGCTTGCATTTAGGAGAAAAGAGAGTTTCCTGAGTGAGATGCATGAAGTCTTGCAAGTCTCTCTTCGGGTTTCACAAACTAGTTTAGTTTGACAGTATTTCAAATTTGAAAAATAGTTTGCCTTCTTTGGTGACTGTCCAAACTCTGCCAAAAAACAGTTAGTAGTCCTGATACCTCAGCAGTTGCTCCATGCCTTACATTCCGTCTCACTCAAAACTTACACCAGCTTTTCTTCAAGGGTCTCATTGTGTAATGCAAGCATCTCCTTTTCTATGCTCTGCCATGGTGGTGTGTAACAAGGAACCCAACTCTGTTACTCAGACACAATGGAGAGGGAGGTTAGGGAAACGTTCTTTTACTAGGGCCCAGGTTATGGGACTACTGAGGTAGGACTGAGATGGGAGGAAAACCTAATTAGCACATCCTGGGTGTGTACAAAAGCAGTCCACATGGGCCATGTCCAGATGAGTGTGGACGTTTGTTTCCCCAGGGACAAGTAGCAATGGCACAAAATTCACAAAGTGTGCCGCTGTTACTTGTCCCTGGGGAATGCCCATGCCACACACACTCTAGTATGCAGCAGGTTACCCCAGGTGAGGTAGGGGAGGCTGAAACTGGAAACTGTGCTGGCCCCAACAGCCTTACTGGAGGTCCTGGGGACTTCTGGGAGCTGCAGCCATGGCACTTCTGCAGCTGGGAACCTGGCTGACAGCCGGAGCATGGCTCTGGCCAGCCATGCTCTAGTTTTGGGCGGTGCTCTGCCGCCACATGTGCTACCCTGCTTTTTTTTGGCATGGGTTTTTTTGACCCCAGGATCTTCTGGGGCCAAAAAACCCTCTGTGTTGCAAAGCAGTGGTGAAGGGAACGCCTGCATGTGCAGTGTGTGGTGCCACAGATGGGTCTGTCGTACCACATACTGCACATCCACACTCGTCTGGATGCAGCCATAAAGGTGGGAGACCAGACAGAAGGTATTAAAAGAGAAAAGACTGTAAAAGACATCTGGGATGAGGCTGGGGATTGAATATTAAGCCATCTCAGAAGCAGCCAGTCAAGCCAGATGGGAACTGTAACAGGGAGCCAGGGAGGTCCGATTAATTTAAAAGAATGCAGCAGGCTAAACCAGCTGTGTGTTGCTGCAGAGGCAGAAGTATAGACTGGCCCTTAACTAAGAGGGTGAAACCCGCTGTGTGTGGCTGGGGGAACCACATGATAGAGAAGGGTGTGGGATTTCAAGGCATATAAGCCCAGGCCCTGAGCCAGAGCAGGCAGTCAGACCATGCAGGGAGAGGAGCCCTACAGGAAACCTGCCTGCTTGAAGCAGTGTCCAGGGATACCCAAGCTACCCACAAGGGTGACAGTGAGGCTAGCATTGGGAATTATATTTTGTGGTAGGATACTGACTGACAGAGGGAACAAACTTTGTGAAAGTGGTTTGCTTATATTTTGGTTGTGCCGGTGTTTATGCTTGTTTGTGTTTGTTGAGAACTGGAGGACTGGGAGCAGTTATAGGGGTGAAGGAGACCACAAACAAGATATCTGGAAGGTACCCTGCTGTGGTGAGGCTGAGGCCTGAAGAGTCAGGGCCCGAGTCAGTGGACTTGGGCTGAGGGGCCTCAGCTAGAGGAATAAAAAGGCCTGAGGATGAATAGGTTGAAGCCTGGACAGGGGTCAGGGTCCAGAGGGCCCAGTGTTAGTTCAGGGCAGAAAGAGACAGGGCATGGCAGGGGGGTCGGACTAGATGATCTGCTCAGGTCCCTTCCGACCCTAGAAACAATCAAAGTATGAGACAGAGAGACTTTGAGTGCTGCAGGCTAAGTCCCAAGTCAAATAGGCAGGGTTGAGACCACA
>NW_017729026.1:32752019-32765787 GCF_001723915.1 Gavialis gangeticus
GAGACAGAGAGACTTTGAGTGCTGCAGGCTAAGTCCCAAGTCAAATAGGCAGGGCTGAGACCACAGAGTAGCAAAAGAACTAGGAAGAGCACCTAAGGCTCACTAGCCTCTAAGGGCAGCCTCCCTTCTTCATTACCACCATCAAGGTATGGCAGAAGAGACATCAAGGGAAGACCCTGAGAGGCAGAAGCGAAGGCTGGACAGGACTAAGGTGGCCATCAAAGTGGTACTATGGCAACCCTAGGGGACATCCAGACACACAGTGAAAGGGAGAAAGTTGTTGTTTCTCTGTATCCAATGTTATCTACAGCTATTGAAGAAATATAGAACCTTAATAATGGAAGTAACAAGAAGTAAGCCGCATTTTGTTATAAAACTGTTTAACTCCTTGAATAAGGCCAGCCAGGATTACAAACAGCATTACAATAAACAGACAGTAAGCAGCATTATAAACATGTTTTGTCTCATGTAGTCTGTTTGACACATAATAGTAGTTTAAAACATTTCTGAAATGTTTTGCTTATTTTATTAAACTTTTAAAGACAAGACTGTTATTATTAGTATTATTATGATTATTGCTGTGACTATTATGGGGAATATTTTTTCAAAAGCAACAAAGATGGATGCTAAAATATCATAGTAGCACTTTGTGAACTATCGTGGTCTCTGCAAATCTAATTGAAAATCCTGACCTTATTATGCAGCACCCTTAACAATTTAGGACATATCTATCTCCTGCTATGCTGCCCTTTGGACTATATAGCTGGAGAAATCCAGTAAAAGATTTTCAGGAGCTGAAAGCACTATGTCTTCATAATGAAAACACCAGATATGGAATGAATTGCCAAAAAAATATCAGATAGATCCAAAAGGAAATGTTAAATCCATCTTATAAAGTTTTCACAGCAATGATTCAAAAACCCCCATATGCCCTCCTCATGAGGCAACCTGAGAAAAGGATAGACATCACCCTTTAAGAATAGTTGTGCTCTCTTCAGAGCAGATGATCAGTACTTTAATGTATTTATGTGCCTAAGCAATCTTGTAGTAAAAAGTAGTACAAAGTTTGATGTAGTGCTCAAGCCTGGACACTACTGTCTTGGTAATTGCTTTGTGGGAAATGTAGCCTTCTTGTTCTTTCAGCCAAGGAGACGTTTGTGGATAGGTTTCCTCAGGGAACAGGAAAGGGATTTACAGAATGAATGGGTACTCTGGGAGCATCTGTGAACAAGAAAAGTTCAGTAGGGTAACAAAGAGGGGCGGAGGGGGACCAGAACACCAGGCCCAGATGTTGATCTGGAGGAGGGTTCAAAAGTAGCCATAGCTGCACTATTGATCCCTCCTTTTACCCCTCCCTGATCAGCAGCACATCCTCTCCCTTCCCATTACCCCCACCCCCCACCACCACTCTGACTGTCCCTGGCTACTCTGGGACTGGGGATTAGGGGGAACCAGTGGCAGAGGGTGGATTCCTCCATTCCTCCTCTCTGCATGGTCTCTCTGGGTGCTCCCTGCCAGCATGGGAGCAAATTCAGGGAGGAGCAGGCTCCATGTTTGCTCCCATGCTGGCAAAGAACACGTAGGGGAGATGGGCAGAGTGAAGGAGACCTGGAGCCTGCCTCTACCCCTGGATCAGCCTGGGACAGAAGGGACAGTAATGGCAGTGGGTGGGGGAGTGAGGAACTCATGGGAGAAGACATGCTGCTAGGGAGGGAGAGGATGGGAGGGGAGACGTTCTTTCTTAAACAAGTCCCCCAGTACTGCTCTCAGCAAAAGCGGGGTGTACCTCTCTAGTTCTGTATCTGAAGAACAAGGGGCACATGTACACAACACGGGTTTTAATCCTTATTAAATTAAATAGGTTTATAAAATTTGAACTTGTTTATTTTGGTGTGTTGCATCAGAGATTGCACGCACTAGGTTTTCAAATGAATTAAGCTTTGGAGCATCACATCTGTGTTTGCACCTGTATTTTCAAATTAATTAAGCCCAGTCCTCAGCCAGGGCTGCAGGAGAGCAGGACAGTCCCACACTGCCCCACTTGCCCTAGGGCCCCACACGTACCCCATGCCCGTTGCCCAGCCATCAAACTGCACAAGAAAAAAAAAAGTAGAAGCAATTCAAAAGCAAACCAATTTGAAGGGGTGAACTACAAAATTGTCGCAGCACCATCTGGTGGACAAAGAGGCTTATTATACATCTTTGAATGCCTTTGTGTTTGCATGCAATGAATCCATGGATGCAACGCTTTAATTCCCAGTGAGCCAAACTAAACTACATCCAAGGAGTTTTAGTTTAATGTGCTAGAAAGACTTTTAAACATCTGGAAACGCCATTCATGCAAACAGTCATGCAACTGCAGCATAAGAAAAGGCAAAATATGTGGCATGTACAAAGGTCCAAGAAGAAGAGAACTGTCAGCTTGGTACCTGTGGTAGGAGAGAGCGCTTCACCTCCAAACCCACATCCTCTGAGGTGAAGAACTAGTATGCTGCCCCAACTTCACAGAAGAAATGGCTACTGCATTGGTGGAAAAGGTGATAGTGTGCACTCCAAAGGACTGAGACTACTAATTACAAGAGGAAACAAGGATGGTTGCTGTCAACAACTCCCTTCTGTGGGGTTCAGAGATCCATTAGCAGACATGGCCTGTTGTCTCAGGGGGTCTGCTGCTTACCTGGAGACAAGATCAAAGATATAGAAAGGTTGCCAAGATCCACCATCTTCTGACTATACCCCATGTTGTTCAATCTTATGGGCATTAACAATACTGCCTGGCAGTAGAGCACACTTTAGGATTGTAGGTATGAAGGTAAAGGAAGCAAGGGTTCAGGTTGTGTTCACATTTATCCAAATGGATAAGCAGGAACATGTGCATCATAGAGATCAGCATGAACAGGGGTTTGAACTAGATGACATTAGAAGGTTCCTTCCAGCCCTATTTTTCTATGATTCCACTGTCATATAGTTGTTCTACATGTGGGGTAAGCACAGGCTCATGTGGAACTGCAGTAGCCAATATTTTAGTCTCTGTGACTGCAGGGAATGGAGATCTTAGGTGATCATTCTTAAGTGTATAAGGGCATTATTTCTACTTATTTTGGAAGATATTTTTAAATGACTAAAGGCCAACTTTTGACCTTAGATTTTTACATATGGCTTCTATTGACTTCAAGGATATATGCCATAAAGAATAGAATTTAATTCTGCAGAATAAATCCTGCACATATGTGCACATGTACACATCTCAAGGGCAAGAAAGATTCCAATTAGAGCTTGTAGGAATATGCTGATTCAGCAAAGAAATTCCAGAAACTTACCAGCTTTGATAGAACTTTCACTGAGAACAGGTACTCGTGTCCACAAGGGAAATTCAGTTTCATTCAGAAAAGAAAAAAATAAGATCCCCAAATTCTTGTGATAAAAGCAGTCACCTGAGATGTGAGTACTCGAGTTCAAGTCCTTGATTACTATGATTCAAATCATCATTTTGAATGGTGCCATCTCACAACCTCCACTCAAGACTATAAAATCAGGTTTTGTGTCTCCTTTTGGAGTTTTTTGTGCATAAATAATTCAATATTTATTGGGCCTAGGAGAAAGTAAAACTGTATAGCCCCCTGCAAAGTTTTTGATATAAGATGCCATGTCTAGATCCTGCTTCAATTAATACTTTAATTATGTACAAAGTGGGAAAAAATCAGAGGCTGAAAAGGAATGACTTCTGAATAACCGCAAATAGCCTGAGAATCAAAGAACTCATCTGGGATATTGGAGGCTCAAGTTCAAATCCTTGATCTGAGGGGAGTAAACCTGGAATTTGAATCTAGGTCTCCCATAGTCCTGGTAGGTAATCAGACAGTAAGTCTACTGTGGAGTGTGCTATTCCTCTTTATTTTCTGTGAACAATATTTAAATGTCTTACTATGTTTCACTGTAGAACAAGAACATTTTGAAAGGTTAAAAAAGTTCCTGAGAGGAATTCTTAGGGTGATGTCTTTTATTGGACCAAATGTATAGTTGGACTAGTTTAACTCTATCCTAGTGCTGAAACTCAAGGTCTCAGAAGCTCTGAGTGAGCTGGGTTCTTGTTTTTCAAGAAATAGGGAAGCACATAGCAAGGAAGCGATAACTTATCTATGGTTGTAACAAATTTTCATTTTCCCCCTCATATTTATACAAGCAATAAAACCTATTTAAAAGCCATACAAATTTCAGTTTATGGCTGGAAAGACATCTCCCTTTATCTGTATTGTTTCTATAAGTGTCAAAACAGACTGGTATTTTATACCAGTAAAAATGAATTGCATGCCAAGAAAAGCAAGACACAAAGCAAAATGAAGCTAATCAAATATAAGTCTAAGTCTCAGTTATCTGCCTCTAATCCTGAAACTGGACCAGTATTAAATAGCAGGCAGACCTCCGAAGTCTATTTCCAAGGTTTTCTTTATATTAGACTAGCCAGATTTTGACACCCTTACTTAGACTAGTCCCTTACTTCACAAGTGATCTCATATGTTTCAGTGACTGAGAGATGTAGCCCAAAATGAGCAACATAAAGTTGTAGCCCAAAATGAGCAACATAAAGTTTTTATGAGCAAGATGAGCATTTTCCAATAGAACGGTTTTCCATTAAAAATGCTTATCAAAACCAAACTTTTTGCAGAGTTGTATCCATTTTCATAAAATCCATTTTGGAAAAAAAAAAGAAAAAAGTATTTGGATAAGATTACAATATTTAATTGCAACATTTTTGGAACGTAACATTTTGGTTTCTTTCTTTTCTGTTATTGTTCCGAAACTAGTTGTATTTTATTTTATTTATGTCCTTTTTAATATATTATTTCAAAATTGAAAAATGATTAAGTCAAAATATTTTTTGTAATTTCCCAGGAAATCAAGAAATTCTTTGTTTTTGTTCTGATTTAGAACAATTCAGATTTTGAAATCATAGAATTTCCTGGGAGAAACAAACTCCAATTCCTGATCACATCTAGTTCTTACAATATTAGAGTTCAGAAAAGTTTAAAATATTATGTTTTATCATTTTTCCAGAAAACATTTAGTTATGATATACTATTAGATTTTTTTCCTCCATTGAGTAAAAGTGAAAATTCATACAAGCAAAACTTTGAATAAATATTCACAAATAGCGAATGTAAGGAAAAACAACCAGGCAAATGTGAAAGTAGGCTGTGACTCACCAAACTGTTCTAACAGGTTTTTTTTTAACTAAATTGAAATGGTTTCATTCCTCTTTGACCTTATAATACAAATATGGCTCTGTTTCAGCAAAGTATGTAGGCACAGCTGTAGGTCCAACCCTATTCACCAAGCACTTAAACACCTTCTACCACCAACTTAAAAAAAAAGATGACCAGAGGATGAAAACTAAGCAGAAGACCATTTCTTCTCTGAAAAACAGATTCTTTATGACCATTGGTGATGTGTAGGGGTTGCACGCGGGTGCACATGCCCTCCCGAGCATGGTGGTACACCCCCTACTAAAAAGCACCACCAACAGTGTCAGTGGCACCTGCGAGTGGTCACTGCTCACCACCCCCTGCCCTTGCTGCTGACACTGCCGGGGCATCTGCAGGAAGTCAGCAATCGCCTCTGGCCGCTGCCAACACTGTCAGTAGTGTCTGCGGGTGGTCGCCAACCCCTGGTCAGTACTCACCACCTCCCCACCACCACTGACGGCAGCATCTGTGGAAGCTCACTGCTTACCACTGCCATGCTCCTGCCACCACCAGCACCTCCATGTCCCCCCAGCCACCAGGGGCATGCGTCTTTCATGTTTATGATTATATTTTATAATTGAGTATTTTTCCTTTCCTGCATTTCACCTTGTTTTCCTTATCTAGCATTTTACTTTTTAAATATGATAAAGTATGTGCAGTATCCAATAGTATAAATAAAAATATCAAACTCTCAGTATCACATCCAGCTGATCCTTAAAGTATGGACCCAAAAGAATGAGAGTGTTTGGATTGATTTCAGTGAGAACAGGTTATGGTGCTATTTGTGCTTCATTTTAATTTCATTAATTGGCTTATTTCTATATGCATGTGATGAGTAAAAAAGTCTGAGTCATCACTCCAACACTCTTCTTGATATTCCTTGTTGCGATGCTACACCTGATCATCAACGAGCTTCCAGTTGGAGTGAAGCTAATCTACCAAACAGATGGTAAAATGTTTAATCTCAGCTGAGTCTGAGTCAAAACCAAGACTACCCTGACCTCGCTCATTGAGCTCCAGTATGCTTATGATGTTGTAGTATGTGCTCACTCAGAAGCAGACCTTCAGGCAATCACTGATGTCTTTATTGAGGCATACAAGGAAATGGGACTCACGCTTAACATTCAGAAAGCTAACATTTTTCATCAACAAGCTCTTAATGAGCAATCCCCAGCTTCAGTAATTTAGATTTACAGTGAGACTCTGGAAAATGTTAAGTATTTCCAATACATTGGAAGCCATCTCTTGCAGAAGGCTGACATTGATGAAGAAATCCAGTGCTGTCTCAAATGTGCAAGTGTAGCCTTCAGCCACCTGAGGAAATAGGTGTTTGAGGATCACAACACCAGATTCAAAACCAAGCTCGTGGTTCATCAGGCAGTCATGATCCCCACCTTAATGTACAGAGCTGAGCCATGAGCAATGTACAGGACACACCTCAGCTTGCTGGAGAAATATCATAAGCGCTGCATTTGGAATACCCTTTGAATCCAGTGGGAAGACAAATACACCAATATTAGCATCCTCTTGTGGGAAAACACCATGGCCATTGAGGTGATTGTGCCCATCTAAGCCCGAGCAACTACTCCCGAGCAGCTCAGGGCCAGGTGGTCCACACTCGGGCTTTGTCTACCTCAGGCACTAGTATCTCCTGTGTGCCGTCTCATGGGAAAATCCCATTGCTCACCTGCCACATCTTGCTCTTAAAAGATCATGCAGGAGGCTCCTGTATGACCTGGACTCATAAGAGGGCACTCCAGATGGATGTACCTTGGGGCTCCACCTTCCCTAAACCCCTTCCAAGTGCCAACTTGTTGCTCACATGCCCCTCAGTAGACGGTCTGGATTCCTCAATGGTCTGGAGTACTGTCTCACCCTGACTGGGCCTGCTGTGACTCCTAGCCAAGTTGAATGGCCTTAGCAGTGGCTTAGGCTCTGCTAGGGACTGGCCAGGGTTATCTCAGGTTCATCTCACCTCGATATCTTTAACCATATGAAGGATTCATAGACATAGATTTCATAGACATTCAGGCTGGAAGGGACCTCAGAAGATCATCGAGTCCAGCCCCCCGCCCAAAGGGCAGGAAGTCAGCTGGGGTCACAGGATCCCAGCAACATGAGCATCCAATTTGCTCTTGAAGGAGAGGTCTTGTTCTCTGAGACTACCTCATTTGTTGAACAGGCCCTTGGGTGCTCACCTTAATAGATTCTTCCACCCCAGAGTCCCCAAGAACTCCTGGCCTCTCAGCTCTGGTCATGGTGGTAACAGTATGTGGCCTCAGTGTTGGGCCCCAGGAGAAATGAACACAAAACAGAAACTAAACATAGAAAACTGGGAGGGAGTGCCTTTCCTTGCACTCAAGTGCCACCATCCGGTGCTGGACCTTCAATTCCTTGGGCTTCCCCATTTTCATCTTGCCAGGCATCATCCTCCCACCGGGTTCTGTTCTTTTCAAGGATCTCCCTTCCTCAAGGGTTTAGTATGGCCGGGAGTGCTAGGCAGGAGCTTATAGCTGCTTTGCAGCTGCTATTGCCTCCTGTCTTGCTGTCCTGCGCTGGCTTTTGAATGTCTTTCTCAGTACCAGATGATGATGTCATGTCCCCATGCTGCAAGACCCCTTTTTTCCTTCAGCACTTAGTCTAAAAGCTTTTGCATAGTTTTTGTCTGGGTTGTGCTCCCCATGCTGTTCTGACTCTGTCCTTGGCCTTTCTGATTATTGTCTGATATCTGATATTTTCTCTTTCTTCTCCCAAAAATAAGGACATGCTGCTCCACCAGTCAATGTTATATCCAATATTCAGGCCCCAGACAGCCTTCATGGCATAGCTTTTTCTCAGCCTTGTTATGGGGATCTGCTTTTTGGGTGGTGTACTTTATTGTTTTGGCCTTTACTTCTAAACTAGCTGAAGTACCTGTTCTTTGCCCACGCTGTTATTTTTGTAATTGCAGTGTTTGTTTATTTTCAAAGAACTTAGTACAACATATTTAACATGAAATATTTAACATGGATAGGAAAAGAAGGCAAGCATCAATATAATAATGGCAATTGAACTGAATTCACTGGATCCAAAATGAAGTGGTACCAGTTTGCTATCTGAGAAGTGAAGTAATTCCAGTCAACAGAAGCCCCAAAAAGGGTCAAGTGAAAAATAACCTGCCTATAATTTTCCTCAGGTAGTATTCAGTGATTTTGGAAGGTCTAGAGTAGATAGAACCAGCCATTCTCAAGTTATAAACGAACATACATACATACATGCAGACAGACCTATACTTCATTTTATACATATAAGTAGGAGGGCACGTAACTACTCCTTCATGTGACCTCAGTGGAAAGGCAGCTGTTCTGCTCACCAGCCACTTACAATCCACTTGTCTTAGCTCAGCCCTTCAGCATGATACAGCCTAAAATTGTGACATCCTGTGTAAGTTATTCCAGAAAGAAAGAAAAAACATATTTTAACAAATTGTAAGTGATCTACCCCTGTTTACATATTTACCTATTGTCCATCTGTCAGAATATTTTCACATCAGCAATACAAGCCAATTATTTTCTTGCCTGATTTCTGCCAAACACCCAAGAGGGCTTCTTTCAATGAGCCCTTGGGGAGCACCTATTCTTTCTGTGGAACTCGCTGGCTGAAGCAGTCCCAGTCCATTCTGCTTTAATGGGGAATTTACCTCTGGGATAATTTCTATGTCCTCACTTTCCACAACCATATTGTTGGTTTCTGACACCAGAGACACTCAAATCTCATCCCATTGCAACACTGTCAGATGATCCTTATTAGATAACATTGGACTTAGTGCTGGGATTCAAGCTTTCTTTCTTAATCTGTATTTAATTCACCTGGGAGGAAATCTGGGAGGGAATCCACTTGCTAGAACAGTGTTTCTCAACCATTTTAGACTCAAGGCATCCATTTTTACAATCAAGGCACTCCTCAGAAAATGCCAGCTCTTAGCTTTCATTCATTATTTGACTACAAAAATAATAAAGCAATAATAGAGCAATTCTGTTGCAAAAAATTTAGAACATCCACAAAAGGTCAGAATATTTTAACACTATGGATTCCTATTTAAAATCTCTAGGCTTATCTTGTGAAATGTGTGCAGGTGTCCACACACCTAACACTGCTAATGTTACACTGAAACCTCCTGTGCTCTTGGAAGGATCTCATGGCATATCACAGCACTCTGGCTGAAATAAGTGCACTAGAACCCCTCTTACTGTCATGGACTTTTGGTTTCTTCCTGGATAAACATCAAGCCACTTAAAAAAAATACTTCATTATCAAATATTGATTACCAGTCATTATTTTTAGAAAAGAGACAGTGCATCAACAAGTAATGTGCTTCACTGATGTGCTCACAAGTCACTCATCCACTGTTAAAGGAACCTTCTTTGTATTACAAACATATCATTTCCTGCCAAATTTTCTACATCTGACTGGCACATTGCCCAATAGAAATTCTCTCTTAGCCTGGGAAAACTTTTGCAACCCCAAAATATCCAGTAGTTTTAAAAGCATGATAACATCTCAGAACCACCTTCTTCAATGTATCTAATATTGTCAGCTGATCCACATGCCCATTAACTTCTGGATTTTCCTATCTCCCAAAGAATATTACGTATTACAATTTCAAATTTTCACGTTGTCATCATGGGGTTCTCACTTTGGTATTGAAAAAAAAAGATATCAGATGACAAAATGGCTGTATTTGTCAATTCTTGTTGCATTCATACATTATGGGGATATCAGGGTTGTCTTTTTGAGAATGTTGCTCTGAGGTCTCTTTCCCTTTTATTCGTTGCTATCAAGGATGAACCTACAATGTTCCTTCTGCAATTGCTCTTTCTCTTTCTCTCTCTCTCTGAATATACTTTTCTCTTGAGCAATTATTTCCCTGCTCCCCTTCTTTGCCTAAGGTCTGTAACTTGTCTCTCGACAAGGTTCTCTAACCAAGACATCAGAATTACAATGTCCAGGACAGTGTGTAACTGTGAAATCATAACACTATAGTTTGTCCAGCCACCTGTTAAATTTGCCCCTCAGGATTTCTGAATCTAAGTAACCACAGCATGGTCTATCTGGTGGATCTTTATGCTTCTGCCCATATACTTAGCAGTGAAACTATTCTATGGATTTAATAATCATAGCTCTATAATGTCATGACCCTTTTAAGACTCTAGGTTCTTTTTTCGTTACTGCTTCCAATCTAAAAAAGCTCACCTGTTCTCAGCATGGAAGAGGAGTTGAAATTCAGAAAGACTTAGAAAGAAGCTTCTCCAGCTCTAAAAATTTTAAATCACATTCTGCTGTCTATTGAAATGGCTTCCCTTTCTCACCCAACCTATGTGGTGGTCTTGCAGTATTGGCAAACCCATAAATAAAGTGTTGGGAATAGGAGCAGAGCCCTACAAAACTTTGCATGTCTCAGTAACTGGGAAGTTGGCCAGTTCTGTGCAGCTTGACTTTTCTTTTTGTCAGCTGAAATACCCTTCTACTCATTTTGTGCCCAAAATAAATTACCTCTTTTTAGAACAACTCATATGTCTTTGGGTTCAATTTCTGATTGACAGCCTTAAGCTTACAGTAGACCATTTGTAAATGTAGAGCTCTTATTCAGAGGTAACGTCCAGGTATAGCTAACAGGCTGAGAGTGGCTTGCCATGCAAAACTCTTCACATTAGCCTGTCAAATGTGACAGGTGCATTGCAAAAGCTATTACTTAATTTGCCACAGGCCCTGGTTTTCTGTGAAAACATTTTTTCTTTGTCCTTTGGATCAGTTTCCTCTTACCACTTTTAATATCTAATATGGAAAACTGGATTGATTCCTCTGCAGTAACTAAGATATCCTTTAAAAAAGATTTCATTCAGTTTTCCATACTCCATGCAGAATGTAGTGCTGCCAACCAGAACTGTGGGTGAAACCCAATTATGCCTTCCTCAGTGGCACGCAATGTCTTTACCCATTTTACCACTGGTAAGCTACTACAATTTTTTAATGCAGGGCTGTCTAACAGGCAGCCTGTAAGTTACATTTTGTCCAAAGGAGTTAAAGTGCAGCCCCCAAACTCCTTCCTGGGCACCATTCTCCCCATTGCTCTGGCTGCTGCTGCCATTGGAGTCTCCCAGCTCCCCATCCCTACTCCAGCTTGGACTTCCTGTACCTGGAGGCATGACAGTATGTCTGGAGAGCCTGGGGCTCTGAGATCCAGGTGGCCCTGAGAGGCAAGAGAGCCCATGTGGCAGCAGGAGCTTCAGATGCCTTGTGCAGCAGGAAGGGTATGCAGTGGGGAAGCATGTGGAAGACCATGTGATGGGGTGGAGGATGCAGTGAGGAAGATAGTGCAGTAGCAAGAGGACCACATGGCAAGTTTTGCACCCAGGGAGCCTGTGCCCTGTGGATATGGCCCCCAGGGCATATGGCCCTTGGCCACTGAGAAGTTGGACAGCCCTGGATTAATGGACACCCCGGTGTAAAATTTGTGCTGAGCCAATGCAGTGCAATCAATTGTACCATTAGATAGGGAGAATAGAGCATGATTCCTAACCAGCAAGACTTTTAGACTAATCTGTTAATCCTTACTTAAATTTAAAGCAGTAGTAAATTTAAAGCAGACAAGACTCCAGAAAAACCTGCAGCCAAGACTCCTGAGAAGACTCCAGTCAAGAGCCCTTCAAAAAGTCCAACCAAGAGCCTTTAAAAAAATCCAGCAAAGTCACCTCAAAGAAGTCCTTCCAAATCAATATGATTGCTATTTACAATATAAATGCATTAATGTAGCTATATTATTCATCTATAATTGATTGAGTACAAAAAATCTGGGGTTTTTTGGTGAAAATAGCGTATTGGGCCTTGCTTCAGGAACCAATCCCCATTTATAACATTGTTTCCTATGGGAAAAATGGTTCCGGGTTACACTGTTTCGACTTAAGACAAAGTTTTCAGGAACCAATTGTGTCCTAAGTCTGAGGACTGCCTGTATCTTGGCCAGCAAGACCTCTTCAACTCTAGAAGGTCCAGTTCTCAAATCCAATTTTCACAATTTTTGGATGAGTGTATGTTCCTCAGATGTGACCAATTAAGAGGTTTAGTTTTGGGTCTACTATTCCATAACTTTTTAGCATGTGTGGTCTAATACCTTATGTCTGAGCCAGTATCTATTATTTTCATGCATTTCTCAGATCAATTACCTAGTCAGTTGCCAAACTGCCATTCCAATTTTTAGCTACCCAGCCCTAACCAAAACCAGTGGGACTGAATCTTGTACTGTGTAGTTTTTTCCTCTGGCTTGGTGTCCTCTTGTTTCCTAAATCAAGAGAGGAGCTTTCACTAGTAATTTATGCTGCTGTGTTCTGGCCAGACTTGTATTTATATTACAAAGAAATTACTTATATAAATGAGCCTGATGAAATTCATCTGAGAGTACTCAAGAAATTGGCTGAAGTAACTGTAAAGACATTGGCTATTATATTGGAGAACTGAAATATAAAGAGGTCAGGTGAGATCCCAGAAGACAGGAAATGGCAAATACAGTGCCCATTTTTTTAAAAAGTCCTCCACTGGGGGGATGGGGGTGGGGAATTTTAAAATAGTGCCAGCATTTCAATTATTTTCTTCCTTTAGTGTTTAGGTATTTGCCAATTACTCTTGTTTTACCAATAGAATGTATCACTTTTTCTAATTGTTAAAAAACAAAATGAACCAGATTAGGATCTCCTTTTCCCTCCCAGTTATGAGACAGAGTCATGCTTCCAGGGTTCACTAACCACTGTCTCCTCTTGTGGTGCCCAGTCACAAGAAAAGATCCCAGTTCGGTGGTAAATTCCACAGGATCTCAGAGTTCATTTGACCTGCTTTCTCTAACGGCAAGCTGCAAGTCCCAATCTAGTTGATCATTTATAAACTGGAGCATTGCCTGGTCTTCATTAGTATCAGGTCCTCTGCCAGCTCAGGTTGTCACATCTTTTCCCTTTCCTTTTACATCTTAGCTATGTCCTGACCAGCTCAGTTTCACGGCTGGCTTCCAGGGGTGGAAACTCAGTCTCATTTCTAGGGATAAATTTGGCACTACCGTTACAGCTGGGCCACTCAACTTTACTGCCAAGATGTTCCCCACAACCTTTCTGTCCACCCCTTCAGCCATTCATTTGGGATGTGATGCTGAATTGAGTCAAAGAAGTCTTCCAGAAAACTATTCCCTTAAGACAATAGATTATTGTATTATGTGAGTAAAAAAATCTTACCTTTCCCCACTGCATGTTATAAACTATGTAAAAGTCTAGTGTCACCGAAGTCCTGTGAGAGGCCCAATTCCACATCCAGGGAGCTGACTTCTACAGTGCTATCTGACCCTTTTCTGTCTTTTTGGAGCTGAAGTCTTAGCTTCTCAGGCTCTCGCTGCAGAGCATCTAGATTACCAAGGTCCAGACTGAGAAAAACTTTCCTGGTATCCTATGTTTTCCTGATAGCCTTGTGGCCCATGGCAATCAGATTGCTGGTCACCGTCTTGCCAT
>NW_017729026.1:32770787-32783721 GCF_001723915.1 Gavialis gangeticus
GAGAGGCCCAATTCCACATCCAGGGAGCTGACTTCTACAGTGCTATCTGACCCTTTTCTGTCTTTTTGGAGCTGAAGTCTTAGCTTCTCAGGCTCTCGCTGCAGAGCATCTAGATTACCAAGGTCCAGACTGAGAAAAACTTTCCTGGTATCCTATGTTTTCCTGATAGCCTTGTGGCCCATGGCAATCAGATTGCTGGTCACCTTCTTGCCATTTTAGACAGGGAGTTTTGTAGCTGGCCTTCCTTCCATTTTTTTGTGATAGCTCCAACAAATGTATTACCTCCAGCTCTAAGTCACCTCTCGGACCTGCTTAAGAAAATTCTAGGTTTGTTGGAATTCCATTTTTGTGAAATCTCTAGTTCCCTTTTACATCTTTGTTTTAATCCCTTTGGACTGTTTTCGACTTCAGGAGTACCCTAATTTACTCCATGGTGGTTTGACAGCTTACAACTTCTCCCCTTTAGATTTTGGTCCTGCATCTCACATGAGTTTTACCCTTTTTGACCCAAGTGATAGGCCAAAAAAATGCTTTTGTTGGATCTGTGTATTAGGAGAAGAAACCAGTGAAGGAGTCAGGCACTTCTTTGATGAAATTTTTTTAATTTACAAAAAATGCACAAAGTCATGTTACCCTGGACACAGTGGAAATCAAACAAGAGGAGAAAGAATTTTGGTCATACATCCAATACCTTCCTGTCAGCACTTGCCTTCAAAGTTTAGCTCCTTTTTTCAGGGTTATACTTCCAGTGCTGGTTCTTGATTTAAAAAAAAATAATAACCCATGTTCTCCAGTGTTTTCTTTCACTTCTCTCAAAAACAAAGGCTTATGCAGGTCCAACAAGCAATGCCCTAAACACTGTTCTGTACATGGGAAGCTGTGTTCTCTACTTGGCAGCCTTTCCATAGATGTCTGGCATTTAGGTGGTGGCATTCAACTGCTTCTTCATGCATCCTGACTGGAAGGTTGATTATTATACCCAACCATGTTAATGGCAGCTGTAATAATAACAGCATTTTGAGGTGCCTTTTGTTCCAAAGAAATTTGAAATGCCTTGAAATTGCAGCAGAGTAGGTCTACATGGAGGGAATTTGTGCCCTCCTGTTGCTGCAGGTGTCAGAGGTTTCTTTTCACCTTCCTTAGAAGTGTTGGGTTTTGACTGAAGCTAAGGCTGGGGATTTTGACTGGGGTGTGCCAGTGGTCCTGCTAAGACTACAACACCTGGAATGTCCTAATTAGAGAGTCCTATCTTAGTCCTCCCTTCAAGGTCACACCTGTTGTCATATTTGAGGTCAGATTGGCATGTACTATGGGATTTTTTTTTGCCTTCCTCTGTAATGGGGGGAGGGAAGTATACAGACCCTTCTCCCTGATGCCCTTGTGACTTGATTAGCAGTGCATGGGTCCATAAAGACTTGGTGATATGCTGTTGAACAGGAATAATTTAATCCACCAGTGAAATGGAGCCAACCTCTTAGGTGGAACATAGTCACTGAGCAGGAAACAGCACCAATAAACACTATTTGAGACAGAAAGTAATTTGTTTCTTTATTTGGAATCATAAAAATGAAAGCTGCAGCATTTGCCTCACTAAACCATGTTTATCACAGAGAATTGGCTACATTCCTTGCTTAAATTATGTCACTCATATTCTTTGCAGAAAGCTTTACTAAAAACAGACAAAGGGTTTTGGTCATGGTTCCACAAGTATTAGTAATTCTAACAATTATACTTCTGCAAAGCAAACAAATCTGCAAGGCTAAGACCCTAAAAATCTGATTGTGGTCATGGCCCTTTTACATAGGTGCCCTTTTTAGCATAATAAATGGTGGAAGGTGGGTTCTTATTATTTACACTACTTAGTGTCTCCTCTTTTTCTATACACAAACATATAACTCTTGCCAACAATGTGGCATCCAGAAGGAATCTTCTTGTTTGGTAGAAAGTTTTCCATAATTACATAAGTGAAGTCTGTGAGTTCATGCTGAGGTAGCTGAAAAATGTGAGAGTATTACAGTAATATAATTAGATCATTTACTGTAAGCGTGGAATGCTCTTTCCTGTGTTGGAGTTAGAGTGAATACCATACGAGTTCTCCCCCACTCCCCCCGCCCCGTGAATCATGTTTCCATGGGTATTTCTGAAAGCCAACCACCCTCAGGTGTTGTACAGCTTTTGTTTGCATTGTGGGTGAAATACGTATACATACACATAACTTGAATTTGATTAAGAAGACAAGGCAAAGAAACCAAAGTGCTGTGGTTTCTTTGAATGTCTGTATGTCTGCATGGTGACAGAGCCAACGCTTATAGTCTCAGCCACAGTACCTTGACTCATCACATTGCCATCTAAAAGAAGCATTCCTCCCCTTAGGGAATCAAGCCACATAAGCATATGCAGAATGCAACATTCTAAAGCATGTCATCAATATTATCTCTCAATATTCTCTCTCTATTGGGTCTGATTTTAGTCTCACTTACCGGAGTGTCTATTGAGAGGTCAGGGTTTTTTTTTTTTAGAACAACGGGTATAAGCACCTTAACTTTTTTCCTAGGTCAAGTATGTTTAAAAGAAGTACTTTGGTTATGTGCAAATAGAACTTATGATTTGGAGCAGCCATAAATTCCTCCCCTGGTTCCACTGTTGATACTCTATTGGATCACTTAACCTCTGTGTGCCTCTGTCTCCTAGTGATTAACAAATAACATAGAATATTCTATGTTCATAATAATCCTTAAGTACTTCCCAGGCATGGTGTAAAAATGACTGAATGTTTTTAAGGACCTTGGTAATCCTCCCATAAAAGATGTCATAAATATGCAACAAATAATTGTTACCTTTATTTCAAGCAGCCCTTTGAGCACTGAAGGATCTTTTGTTTTGTACATTGAATACAACTGAAGAAGGAGCATATTAGGGCACCAGTCCTGCAGTCTGACCTGGGTAGGGTTTGCAACTTCAGCAGGGCACCAAGGAGAAGCAGGGAGTCAATCCACATGGACCCAAAAGCAGGCCTGAGGGATTGTTTTATTTAGTTAGTTATTGTATACACTACTGGTTCTTCACTGTGACAGAGGGCAATCTTGAGGCTGGTCCAACCATTGGCCTGCCCACCTGTCTAGGGCAGTCCAGCCACCTGACTCTCCTGCCATGCCTTTGATGTAACTCAGAAATTGTTCCTAGGCAGAAGGCTGCCCATTTAATGCCCGATGCCAAGGGTGTAATGCATGGCTCCATACTGTCCCTACTTCATGTCCAGTGCCTTGAAGATGGCATCACTATATCACTCTGGACCCACACTGGGCCCCACTACATTCCTGTCTGGCATTTGGACCTAACCTGAATCCCTCCTACTCAGGCAGCCTAACCTCCATCATCATCCTGGACTGCAAACTCCCTAGAACCCTTTCCCTCTCTGCAGTGGCCCCTTCTGAGACCTTTGGCTTCACAGGCCCTAGCTTCTTCTCAGGCCAGTTCAGACTCCAGGCAGCTGGATCTGGCCATTCATTGCAGTACGCTCTCTTGCCCTTTGACCCTCATGGTCCTGGCCCCAGCATTGACCAGTCAAGGTTCTCTGGGTAGGTTCTTGAGCAGGTAGCCCTCTCTCCCATACAGGTCTAGCCTCTTGGGCCCCTCTAAACACTATTCCCACTCTTTGGGCTTGTGGACTAGATGGTTACTCTGGACCCCTCCTGGGCCCACTCTTCCACCCTTACTGGGCTCGCTCTCTGCTCCTTACTGGCCATCTACTCTGGCCGGCCTATGCGCAGTCTTTCAGGCCCCCCATGGACCCTACTGTATGTGGCCTCCAGCTTTCACTCGACCCCCTCACTGGTGCCACTACTACACCCCCCTCACTGCGGCTTCTTGGCCTTACACCCTGTGGGCCTTGGCCCTGTGCTTTTCTGTTGTGGTGTCTTCCCTTAGCTGTTCCCCTCCACAGGGTCATTCACAAGACCGTGGGTGCTGAGGCTTTCTGGTGCCCCATACTCACTTTTCACTAGGGAGGCACTGGTGTGGCATTTCCTTGAGACTGCCCTGCTACAGGCAACCCCATCACACCATCCAACCCCAGCAGTGTGTAGTTTCAGGTCATACCCCAGGACCAGGCACCTCCATCCTCCCCATAGTTCCTACCATTGACCTCCAGACTATTCTGGGAGTAGCAGATCTCTGGCTGGGTGATGCTCATCCTTTAGCTCCCTGCAGCAACTGCCAACTCAGCTTCTAGGGCCTGGGCTTATACTGAGGCTGCCCAGCCTTCCTCCAATCCAGGGGCCCTCTTGCAGTCATGTGACCACTGGATTAGGCCTCACCACACCTGCCAGCTGCTCCACAACCTGCTCAAACCTCTTATAGTGGTGGGCCAAACCTGTGCTCTGCCCCGTTAACCTTTTTAAACTCAAAAAACTGTCCCTTGTTACACTCAAGGCACCCCTCAGCAGATGCCAGCTCATAGTTTTCACTTGTTTCTTGACTACAAAAAAATGAAAGAGCAATTTTTCTGTTGCAAAAACTCAGAAAGACCACAGCAGGTCAGGATGGTTTTTGACACTATGGATTCTATCTTAAAATCTCTAGGTTTATCATGTGAATCATGTTTAAGTGTTTGCGTACCTAGCAGTTGCACATCATCCACAGCACCCTGGTTGAGAACTACTGGTCTAAGATCATTCTAAACTCTAGGGAAGTGTACCACGGTCAGTGACAAAACAATTCATTCCCGGATAAAGTACAGTCAGAATAAAATGCAGGTATAATTAGAAGTTTGAGACCAATATGGAAAAACATCATATCACAGATAAACTCCATAAATATGTTCCATAGGGGCCTAGAAGCATTAAATGAGATTCTACATGGATTAGGCACAGTTGTGGATAAAATATAAGGCACGGTTAAGAACAAGTGCCAAGTTTTGACCACAACTACCTTGTAACAGGTCAGGTTGCTCCTGCTAGGGTCTGGGGCCCATTATGCCCATGTAATTAGCAAGTCCAGCTGGGAGGCAGTCAAGCGTTCTCTTAAAGCATTGTGGAAGGACTCATGGGAGAGGGAGAGCAATATGTTCTGTACTTGACCCTGAAGCAGGAATGGAAGAAGCCTCTGGAAGCAAAAAACCCTGAGGAAGCAGGGGAATTGTTTTGTTTGATGTTTTGCCAAATGTTTATGTTAAAGAATAAAACTATGCCCGGAAAGAAACTCTAGGTCCGGCCGCAAGTCTTTCCTGAGGTGGGGAAATGGGCCATCTACCTTACATACAGTCAATCATCTGCTTACATTCATACATACATAAATGCACTACATTACATGTAAATATGTATGCAGGTTTAAATAGTTTAAATGTAGATACACACACATACATAAGTAAATTAATTAAGAGATCCCTCTATACACTAAAAATAAACCAAGCCAAAGAATGAGTAGTTTGGTCTTCTGGGTTCCATTACTATGTGGATCCCCTAACAATGCCTCTTGAGTAGTTGAGGGGCTACTGTGGTGTTTTTTACTTTACTGTGATAACTCTGTACATATCGCTATCAGTTTTATTACTGTGCAACAAAAAACCTAGAGGTCTCAACTGAGACTGGTGTCCCATTCTACTTGACAAGCATTCAGCAAGAAAAAGTCTGCCCTGAGCAGGTTACTGTTTAAATAACAAAGGTAAGAGGAAGAAAGAATTATCCATCCAAACTGAAATGTGGAGAACAGGAAATAGAGGGTAAAACAGAAACCCAGTTTGATTTGCACAAGAGTGTTTTGGGCCACACCAAAGCCAGACCTTCCAGGCAACCAAACTCAATGTCTCACATAAAGTATGTGTGAATTAGTCACATTAACACTTGGCCTCGGAATAATTGCATCTAATTCAACTTAATTGCCATTTAAGCCTTGTGTGTACACAGCTGGACTACACCTTTTTTGGTGCCAGTCATAAACCAAGCCAATGTTTTGCACCAAGCCAGTTGTCTGTTTTTAGCTTAAGACTCCAAAGGTTGCACAAAACCAGGAACTGAATTCAGACCTGTGCTCTATCTTGACACAACACCACAGCAAACACAACACCATTTCCCTTCCTTTTTCACAAACGCCATCAGCTGTGCTTTTATATGGAGGAATCTTTGTATCCCTTTTGAAGGATACAATAACAAAAGTACATAGCTAAAACAGAAACTAGCATAATAGGTTGACACATTATTTTCCTAAAGAAATATCCTAAGGAATAAAATGCCTTACCACAGAGGAGCTAATGAGCCAGAGGTTTGAAGCACTGACTAAATAAAACATTTTGTTTTTTCTGATAGACAATGACATGAAATCATTTCTACGTATTTGCTGTTCCTAGCCTAATAAAGTTCACCTACATTTTGCCTTTTTTAAAATCAAACTTCAGGATTATCCAACTTAGTAGGTTATATATCAGATATAAAAAGCCCCTTGGTTTATCTGCAAAATTGTGAGTTCTCAGGAAATAGCTGTGTGGCCAAGTTCTTATAGAGACTATTGCAGAGGAAATAGTTTTAAACTAAACTAAACTTTAACTGTTACTTTTATGGATCATATTGTCAATGGTCAAGCAAGATTTTGTCTAAAAATATTCTATTCTACATTATTCTTCAACTTTCAAGATCTGTGCATGGGCAAAAGAGAATGTTTTTCCCCTGAGGCCTCTAAGATGAAAGAGACGTTCTGCAGCTCTATTTCAAGTCTAGGGGCTGCAGGTCCCTAGAACATCCCTCTACCCCACCACTGTTGAACATAGCAGCAGATTCTCCAGCACCATATTTGCTCCCAAAAAACTGCTTCAGGCCATGCAAAACTGCTTGGCACTCAGAGCGCATAACTCTGATGTCTCATAGTTATTCTTTGCTCTCCAGCATAGTTTGACCCTGTCAATTTACAGAAACAAATAAAGACACAGAATGTTTGCCCAGAAGAGTTTACAATCTAGAGACTCGATCTTGCTCTCCATTAAGCCAGTGGCCAAAATCTTCAAAGAGAACAGGATCTGGTAATAAAAAGTTCTTTGAATTAAGACTATTCAGATTTGGCAAGCAGCTAGTAATCTCAGGGGTTTACTTTTCATTCATGTGCATTATAAATACATAATAAAAGCACAGTGGCCCCCAGTATATCAGTGTAATTTACTGAGGAGGCATATATACAAATGCAGGGATGCAATAAAGTTTTGGTTTTCACCGTTATAATCTGAATATTGGAAAACATGGAATACTTGGCCTTTGGTTTGCATTCATTTTCTAGTTATTTTCACACAGGTATTTCAAAGAACAGCAAACAAAATGTATGCTAAAATACAAGAGGCCCTCTCCAAAGACCATTTAAATCAATGGCAAGCTTTCCATTGATTTCATTATACATTGGACCATGTCCTGACTGAGGTTTTGTGCTAGCAAGCAATAATTCAAAATGTTTTCATTTAAACCCTATAACACAACAGGGCTCATCTACTGCTTGTCAAAATCATAGAAAGTACAGGCAATTCATATTGCTTAAACCCTGCAACATGTGATTAGGAAAAGTTATACCAGCCACAGTGACATTCCAGATGCCAAAAGCTGGCTTACCATCCAAGTCAGTGGTATTGGTGGTAAAATCAAAGCCCAAGTGAGTATTTTCTTCTAGTGAAAACTTGAAGCCAAGTATGTAGAACTCTTAATTTCCATGAAGATACTGTCTGGCGTGCCAGTATCTGGTGTTTTCTATGAAAGGGTACTTAGTAGTTTTACAGTGTTAAGTGGATTAGGCAGTGATTAAATAGAATATACAGTGCAGCAAATCTGCTAGTGTAAATAGCAGTGTTTTTTTAGACTGAAGTTCTGTCCCCTTTGGCTAAGTACAGACATTCAAAAAGCCCAAGGCTGAATTGATTCATTCTCTGCAGGTTAGTCTAACCTGCATAGATTGAACTGATTTACAGGTGTACAGACATTCATTTTTGATTCTGGAAGTGCAGGCACATGCCTGCAGTGGCTCAGGCCAGCAGCCAGGGGGTGCTATAGTGAGCCCTCCCTTCCCTTCTGCAGTGGCTGAGGGAAGCTGAGCTGAGGAGGGGGATGGCCAGGCCCTTGACGGCCTGAGTATGATAGGGAAGGGCTTTAAACCCCCAGCCTGGCCTGCAGGGACCCCAGCCTCAGTGTGCCTGGAGGGGGAGGGGAAAAGCAGCCCTTGTCAGGCTTTTGGCTGCCACTGTAGCAGCAAGGGAGGAGTTGCCCTGCCAGGGGTTGCTCCGTCCAGCCAGGTAGATCCCAACTGCATTCCCTCAGGCAGAGAGGGGAGGGGAAGTAAACCCCTTCCCTGCCCCTTTGCCTTAGAGGGCCATGCCAGGCCTGCGTCTGGCCATGCCCCTGTCCCTGCTCCAGCTAGAGAGCAGGGTGGTGGGGCCAGCCCTGCTTTCTGGAGCAGACAGCACAGCCCAACCTACAGTGTCAGAGCATGCTGGGATGCTGGCGGACTCCAACTTAACTGAAACCAGGAAGGGGTCTGGGACAGAAGTTCCATAAACTGGTTTGACCCAAATCAGTTAAGTATGATACTACATTCAACCAGGTTTATCATAAAACAGTTTTGGCTATTTTGAAACTGTTTTATGTGCACTGAACTTATGTTCTGTTACAGGTTTAAACCAGTTTCTGATCACTTAAACCAGTTTATATCTATCTTCTGTCCCTAGCCTCTAAGGAGAAAATGCTGTGCTGCCTGCACACTGAAATGCAGGAGCTGATTTCACAGAAGAGGAAGATGCACTCTGACAGAAACAAGTATTATATTTGGCATTAACAAGCCACTGCCCACCCTGCATGAAACAAAAAAGTAGAAACTGAGAGTAGAAACTTCCAGTGATTCATTCTCTTGTCTATTAAGGGGGGAGGAGGAAGGAGGAAGCATGTGTTATTAAAAGTGAAAAAGTACCCCATTCCTATGCATGGAATTATTTTAAAGTCTCCTATGAGGGAATAACTGGCATAAAAAAATGGTTTTCAGGGTGTTTATATTCTCGGTTTCTTCCTGACTCAGTTGATCTATGGGTTTCCCAAGAAGTTTTCTATGGAGTTGTGGATGCTAACTAATTTATCTCATGTGAGTCTGTTTTTCAGAGTATATCTAGCAGAATTAGCCCTCCATCAGCTCAGCTTCTCAGCTCCTTATTGGTTAACCAAAACAGTTAGTACTTCACTATCATTATGAGCCCTGTTCATTTCTTGATAGGACAAAAATGGAGCTACCCATAACAAATATAGGTAGACAGATAAGTGAAAACCTGTAAAATGTAGTTCTGTTTAAAAAAAATGATGTCTGACACACATTGATTGTGCAATATGACTGATAATACTGTGCCTGACCTTGGTCCCCCTAGTAATCTATTGCTACTTGTCATTTAAGATCCTTAGGTTAGTAACAATCCTAATGTTACTAATTTGATGAAATTAGCTCTTTTCCTGATTGACTAATATATCAGTTTCTCCATGAGTACATTCTTCACTCATCACACTGAACTAAATGGAAGAAACTCTGAACTAAATGTGAGAAGCAAAGGATCAAGCCCTAAATGTGATTTGTATGTGAAACAGAAAACCACAAAACCACTCATGCCAAAGCTACCACCCTGGGAATTTTATTATTGATCAAATATGTCCTGACTTCTAACAAGGAAGTATTTACATCTTGAATTTTTACTTGCCAAGTGGGGAAGTAAAAATGGGGCAAGATCTTGTTGCTTTCTCATTCATCAAGACAAAAAGACTGCCAATGCATGATTTCACTGTGCATCACAGGGCTTGTAGCCATAATGTAAGAACTACAAAGGAAACTCATGTACGAGTAGGATGTGAATGGAGATGAAAGTGGATTTAAACATAGCAGTCACCCTTTGCAATGTATAGATGGGAAAAACACCATAGTTCATCCATCATCAGTGTATGGATTTTATGAGTCAAGAGAAAGTTCAATCTAGAAGAGCAAAGCAATTCAGACAGAGCTTCAGCAGCCTAAACAGTTACCACATTTCAGACAAAGAGGTCAAAGCCATCAAAGTGACCTGTGAAGTTCCCAAGCAACCAGATGCTGTGGTAAAAGTGTATCTTATGCAGTTTTTAGTCTAGACATATGTGCACCAAAAAATGTTGGGGGAGGTGGGATGGGCTGGAGTTTAAATAATTTCAAGATTCAATTACTTGAGCCAAGCCTATTTATTGGTTCTTTGTTGTTCCTTCATCTGCTTTGTGTGTTTTTATTTAAAGGCTTTTAAAAACTTCTGATTACATACCATATTGTTCTTCTCAGCTACACTAAGTCAGTCAGTCACTAATGAGGGAGGCTGTGTTTTATCTCAGAAATGTGGATCCTTGATAGTTGATCGCACAAGCAAAGAGCTCTTAACCATTTAATTATGTGAAATATTCACATATCCAGTTATCAAAGTTTAACTACATCACACAATGATAGTTCAGCACTGTGTTATGAAATAAAATCACATTTTCATTAGAGTTTATTCCAGTTCTTAGCTGTCCCTACACAGAAATGGTGAAGTGTCTTGTACTTCCTCTCTCCACCCCTTCACAGATAAGAGAATAAATGCACATACATACTATTCATATGATTTCTTCAATTAAAACTATCAATGTGTAATTAACTGCTAGGTTTTATTTTTACTATTAACAGTGGAAATTTATGAAATTACTCAGTGAACTTAGTCCTATTGGTAGGCGCCCATATAGCAAACATTTGTTCATACTATTGACATTAATTGGCTCACTTCCGGCAAGCTGGGCACAGAAGTTCAGATCTGACTGAATATAAAATTACTCTCGTCCCTCAGTGAGGTTCTTCTAGATCTGCTTTAGGCCTGTTGTTTGGTAGGTGTGAACAAACCCATAATACTCTTGTGCATCTCAGGATAGAGCCACTACAAGTCAGCACTGCAGCAGTTAACTGTTTAGGTGTCCTATTGCAAAAGGATGTCAACAGGCAGCCTGCCATTCTGATTGACTATGTGTGGTGTATCAGGCTGGCTGTGCTTTTATGTCTTCTAGCTGACTGGTACCAGTGAAGTCATGTGGTACAATGGACTGCAGGCTGATCAATAGACTTCCTTCAAAGTGCTGGCTGCTTAGTTTTTGAATACTCAGCTCATGATTCCTGGTTCCCTGGCCCTGGCTTGTAATTTCTGAGTCTTAACCTTATTCTCAATGCCTTGCACTGGCTTCCTGGCTCTTGATTCTTGGCACCAAACCCAGCTCTTACCATTGGCTCCAAGTAGTGTAACAAATGGAGTCTTTAGTCGTGTATTTCCTATACAATGTATGAGCAGATTTAGGTGCCTAAGCCTATAAGCCAGCACAATGAGGGGGAAACTGCCTAAGCAAGCCAACAGGAATAGACTATTCCCTGAGGAGCTGTGGTGCCTACCTGCACTTAGGATTTATAACTGAACTCTCTCCTGGCCTTAGGTGTTAATGGCACCTATTTGTCATAATGCAGTTGCTAGTGGCAGCAGAGCTTCCTTCTTCGTCCAGTTACTGGAGTACTTGCTCAGGATGCGGGAGATGCTGGTTCCATTCCTTCATCTGCCCAAAAGGATATACTGTATTTACTCAAACACAAGACAAGGTCCCCCACCTCAAGTTAGCAAGAAGAAAAAAGCCCCTTGCCTTATAATTGCATCCAAGGAAATCTCACTAAATACATTAACTATCATTAGCTGCTGCCACAAGTAGCATGTGCTTAGTAATAGAAACCAACTATGAAGTTGATTAAATGCAACCAACACTGAGCATGACTATAAAATATATGGTCCACACTGGGAAAACAGGTTGATCAGAACACTTTTTTTACTTGGCCCTTCAAAAAAACAGGTGGGTGTTCTTTCCTTGGAGAACAAGCAGCAGGCCTGAAGGTACTACAATACTAGGCAGTGTCTAGAGGGCCAGAGCTGGTCCTGACACCCTTCTCTTGGTATCAAAAATGCTGGATTTCAGTCAAAAGGCTGTCACAAGGATAAGATAGTGCAGCCCGTATGAAAAAGACATATGGTTGTTCCCATTTAGCACAGTCCCCCTCACCTCTGACACTTTTAAAGTCATGGTAAACAACTACATTGCATACATTTTACTTCCTTTTCACTCCCATATCTGAGCATCATCTTTCCTTCCCTTTTCCAATCATTTCTGTTTCTTCACTGGCCTTAAATTCCTGGCAAACATCACCATCAAGGGCCCCAAGTTCACCCAGGATCCCTCTGTCACCTCCTCCCTCAGCCTCATCATATGATTAATGTGGCCCCATCCTCCATGGGGGGAAGCCAGACCAGTTTACCCTGTGCCTCATCTGCATATAATTTTTTGGAGGATCCCAGGACTCGTGACAAGAACACCCAGTTCCAGTCATGAGTGGAAGTTAATTAGCACGTGGATATTTTGTCAGGGATAGCTGAAGTACACATATATACCAAGCACTGCTGAGCTGTGGGGGCATGATGACCTAAACTGCTGTTGGCTCTGGTGGGGCCCAACCAATGAACTATGTGGTAAATCATAAGCCTTTGGCTTTAGACTAATATCATTTTGCAGGGCACCTGCTATGACACTGGGTGGCATACATCTCACCCAACATGCACCCTTGGGCCTTGGAAGTGCCATGGTTCCACAAGGTCCTGAAGTAGTTTCAGAGAAGATATAAGCTACAAAAAGAAGGCCTGATAACCCTGAGCATGGAGGACTAACACACTCTGGGGTGCGTGCTGGAGGAGATGGGCACACAGGTGGTTTTCTCTTCTATCCTGCCAGTGAGTGGACGTGGCAGACGGCATGAAACGTGCATCGTGGAGACCAACTGGCGGCTGCAGGAATAGTGCTTCGAGGAGGGCTTTGGCTTCCTCAACCATGACTGGCACATCACAACGAGAGACATGCTTGGATGG
>NW_017729026.1:32783732-32800255 GCF_001723915.1 Gavialis gangeticus
ACCCTAGAAACTATGAAACTATGAAACTATGAAAAACTGCCATACGATGCCGAAGGTGATAAGAGCAAGGGGTGGACTGTCACTTTTGGACATATTACCTGGCAACAGCTGCCGGACTGTGTGGGAATGTATTTTCCACAAGGACCTGCAGAAAGAACACAGGAACTTGAGCTTGCAGGTAGCCCACTGGGTACTCCCCACGCAGGCACTCAGAAACAGAGAGGAGCAGTGAGGGTCTCTGACCGGACCCAAGCAAACCTGCTAGTGGGAGGAGGAGACAATCAACCCCCTCCTCTGGAACTGTCCGTATGTCAGTGGGGTAGAGGAAAATAGTCATACTCTTCATGATGGTGACAGGGGTCAAGACTCTGAGTAGAGAGGTGGTGCTGTCTGGCCCTGACCAAGCAACAAGGGACCCGACACACCACTTCATCCAGTTCATCTTCTGCTTCAGGAATACCCTGTGGAAAATCAGAAACGTGCTCATGTATGTGCACATGAACCTCCCAGCCAATGTCTGTCAGAATGAAAGTGAGTGAGCTGCAGGTGTACTAAATGAAGATGAGAGAAGACAACAGGCAGAAGATAGAAGAGGATGCATAGAAGAGAAGAGCCTCCCACGACTGTTAAGGAACAAAACCCCCAGAGAAGACAATGATGATGACAAAAAATGACAATGACAATGACAGTGAGGTTGATGATGATGATGAAGCAAGTATGAGCAATGAGGGCAATGGGGAAGAAGAAAATGATGAAGATGATTTAGACTAAAGACTGGGGAGTGTATAGGAGGGGGTGGAGGGAATAGAGGCTGTTGGGGATGTTTGTAAGAGTTAAACAAGACAGTGACAGGTATGCGGACATGTGAGTGCATAGGTGAATGGTTGCAGTTATTATAACGGGGATAATGATGGTTGACTGTATATGTGTGTTACGGACTGTCAAGTGAACCATGTCAGTCATGAGACAGAACTGTAAAGGTTTAGGTGTATATATATATCTTTTTATATAGAAAAATATGTATTTTTGCAAAAAAACCCCATAATTTGTACTACATATAAGTGGGTGCCAAAATACTTCCAAAAGTGTGCTTATGGAGTACCTATGCTAAAACATGCAGCAGTCTCAAATAAAGGTGGCATGCATTAATTCTGGATGAAATAAATGTATGGGTACTATATGCAAATTACTGCAGTTATGTTTATTTAAAATGTGCTCCTCACTTCTGTCATCAAGGAAGCTGGGTCTGACCGTAAGGATAAGGGGAAGGGTTTTCAGGGGGAAGAGGCTGGGGGATAGGGTAGAGGGGCTACCTGACCCCCCCCAGATTAATTTTCCTGCTGTAATGGTGGGAGGAGAAAAGTTCAAGGCAAACCTCCAATAATTAGATTTCATACCAGGAAAATTATAACAATTTTATGAATTTTCAATATATAGAATCTAATTATTGGGGAATCATCTTCTATTTGAGTAAATATGGTATTTTCAGATGGGGCTTTTGCAATCTTTTTTTTTTTTTTGCAAGGGTTCTAATGCAGTGCAGTATAGTGCAAACATACCCTCAGGAACTTTACTGGTGCAAACATATGTAGCCAAGTAATTTATGTTGAACAGGGTTAGCTGGAACTGGGTGCAATTATATGTGTGCTTTAATACACAGTAGCCTATTCTACTGCCCATTAAAGCAGCATGTAAAAAAATATGCTAATACATGTTAACGCACAGTAGACAGTAGTATAGGCTACTGTACATTAAGTATTACCTAAAAAGTGTGGGCTTATGCTACTGTGCATTAGCTCAGCCTACTGTGTATTTATTTAATACCTCATATTGGAGGTATTAAATTTAATGTGCATTAGAAAAAGTGCATCAATTCATAACTAGATGCTCCCACTAAGTAGCAGTTTGAAGTTGCTTTCAGGCACCTAAGTCCTTTCATGCATTCATTTGTTTTTCCTTTCTTGTCAGTCAGTTCCTTGTAAAAACACTAACTTCACTTCAGAATTTTTTAAGAAGTAAAAAGGATTAGAGCGGCAATCAGCATCAGTGTAAAAGATACATCTGTTCCAATTACAAATCTGCTAACTTTAATTACTCTTGCTTTGGAAAGTCTGCTTTTCCAGATTCTCAGAATCTCAAACTTGGCCAGAAGACTCAAGAGAAGAAAATAAGATACAGCTGTGATGTGCTCTAAGCTCTGAAAACTGAAAGTCCTAGCCGATCATCTTTAAAGAGGTTACATGACACTTCACCTGTGCAGAATTTTTGCAACTGAAGTCAAGTTGTGCTTGGGGATGATATAGGTGAATCCGGGAGAAAATGCGATCAGCATTTCTCTCCTTATGTCAAGAACAAGGCACAACAGCAGCGCACCCTGTCTTGAGAGCACAGGGTCTGCTTCTTTCTACTGCTGTTGGTGACACAAATTGACCCCAGGAGGGACAGGAGGGGACCTGCTGTTAAATGTCTCGCCACGTATCACTATTCTGTTCTTAGTTTTTCTGAACCAACTTTGTTCATGCTAATTGAAACCTGACGAGGCTGCTAAAGCCAAATTTCATGTGAATAACCAAGTTATTTTAAACAACTGATTCAGCCCACAAATATAAGATCAGTACACTAGCGTTAATGGTACTTCTCAAGTTCAATGTCTAGGGTAGCTATTGGTATTAACACATGAAAGAAATCATTACCGCGGTTTGGGCTCCCATTGGAATCCTTTATTAAATAGTTTTCCTAACACTTTCTCACTGTACTAGGAGAACTGGCATGCCAGTAGCCACATGACTTACTTCCTAACCAACAGAGTGACTGTTCCGAGAAATACAGAGTTTGTTTAGACTACTCCAGTCACAGCCACCTTGACCGGATAACCTTTTTTGGGCGGTTTTGCAACAGTCAAAGCGTATCAGAGCTAATGGAGTAGGGCTACAGTCCAACAAAAAAATCTGGCTCTGCCTTTTACCAGAGTCAGAAAACAAAAATGTCTCCTCTATACACCCACTGTGTATGGCAACTCTGTTTTTTTCCCACCCTTTCCTTCCTTTCCCAGAATGTACAGATTTGCATAGCTTTATCTAATCAAGTGTCCATATGAAGAGGATCGTAGGAAAGTAGGACTGGAAGGGACATCATGAGGTCATCTAATCCACACACCCCCAGACCCGTACAAGGCAGGATCATCCCTTACTAAACCATTCCAAGATGGACAAGTTAGATGATATCATATACAGTGAATCTACAGTGCATACTGAGGGATTGCTTTGATGGGGAAAAAATTACCACTGCTGAATGGTACCAAACTAGCTGCTTAAACTCTTAAAAAATAATAATCTCCAAATTACATTTTTAAATGAAAAAGTATTCATGGTATTCATATTGTTTTCTGTGGAATAAGGAAACGATGTTGGAATAAAAGAGGAAGGAATTCCCACTACCTCTGCTGTCCTCTTGTTAAAAAGATTTACCACTAAATGGGCACATCTACACATTCTTTAATGCACTTTTGATAATGTGCATTAAATTTAGTACCTGTGGGCATGTCTACACATGCACTTTAATGTGCAGTAGCCTATTTTACTGTGCATTAAAGTGTCACATAAAAATCTATGTGATTACAGTAATGTGCTGTAAAACAGACTGCTACTCATTGAGCATCACTTAAAAACTGTGCACATTCATTACTGTGCATTAAGGCAGTCTAATGTGCATTTTTTTAGTACCTCACATTGCACGTACTAAATTTAGTGTGCATTAGAAAAAGCACCTCAATGCATGTGTAAATGTGCCCTGCCGCATTATTAGGTAGTAGAAAAAGGCTCATTAACTTATTTTAATGTGCATTAGCGAAAGCTCATGGGGTTTTTGTGACGCTTTAATGCTTATTACAATAAGCTAAGCTGCATTAAAGCACATGTAGACACACCCAATGAAAAACACTACTTCATTGGTTAAGGTAAAAGAGTTTTAGTTAGTTTAATCCTAAATTCTCCCACATAAAACATGAGAACAGAGATGTTGCATGTACTATGGTGACTGAATGTGGAGTGAAACCATCATATCTGGATGCAAGCAGTTCCAGGGAAGAAGTCCTGATGAGTCTTCTGTAGAATAGGCTGTCTGAATAAAGAAGCCATATCGTAGCAAAAAAGCAAAGACAGACTATGCTTACAGGCCAAATCCTGCAGTTTCCCAAATGTAACAGAATCCCTCAATCCCTGCTAGTTAGTTGATATGAAGGCAGCATTAGAAGGCTGCAATTTGATGCAAACAGCTAAGGTACAGAGAGCTGCATTAGAATAAGCAGCCAGAAGAGAGTGTAGATAAGGGTTATAGGGCTGCCTATAGCAACCGTTGAGCTAGACAGGCAATAGGCAAACAGGGTTCGAGGCACATAAGGAGGGTGGCATCTCAGTTGAGTCAGTTGCAGTTGGGGAGAACAGGCTGCTCCTTAAGTAGATGGGCCACACCTGGGGCTGCTCAGGAGGATAGAGCCCAGAGAGATACCTGCTCAGCCCCAGAGCCAGAGCAGGCAGTCTGGCTCAAGCTGTGCTAGAGGAAGGAGCTGCCAGTACAGAGTTGACTGATAGTTGTAACTGTAAGTAGGTTCAGGAGGGCTAGAGATGGGGTGAGATCAACCAAACAGAATAGGAGCTTGAAGCGAGATGTCCAGCAGTGATTGGTGATGGTGGGATTAATGTAGGGTAAGACTGGAGGGTTAGGTTGTGGCTATAGGAGTGGATAGGAAGCCACACAGCAGGGACAGCACGTGGTTTGAGCTTTGCACTGAGCAGGGTGCAACTGGGCTCAGGCTTTGGTTAGGGCTTGGCAGGGCATAGAATAATTAGGTGTCAGTTAGGGTCCAGAGAGTGACCAGCAGGACTGAGAGTCTGGCTAGGTCAATTAAAGCCAACCAGGATCAGTCCAACACCCAGAAGCAACCTCTCAATTCATATACATCAGGGTGTGGCAGGTGAAATAATGAGGGAATACATTGGAGTGAGGCAGGTTTTAAATGGCAACCAGGGAGGTACCACAGTCACCCATGGGGCCAGACCTGCTATACCAAGTCATAAAAGGGTAACACTTATGTAAGTGAATGTAACGACTGTAAAGGTATCCCTGGCAGTTGTCACACAAATCAAATGATGCTAGTAAAAACTTTTCTACAACACTTTTTCAATGGACTTCACACTATGCCTCTTCTTCCTTGGCCTTGTAGATCTGGGATTGTCATAAGCAGAGACAAACAGACAGTCAGGCTCAAACTGCACTGTGCTTTTTCTGATGTGCACAAAGTCAGATGACCTAAACAAGACTTCTACTCAGGTCTCTACTTGTGAAAGCGCAGTTTGTTAATTTCCTCATCATCTTATCTGGCCCTTGCAAATTCTCACTGTAAAATGTATATTGAATATGTAGGATTAACTGATCTATTTGCAGGAGTCACCTTATCATTCCAGAGTAATCCTTGGTGCTGCAGAAAGCTGTATAGACCATATGCAATTTATGGTTTTTATCCTGTTTCTGGTCACAACAATTGTGGAGGGAAATGAACACTAATTGGAAATGAAGATAGCTTTGGAAAGATGTAGCGATTTTCCTGTGGATCTTTGTCTTGACTACTAACAACATTAATCTTTCTGTTCATAAGATATGAATAATAAGTAACATGGTAGCATGGTTTCATATATACACCACATTTAGTAATTTCCAGCCTACCCTTGCTCTCTTTGATGGACATGTTCTCTTCTCAAGAGATATTGACATCAGTTTATTACAATTAGAACTATTGCTCTCTGGTACTTCTTTGTCGTGGTCACATGCTACCAGCCAGATCCCTTTCTGTCTGAAACAAATTCAAGACAACCCATTCCTAGTTTTAAATAAGATGTATCCATAACCTAATAAAATGTATTGATGTCAGATCAAATCAAAACAGTGTGGGAGTGAGGGAAAACTTTCCTAAATCTAGTACAGAAAGACACTTTGAACATTAAGGGCAAAAACAGAAGTTACCTTTGTCAATCGACTGACCCCTTGAAAGCGTTCTACAGCCATGCCATGACATATATGCACTGCTGCAGAGCACTTTTAAAGTAGCCGATCATGTATCAATTACCCCTCATCAAATGAGAGATCAGATGAAGGTGCTCCACTTCAGAGTGCCTTGAGGAACTTCTTTTCCCTAGGGTCAATCTTTTATGCAACTGGGGCTGTCTGAAGGAAGGAAGGGGGAGCAAGCTGTGGGCTGGGGTTTACCCAGCCTGAGCTGGAGGTGGAGGGCAGGTGGATTAAAACACCTCCCAACTGGTGGCACCCCCCTCAGCTACCCTCCCTCCAGCTTAGGCTGGACAAACCCCAGCCTTCAGCCTACTCTCCATCTACTATCTTAAAAAAAACATTAGAAACCATTAGCTTAGAAAAAATATTATGGTCATCACCAAGTTCTTTCTATGGAAAAGTCTGACGCTTCTGTCCAAAATTTGCAACAAAACCAAATTTGAAAAAATATTCCAGTTGAGACCACTGAATTATTTTGTTTCAACATTTACTTTATATCAAAATATACAGTACAATATATGTTAAGTATGTAATATTTTAATGTAACCTGGAAGTCCAAATAAGATCAATCAAAACAATGTCATCAAAACAAATGTTTGAACATTATCAAAACTGCTTCAACTTTTCCCCATAAAAACCTTTGTTGAAATTGGCACGTTCCTCTGCATCAGTTTCGATGAAAGTGTGTGTGTGTGTGGGGGGGGGGGGTTACCAAAATTTTTTCTTTCAAAATTTGCTCAACCAGCTCAGTTTGTTAGCAATAGGAGAAGGTACGCCACAACAACAGATAAGTACAGGCACATAGGAGAAGTAGATCTTCAAAGCAACTAATCATAGGGACAAGAAAACAGGCGATGGAGAGTAGATTCCTTGTCCTTCCCTGCTCATTTTATTCCACTGTGTCATAGGAAAGCTTTCCTTTAGATGGCAATGAGAAAGAAAAATCCACAACTATTTGTGCATGCGTGAGCCTGGCTTGGATGGCTTTGTCTCAACTTGTACTGCTACAACTGCCACTGCTGGTGATGCTTGGAACATACTTTCCCTTGTTTTCCCTTCTAACTATAAATAAGACGGTTCATTTTAGGACCTGTGTTAAGATAAATAAAATATTTCTCTGCATTCAAACAATTAATTTTCTATGACAGCAGAGTGCCTTCATAGATGGAAAGTAAGCATTTCAGTCAAGAGTTTCCAATAATGCTCACCTAACTCTTCACTGATCAGCTATATTACATTTACTTTACGTTCAGCCTTATTCATCAGCAGCCAAAGTAAACATTCGATCTGCTATGTCCCCCTTCTTTGTGTCTATAAATAATTGATGCTTTTGATACTATAGGCTTCCTTTATATAAATTCTTATCTCTACTTCATGGAAGTATAGTACCCTTCTTGTATTACTTGTGGAAGAATGTGTAGCCCCCTTCACTGTTTCTAATGGGCTAGCAAGCATGGTTTTAGTTTGAGGCATGCCAAAACCAAAACACAGTATCTAGTGTTTTACTTAAAAACACTTTTCCCATATATATTGCGAGTAAAATCAAGAATTTGGTAATTGTATTTAAAATATGCCTCTGTTAGGAGTTTTTTACATGTTCATTGTCATTCACTCATTCTTGTTTTGTCCTTTCACTTGTACTGGATTAAGCTGTTGTTTTTTGTTGTTATTAAACCTCTAAACCATAAAAAAAAAATTGAAAAATAGCAACTTTGGGGAAAATTCTATAAACTATTTTGTGCTTTTCAGTGCCACAGCACAGAATGCTGTTGTTTTACAATCAGGCTAAATACAGTCTTTATCATTTCTTATTAAAAAAAAATCAGTACAAACCAATATAAATGGCTTAGGCAGACAAGGTTCTTGGGTAAATCTGATATCTTTTATTAGGCCAGATTACTTCTCAGAATTTTTCCAACAGCATGGCTGAGGAAGCATCTGCAGTTGGTGCATGCTGTTCCTGGATGGAATGAATAGCAAAAAATCCAGAGGCTAGTATACATGCAAGAAAGCTAGTCAGTGAAGATGTAAATTGAGAAGTCACTAAGTGAGAGACAGGCTGGGGGGTGGGGAGGGAAGTGGCCTCTCCTAACAACTGAGCACCAAAATAAATGCACACCAGAAATCTATCAAAGACAAGAATACTCAGTTACCTGTGGGTACACTCTTCTCACAAGAAAACCAATCTCTCAGTTCTAATCCTCAAAGGAAATTTACAAAATACCTTTCACAAAGAAGCCTATGAACTTCACTTCATCAACGTCCTGGATACAAACAATCATGGACTAAATATAAGCATTGGATTTATGACACATTATAGCCTGCCTAACACGTGACTCCCCAGGTACCTCTCCACTATTTACCATTCCCCTGCCTTTCCCCCCCTTCCCCACCCTCCCCCCATCTCTCACCCAGTGACTCCTCAACTTACATCTTCACTGACTGGCTTTCTTGCATACCTGGAAGCTTGCAAAGAAGAATTTTTCCAACTATTTGAGTATTGGTGTAATAAAAGATATCACATTTACCCAAAAACCTTGTCTGCCTATATCCTTAGACCAACACGGCTACAACCTATACCCCTGTAAATGGTTTATACACAGCAGAAGGTATCCACTAACAGTCAAGAAGGGCTATCTTTAACACAGTTGCTATATTAAAGGAGATTCTATTTATTGGACTCAATACAGAAGTAAGTTCATAAATTAAATTATTTAATGTATGCTACACTGGGGGTAAGGCAGAAAGACCTAAAGGATCTTTCTGGACTAAATGACAATTTTCTGAAAGTATGAAATATTAGAAATTGAAGAGCAAGCATTCTTCACACCTAGATCTTCTAAATGTGAATAGTGCTACAGCTGGCTCTCACTTTTCCATACTGCATGAAATGGTGATTCTACGAAATGTCTGTTCCTACTTCCTTTGTCACTTCTTTCTGTTTTACAACATTATGCAACTTGTACTTTGCTCAGCAATGTTTTTAATCTCTATAAAGGAAACAAATGATTCATTTCAGCTCAATGCCTTACCTCCTAGATGAGCATTACTTGAATTAGAAATGGGTAATTATTATGAGGCTAAATAACACAACGCTTTTTAGAATAAACAGCCTTCCAAGAGACACGATAGATTGCTTTTCAGAATTTCCGTCATCAAATCCTGGAAACATATGTGATATTTTGCAAAGCTTCTGACAATGAGCTGCGGTGTTCAGGGTCTGAATAGACATGTGTGGATTTTCCACATTTGCTCACGGGAAACAAATATAGATTCCTCTTACCAAATGTAATCTGGATGGAAACAATCTTTCACCCTCTGGTTAATGCTTATGATGGACAAATATGATCAAGTGCTTACCATAAAATGTTTTTAAAAAAAGGAGAGCAAAGAGTCAAAAAATATTAACTCAGAAAAAGATTAACTCAAGGACTCTCTCCTCCCTGATTATCTACAACCATAAGTGCTTTATAACCGCTTTTTCATATAGGTACACATACCCAGTTGTAAAAAAAGAATCTGAAAAGAGAGAGGGGATATTTTTCATGCCAAAGTTTGGGGGGGGGTTTCTTCTGTACTGATTTATATTCTTAAACTGGCACTCTATCAGACATTGCAAGTCCTTTGTTCATTGTTCTGGATAGGACAATACTGGAGAAAATGTGCAATTTATATATGTAATTTAAATGTCATTATTTAGAGGTGCAGTGCTAAGGAAATAGCAAGTAAACTAATTTCCCAAGTATTAAACTATACCAACCTGCCTTTTAGTTAAAATGTTACTCTTGGTTGGTATTTAGGGCATAACACACACATTTTTTCCAGAAAAAGTTATATAAGAAAGTAAAAGGAATTTACAAAATACAAAATTAAAATTCTCTTCCGTGCCAAGGAGATAAATGCCTAGTACATAAATTCTAATTTTAAGATTTTGTGACCCACTATATAAAATACTTTTTAAAAAACCATAATGCAATACATTATCCAGCATTAAGTATAACTTCAGCCAACAAAAGCCACATTTCTATTTGAAAATGCTGCTATGGCATCTCATAGGAATTGCCATTTGGGGGTCTCAAGCTCTCCTTTTCTTTTATAGTACAGGCCCTATGTTAGGCAACATCTGGCATGATGCATCACCGTCTCCCCTTTTGGCAAGAGGGTAGTGGGAGTTCCTGGCAAGCATCCCACATGGTAGATGTGCTATGGCTAGAATTGCAGCCCACAGAGGACAGCAGGGGCAAGAGCAACTGAACCACAACTCCTAAGAGGTACTGAGATAGCATTTTTGAAGCAAAATACTTTCATTTTGAGCCAGCATGTTATGGTTTTAGAGTGTTTGTTTTTATGTTGGAAGAAATCAAAAATTTTTCCACAAAAAGCAGGTGCTTATTGAAAAATGTCTGAAGTCCGTTTTTCCATCAAAAAACCTTAAGAAAAGAAGTGTTATTGTGTAATATCAGTTTCCTGTCATTTCTTCTTTTCCCCCCTCATTACTTCTATCAGTTGGGAGAAGTTTCTAGCAAGGTCCAACAAATATCTGTTCTTGATCCAATGCTGTTCAATGGTCTGAATGCAATACAAAACTGCTACCAGTAAAATGGTCAGGTAACAAAATGGGTGGATTGGAAAATAACTATTTCTGCCATGTGATGCTACTGCGCAGTAGTCTCGGCCTACTGTGCAGTCATCGTCTTGTGTAGACGTGGCCCCTGGCCGAGACTCCGTGCAGGGTGGCTGAACCTCACAGAACTGAGGGTAGGGCATCTAAGCTTCATGGAACTGAGTGCCTGGATGGGGAGGTGGTAGGAATTCTAGGAGTAGGCCGAGAGGGAGAGACAACACCAAGACAATAGGGCTAGGCGCTCATCCTGGCCTGATCCAAACTGTGTTATTCTGGCCTACTCAAGAAATCAAATTGATTTAGTCCAGCCCACTGAACTGTTGTTGATTGGGTTCAGAGAGCATATTAGACTGCTGATTGGGACCAGAGAACCTGCAGGACAATGGGGCGGGGGGAGGGGCAGGGCAAAAGTGGCCCAAGACATGTATATAAAGAGAGGCACCTAAAGTTCCTCCTCTCCTACAAAACTGACTGCCTACTTTCTAACTTCAATATCATCAAGCTGTGGCTGACAAGTGGTGGATAAGCACTATAACAAGAGAACAGGACCAACAGGCTAGGATTGACCTCCAAGGGGAACCAGGCTACCTTGAGGAACCCAGAATGTTTACAGGTACCTAAACATAGATTTAAGAGCTGCAGTGCACATCTACATGTGCAATTAATGTGACTGAATATATTCCAGCTCAATTTGAGCAAGGGTAAACTAATCCCAACATCACCATCTACACAGGGATTTAAGCACAGTAATTTACTGCACTGCAAGATATCACTTTTATCTGATGGGATTATCTGGCAGTGCAGTAAATTCATCCACTGGGCCCTAATTGCCATGCATGTGCAGATGGTGACATTTTACTGCACAGCAACTAGTCTGCTGTTCAGTAAAGCGTCTCATGTAGACATGTCCACAGTTACCATTTTTTTTTAAGTAGGCAAAGGTTTTGATGCATAAAAAAACCAGACTGAAATACAATTGTTAACATTTTTTGAGGGAATAAAACATTAAAACACTCACAACTTCTAATACTTTTTTAGTGAATCATCATAGGAAATCATACGTACCATGGAGTGAAACACATCTGTTGAGAATTCTTGTGCTATTCATGGAGGTATCTATCACGTATGCTTGTTTTGAATGTTTGCTTTACCTGTGGAATGGGAGTTTTGAAAGCAAATAGTGTTGGCCTGATTCTGTTTCTGTTGCAGTCAACAGTAAAACTTCTAAACTCATGCTAAAGCTGTTTACTTTGAAAAGCCCTACCTCAGGATAATACCCATTTCACAGTGCTGATTTATCTTATATGCCAAAAAAATAGACTAACGTGTTTGGGACTTCTTCTACCAGATGTTTAGCACCCACAAAATGGGGCCTCAGTCCTGGTTGAAGTCTTCTGGTGCTACTTTAATTTGAATGAATAACAGTAACAATAATGCTGTGCTCACTGAAATATTTAGACAAAAACTGCCCCCTATGGGAAATGCTTATAAAATGTAATACTTATATTGTAGCACTCATAAATAATATAATGCTTATAAAATATAAGCCTTGCAAAACTCAGTTCCGTGACTGCGCAGTCAGTGTCTTGTGTACACATGGCCAGGGTGTCTGTTCCCAGATCTCCCTGGACTTCCACCTCAAACAGCTGTGGCTGTCCCTACCACAGACCTCCTGGGCCTACTCGCAAGAATCAAGTCCCAGCACTTCTACCAGCTCCCAGCAGGGAACTCCTGCCTCCAGCTCTGTCTGAGCCAGACTACTATAAAATAAGGATGTTTCAAACAGGGTCTATAGCAGTTGTGATCAACCTGCTGGCCCTATGGGCCAGATGAATGACACAGAGTCAGTTCATGGACCAGATCCTTTTCGGGGTCAGTCCATGGGCCTGATACCATGGTGGCCTGCTCTAGCCATGTGCCACTCTGACCCTTACTTCCAAATTTCCAGACCATTGGGGAGCCCCGCAGGCTGGATGACACTGTTTGATGGGCTGAGGGGTTGAGCACCCCTATTCTATAGCTATTACTTAAAGAGCTGTAGAGACTACACTGCCAGTCTATGTAATACAATAAAGCATTATATTCCATTGACGTTTATAAAATTAAATAGCAAATTATATCCCCAATAAAGAATTTTATAGGTGGGCCTATAGTTTTTTATTTTCATTAAGTCCTATAGGATTTTGCCACAAGAGGCAAGTTTTTGTTAGCAGCTGAGAACCCTACTTGTAGAAGGTGTCTCCTGGGTACCTCATGAAATATCAAAGAAAGCTGTCTGTCTTCTCTAGACACCTAAATTGTTTCTCTGAGTGCCACAAAATGCAGCTGATCAGAAGTCACAAGACAATGTTGTGCAAGTAAAGACCTTGCCTGCATTACAGATATAACTTGATCCTTTTCATAGATTCTAAGACTCACAAATACTGAAGAGAGATGGGACTACTGTGATTATTTAGTCTAATAATTAGGCTTCCCAGGCTTGTAATTCCTACACAAAGCCAAATCACCTGGACCTGCACCAGAGCTTATCTTAGGAAAGAGATGCAATTTGATTTTATTACTTTATTTATTTGCCTGCAGCTTGTATTCATTCCAGTTCAGTGCTAAGTGTTTTCATGCAAAATAAAAATCCTAACTTCACAACTGAGGGGCAAGCAGCACTCTTCTAGCCCCTCCCAGCCTGGCAGGAGGCAGCATAACCCAGACCCAGCCCTGCCCTTTTCAGAGTATTTCTCTGTACCGGGCCATGCTTGCCATGGGTGGGGATGGGGATGGACTCTGACAAAAGTATTTTCAACTTGGCAGGTAAGCACTTAACCCAGAAGTAGTCAGGCACTGCAGAGCTATCGGTCAGCATCAGAGTCTAGCTGGTCAAGGGCCCCAAGGCCTGCAATACCAAGGCTCCTGCCCCACTGGAGCTCAGCAACAGGTATGAACCTCTTGAAGCCCCAGCAGAGCCTGCTGAGTTGCCAGCTCCCACAGGCAACACGGGGTCTACTGTAGCTACTGTCCCCACTCTCCCCAAGACAAAATGCAAAGTATTTGTCATGGGAGACTCCATCCTGAGGGGGACTGAGGGGGCAATTTTCTGCTCCAACCCCTTATCCCAGGAAGTCTGCTGCTTCCCAGGAGCCTGCATCCAAGACATTGTGGAGAAAATCCCTAAGCTCTTCCAGCCCACAGACCACTATCCCATGCTCCTTATACATGTGGGCACCAATGACATGGCTCAGAGTGCTCCCAGCCAGATCATGAGGCGCTACAGAGATTTGGGAGCGGGGCTAAAGGGTCTCGGGGTGCAGGTGCTGTTTTCTTCAATCCTCCCAGTCTCAGGCTGTGGGCTGAGGAGGGAGAGAAGGATCCAGGTAGTTAACTAAAGACTGCAGTGCTGGTGTCATCGAGAAGGCTTTGGCTCCCATGACCACAGTCCACTCTTCGGTGAGAGAGGCAGCGAGCTGCTGGGAAGGGACGGCCTCCACCTCTCTCCACTGGGGAGGAGGCTCTTCTCAGCCAGACTGGTTGACCTGCTCCACCGGGCTTTAAACTAAGCCCGCCAGGGGACATGGGGACTACCGCCACTGCTGGTCCACTGAGAAACCCTTGCAAAGCCAGCAGGCCAAGGCACTTAGGGAGCCCACCCCTGCCCCAGCCCTGGTACAATCTCTGGGCAAGGCAAGAGCCCCCAAGGGGACACTTGCCTGCCTGTACACAAATGTCAGGAGCTTGGGGAATAAACAGGAGAAACTTGTCCTCCTGCTTAATGCAAATAATTATGATAACATAGGGATAGCGGAGACCTGGTGGCACTCCACCCATGACTGGACCATGGGTATAAATGGCTATACTCTGTACAGGAGAGATCGAGTAGACAAAAGGGTTGGGGCATAGCTCTCTATGTCAAGGATAGCTACGCATCCCTGCAAGCTGATATTGGCGACTAGGGTAGATGGCTGGAGACCCTCTGGGTTAAAATCCACGGGGAACATGGCACAGGGGACATGATGGTGGGAGTCTACTACAGATCTCCCACCCAAAGTCAAGAGCTTGACCAGGAGTTCACCAGGGAATTGGCTGAGGCCGCATGCTCCAGGTCCATAGTTGTCATGGGAGACTTCAACTACCCAGACTTCTCATGGGAAGAGCACTCAGCTAAATCCAAGTGGTCACAAAGCTTCTTCTCATGCATGGATGACCTCTACCTGACTTAAGAATTCTACGGACCAATGAGAGGTAAAGCTCTGCTCAACCTGTTACTGACAACCGGGGACGACCTAATCAGTGACCTAATGATCAATGGGACACTGGGTGGCAGCGACCACGAGCTGATCACCTTCACCATCCGCTGTAAAGCTGGCAAGTCAGTCAGCAATACAGAAGTCCTTGACTTCAGGAAGCTGACTTTGACAAGCTCAGTAGGCTTGTTGGTGACCCCAAGGGGAGGGGAGTTCAGGAAGAGTGGTTGTTCCTCAAGGGAGCGATCGTCAATGCACAAGCTAATGCTATTCCATCTCAGAGGAAAGCAGCAAAAGGGTACAGCAGCCCCCTTGGCTCTCCAGGGAATTAGTGGACCTCCTGTGACTAAAAAGAAAGGCCTACGAAGGATGGAAAATGGGATTCACCTCCAAGAAGGAATATTCCACACTGGTCCAGTCCTGCAGGGAGCAAACCAGGGAAGCCAAAGCTGTGACAGAACTCCAGCTAGCTACAACTATGAAGTACAATAAAAAGTCCATTTTTAGATATGTGGGGAGCCAGAGGAAAGACAAGGGCAACACTGGACCCCTGCTAAACCAGATGGGACAACTGACAACCAATGCCCAGGAAAAAGCCAACCTATTAAATGGGTACTTTGCATCGGTCTTTCATCAGTCCCATGGGACGCCCCCGCCCATTATGGGACAGGGAGGCCTGGATGAAGGAGATTCCCTGCCCTCCATCAATGCTGACCTCATGAAGGAACACCTTGAGAGGCTGGGCACCTTCAAGTCAGCTGGCCCTAACAATCTACACCCCAGGGTACTCAAGGAGCTGGCAAGCATCATAGCCCAGCCTCTGGCACGGATCTTTGAGAACTCCTGGTGCTCTGGTGTAGTGCCCGAAGATCAGAAGAAAGCCAACGTGGTGCCTGTCTTCAAGAAAGGGAGGAAAGTGGATCCAGCAAACTACAGGCCCATCAATCTGACCTCTATCCTGGGGAAGGTCTTAAAAAAGATTATTAAAGAGGCCATTCTTAATGGACTGGCCGACGGCTACATCCTGAGGGACAGCCAGCACAGGTTTGTTGAAGGTAGGTCTTGCTTGACCAATCTTATTTCCTTTTGCGACCAGGTGACCTATCACCTGGACAAGGGAGAGGAGATTGATGTCATATATCTTGACTTCAAAAAAGCCTTCGATCTGGTATCCCATGATCACCTCTTGGCAAAACTGGCCAACTGCGGCCTTAGGTACACCACGATCCGCTGGCTGGGGAATTGTCTCCGTGGTCGGACCCAGAGGGTTGTAATGGATGGCAATCACTCATCGTGGTGTCCTATGACCAGTGAGGTCCCCCAAGGCTCTGTCCTTGGACCTATATTGTTTAGCATCTTTATTAATGATGTGGACATTGGAGTCAGAAGAGGACTGGCCAAGTGTGCCGATGATACCAAACTCTGGGGTAAAGCATCCACACCTGAGGACAGGAGGGCTATCCAGGCTGACCTTGACAGGCTCAGGAAATGGGCGGACAAGAACCTGATGGTGTTTAACACCAAAAACTGCAAGGTTCTCCACCTTGGGAGGAAAACCCTGCAGCATCCTTATAGGCTCGGCAGTGCTATGCTGTCTAGCACTA
>NW_017729026.1:32805255-32807533 GCF_001723915.1 Gavialis gangeticus
TGAAAGGGACTTGGGGGTCATGATTGACCACAAGATGAATATGAGCCTGCAATGTGATGCTGCGGCTAGTAAAGCAAGCAAAACACTGGCTTGCATCCATAGATGCTTCTCAAGCAAATCCCAGGATATCATTCTCCCGTTGTACTCAGCCTTGGTGAGGCTGCAGGTGGAGTATTGCTTCCAGTTTTGGGTTTCACAATTCAAAAGGATGTGGAGAAGCTTAAGAGAGTCCAGAGAAGAGCCACACGCATGATCAGAGGTCAGGAAAACAGATCTTTTGACGACAGGCTGAGAGCCATGGGGTTCTTTAGCCTGGAAAAGCGCAGGGGTGATCTGATGGCCACCTATAAGTTTATCAGAAGTGTTCACCAGGATCTGGGGGAATGATTGTTCACCAGAGCACCCCAAGAGATGACGAGGTTGAATGGTTATAAACTCCTGCAAGACTGTTTCAAGCTGGACATAAGGAAGAATTTCTTCACTGTCCAAGCCCCCAAGGTCTGGAATGTTAAGACGGTGAACATTTTCCAACCCTGTGTTTCTTGCATTTTCCCATCCTTTTTCCTGTTGATCTCTTGCAGCTGATGCACTGCTTACTTATACTTGCTTCATCCCGTCCTTTTTCCCACTCCTCTTCCCCCGCTGCTTGCAATCTGCTCTTTCTCCCACCCTTCTCCCTTGTTGAGTTGAGCTGAGCCTAAACACTGAAGGGTCTTGGTTTCAAGTTAGAGATTTAACCAGGCATTGTTTACCTAGGGGCTTTAAATGGTTAATTGTTTTTCTAATTGTTTGACTGTTTGTTTAATTGTAGAGTAGAGGAACTTAAGCCAAACAGGGAAGGAAAACCAATGGTATATGAAAATATAAAAGAAGGCTTTTGAGCACTGTAAGTGACCAAAGACAGTAGGCATGAAGTAGGTGTGAGGCAGGGGTGACAACCTCATGTGGGCACAGAGTGGAAAGTTTCAAGGAAAGTTATCTAATGTATAAGCAATTCCATGTAAATGCAGGGGCAGAGTCATAGGCGTAACAGGAGGGAACTGGGCATGGTCTAATGCTAATGAGTGTGGATTGAAAAGTATAAACGCAATGACGTTCTGCGCGGTGTTCACAGTGTTCCATGCGGTTTGTGTGCGGTGGCCGCTCCTCAGTTTGGTGGGGATCCACCCAAAGTTGCCTCCACTTCAATAAAGCTGTTGAATGCAGTGTGTGCTTGTGTTTGCCCCCTGCTTTGGATCCCATGGGCAATTGGTTCATCGGATTCCCTAGTCATTGGGCCTCACATGGGGTTGAGGTTTAACATGGAATAGCTTGCCACTGGAGGTGGTTCAAGCACCTACATTGAACGCCTTCAAGAGAAATTTGGAAGCTTATCTTGCTGGGATCCTATGACCCCAGCTGACTTCCTGCCCCTCAGGCAGAGGACTAGATTTGATCTTCCAAGGTCCCTTCCAGCCTTAATGTTTATGAAATCTATGGTGCAGCTTATGGCAGGTGGAGGTGGGGGGCATGCCCTGGACTGCTAGTGATGTCAGCAAGACCCCAGAGCTGATGTAGCTCTGCTGGTGAAGCTCCAACTCTTGTTTAATTGACAGTTTAACCAGATTCAAACAGGGATTGGACAGATTCTTGGAGGAAAGGTGCATTGGTAGCTATTAAACATGGGAGTTAGGTGTACAGCTTCTGAGTCAGAACTTTCTAAACCTTAAATGCTGGAGGCTGGAAATGGGAGAGGAACAGGGGAGAAATGCTGATCATACTCTGTTCACTTTCCTTTTCATATCCACTCTCTACCACTGTGACACAGGACACTGGGCAAGATGGACATATTGTTTGACCCACTAAATGGCAGTTTTTATGTTGTTAAATGATGTTAATGGTATTGCATGCTGCAGTCTTCAGCAGTGGGACTTGGTCAGAGCTGTTCAGGTCACAAGTCATATGGAGATTCTCAGCTTCTCAAGACAAAAAGCATGGGAATATCCTGGTATAAAACAGAGCTAACCTTGAAAGTTACATGGAAGACACAGTTTTGGTAAAATGCAGCTTCCTGGCTCCTGAGCAACATGGTCCATATGAACAAACTGTAGGTTCTTCCAAGATGCAATTTATGGTGGTCATGACAGTCTTTAAAGCCCTAAATGAGTAGGACTGAGATATGTGAGAGACTATAACTTTTCGTAAACATATGCGGGACAGTCTAAACTAAACAGGAGTCTCATCCTGCAGTTTCTTATGTGAGAAGCAAGATTTTTTTTTTTTTGGGGATACCTTTAAA
>NW_017729026.1:32812533-32814640 GCF_001723915.1 Gavialis gangeticus
AGATATGTGAGAGACTATAACTTTTCGTAAACATATGCGGGACAGTCTAAACTAAACAGGAGTCTCATCCTGCAGTTTCTTATGTGAGAAGCAAGATTTTTTTTTTTTTGGGTGATACCTTTTACTGGACAAACAATACAGTTAGGAGAGATGTGAGTCAAGCTTTTGGGCACAAAGTGCTCTTTCTCCAGTATCCGAAAGAAGCAAGTACAGCTCAAATTACACAGAAGCCCCTGTTTTATTTGGTATTTAACTCCATATGGAAAAGAAATAAAAGAGTAGAGGAGGGCTATAAAGTAGGAGCAAAGAGAAGTTATCAAAAGTAGCAATGAAGCAAAAGAAATGCAATTCAATAGATAACCGAGTTTATTATTTTACATACTCCCTGGACCATGATGGTTTCAACTACATTCTCACCCTACTGTAGGGTCCTAGGCTGAGCGCTCTGAGGCTGGCAACAGAACTGTTTGCTGGAATTTTTTCCCATTGGAAATCTGCCATGACTTGAGTATGGTAAGCTCCAGGGCACTATGCAGGACATGTTTATTTGATTTAGCTTTTCATTTGATCTTTGGGTCTCTTTTTGTTGTTGTTTATTTTTATTCCTGACAAATGACAACAGGGTTAGTAACGTTTCTGGAAGGAGAAGTCTTAGCTCTTTGATGCTAGTCATTGTGCGTAATTTTATGTAAGTTATGCTTTTCAAAATTCCCCAAAAGCACACTGCTACAGCTATAAATCAATAGAATCACCACTGCACTCCCCTTACTCGAGTCAGATGCACTTGCATTGCTACTTCCTGACATGAAACAAAGTAACAAGGATTCTCCTTATCCTTTTATAGTTCTCAAGAAAAGCTTGTAGGACATGTGAACTTATGATCAAAAAGTAGCAATTTTAGCCCACATTCACTGCCAGATGCTGCTGCTGCTTGGTGTCAGCCTGGCAAAGCAACATAGCCCTAACCTTGGTTTGCTAATACATCTCTAATGGCCAGTGTGGATTTTCTGTATTTAGAGTATTCTTCACGTCCTTTGGGGCCTTTTGCAACAGCTGGATGAATTGAGTTGTTTGGCTTACAGACATCTATGGTTGCACTTATAAAGGTCCTGATATTAATGAGTATGGTTCAATAAAGACCAAAGAGCACTATAAAAAAACAGTCCTCATTGCAGTACTGAGGCATGTGAAATATTAATAATGATGTAGGTCAGATTCACTAATATGTTCTGGATGTTCTGTGTTGCTTGATGGACAATGCAGCTAGGTTTATGTCTGCTTTGTTTCACCAGAGTGATGCAAAACAGCCAGAGCATACCAGTGACTCTGACCATCGAACAGATCACATTTATTGATACCTAGGGGGAACATTATTCTCCAGACTGGAATGTTCTTTGTGATCCTGAATCTTTTTGATTGCAAACATAGAAGCCAGTACAGGAAAAGCATCTTTAAGCATACCCCACATCCAGGTGTTGAAAAACCCCCAGAGGAAATGAGGGAAAACCCAGACACCAGGAAAACTCAATGTTTAGATACAGACGTTAGGTGAGCCAGGTCAAACTGAGGCAATACCTCTTCTGGGCATGTGCTGTGCTCTGGTGCGGAGGCACACTGAGCTGAAAATAAAGTGCTAGATTTTTTTTTTCACGTCTGTAAGCAGCCAGAAAGATCCACACAGGCTTTCGACCACTTTTATCTTTTCCAATGTCTATAAGATGGGCTGTGTTTAGACCCTTTCACGGTTTACACATGAGATGCAGGTTTGACTGTTAGCAGACATTCTAATTTAAAAAAAAACCTCATTTAGGAAAAGGATTCAGAATTGCCCAAATACAAGATAGCAGAACAAAGGGGCAGACCAAAAAGAGCTTGTGTAAAGCTTTGGAATGCTAATGTAAAACTTTTAAGGAAGAAAAACTACTGACTGAAACAGAAACCAGAGAGAACTGAATCCTTTCAGAAAGATTTCCCCTGTTTGATGCTATACTTGATTTAATTGGTTTGCTCACCTAGTAATAAATTAATTTACCCTGCCAGGTCCATTAAATAGTTCTGGCCCTGGTGCTAGTGCCCATGGCTTCTTTTTTTTTTTTTTTTTTTTTTT
>NW_017729026.1:32814771-32830564 GCF_001723915.1 Gavialis gangeticus
TTTTTTTTTTTTTTTTTTTTTTTGTGCCATATCCCTTTACAGAAGAATATCACATTAACATTGTGCATGATAGGTTGACTGTAGCATGTATTTAACTGTAACTATTTTTTGGGGGGATGGGGTTTGATCAGTTCACTGAGAATGGGGTTTTCCCATCATAAACTCATAGTCTTTACTTCACGTCTCTTTCCCCTCAAATTTTGAACTCTTAACTTATATTTTACAGGAAAAAATAATGGCTCCTTCAATGCCTCCAACACTGTTATGATCCTCCTAGCATCTGTGCCACTCTGGTTCAGAGAAAGCAGAGAAAAGGCAAGACATTTTTAGGTAGTCAGAATTAGACAAGTTGTATTTTATAAGAGCAATTTGTTGGGCACTCCCCATCTCTGTGCATTTCTATGAAAGGAAATGGCAGTCCCATAGAGCAGTAGTTAACCTATTCATTTTCTCTGAAGGCCTTGACACATAGCATATTTGCCTTGGTTTTGCACACCAATGTAATTTATAGTGGAATCTGGAGCAGACAAAGGAGCACCTATTCTGGGGTAGCTGCACACAGTGGACATCTATTAGAATGCCTCAGTATAATAAGAGAAAAAATAATAGCCAATTTGACCTGAGTGAACAGGTACCCCAAGATAAGCTGAGGGCAGCTGGTATGTATTCAGTGTAACTAATGGTGGTTTATATCTGGCTTTCCCCGGCGTAATTCCATACTAGATTTAAGTTACACTGGTGTTGTCCAGTATGTGGCATACTCTGCCTTTGTTTACACAAGGTTAAGGCAGACTACATATAAGCATGCAGTGTGTCCAAGCCCTCTAGCTGTTAACAAAAGGCTACATTAGTTTGACTTCCAAATCCAGAATGGTTCACTGGGAGCAGCTTTATTCCAATGGGTAGAATACTATCTCCATAGAGAACATGCCATAGAATATATTCTGATCTGTTATAGTGGTGTAACCTCTGGCTTAAGAGAAGTTTCACCAGTGTAACTAAGAACAGATCTGTCTTCTTTCTGAGTTCAGGAAAAAAAAGCAGCAGCAGCAAATAATTGTAGCTATTATCTTGACAATAAAGGAAGGATTTCCAGTTGGCTGACTTTCCCTTTATAAAAGTATTTATGGTCTTCATTTATCTAAATGTATTTATTTATGGTCAAATGCTTGTATGTGGATAAGAATATTTACATTAAAGCCAGCCTCTGAAGAATTATATGAAAAAATATCCTAACTGGGTTTTCAAATATAAAAGCAAAGACGACAAGGATCGAATGAAAAGTGGTGAGAAGGGAATATACATATTGTAGAATAACATCATGTACCAATGGTGCTCAAGCTTTTGTGCCCGTGGGCCAGATGAGTGGTGTGGGGTTAGTCCATGGGCTGGATCAGGCCCTGTGTAACAAGGTAAGGCCCCAAGAGGCCAACCAGTGTGGGCATGGCCACTGCCTAAATGATGACTCAGCCTGATTTCCAGATTACCTCCAGCTAGGGCCTGGGACTGGATCAGCCCTAGCTAGACCTTGGTTCATTATAGAATTAGCCATTAGGTTTTGACTAAACAGTGAAAAACAAGAATGGTTTTTGTATATGAGTTCTAAGATGTATAGACATCAACATTTAAACTGCTCTTAAAAAAGCAAGATTTGTTTGGTAATATCTTTTATTAGGCCAACTGTATAGGCTTCCTTTCCAGCTCTGGCATCCAGAGCATGCCAAGAATGAGGCTGAAGACAAAAGGTGTTTGTTTGGGGCAAGGCTATAGCACTCAATTCTGTGAAGTAGCACTGATGCCCATGGAAGAGCTTTGGGAGGCTCATATAGTTTGGGCAAGACCTAAATGTTTCTGAAATATGCCAGATAATTCCTAAGCTCGCAGATTTAAAACTCACCTCTTCCCATGGCTATAAGTTTTGTTCTTCTCTTCTTAGAGGTACTGCACAGACTCTTATCCTTAATGCCATGCATCTTTCCAACTCATTTGCAGTGCATCTCGTGTATGACTTATTTATTTTCAATAGGCCAGGTGAGAGAAAACAAGTTTAAAACATAGCAACAAAAAATTGTTAACAGGATTCTGAATATTTTTCCACCTCTTTCTTGCCATTTGTAACAACATCTAGAGGTGTTGTGATTAACATTTTTATTACCAAAATTACTGTAAACTTGTTCTGCTCAGATACTTATAGCTAAATGGTGTACAATAAAATCTTGCAGTCAGCCTACTCAGTGTCTAGCAGTAACAGGAATTCCTGAAATACTTGATTAGATGCTTCCATACATTTGAGGCACAAAGTAATATACTTATGTCTTGTCATATAAATCTAACATCTTTAACAATCTGTGAAATGCATAATGGGTGAAGTTTGGCCTACTGAAGACTGTACCACTAAAATGTCCCAGTTATTCCCATATGTCTGGTTATAATGTTATCTTAATTTATAAGGCTCAGCAGCTGTACTGTAGTAGAACCAAATTTTGAAGTAATACCCCCTACAGATTTGGGGGCTTGGTACATGTGTGTTACATTCAAGACAGTAAAGTGTTTCTTTTTAATGATACATTCATTTTTCCCTTTGCATCTGCAGAAACCACTGTGCTAACAACATTTAGGATGGTACAGAACTAACTGTTCAGTTTAAGCCCAGTACTCATATACAATTTGACATTCTGCAAACTTATCAGACCTTTCCAAAACATGAGACAAGCTGCTTTCTGTTTTTAATGGTTGGACAAATATTTATAAACAACTGCATTAATAGCATTTAAAAAGTAAAAATTGCCAAGACAAAGCATCAAAAAGTCACAAAACCACAAATTTTGGTCATCTTTATTCCTTGCTTTCAAAGACATCCATGGAACTTATACCAAGTGTTCATTAAGGCCTAGTCCAATGCTTTTGAAAGATTCTCATTGATTTTATAGTACTTTTGATCAGACTAAAGGAAAGTCTAAGTTTAACTTTCACTTTATCACAGTGGTAACCATGTGTTCTATACCAGTGGTTCTCAACTTTTTTCATACCAGGATCCATTTGCAAAGATCAATGGCTTCTCCTGACCCACAGCCCCCTGGCCCTGCCAGTGCCTGATCCAGTCCCCCACCTCACCTGCCCTGCCACAACCTTAGCCTCTGTCCCCCCAGCTCTCTTCCCTTAGTGCTGACAGGCACCTGCCCCTCCCCCCTCCTATCTCCCACGTAAACCCATCCCCTCCACACACCAACCTCTCTACCCCAACAGTCCCCAAGACCTGGTCCTCCAACCCCCGCTCCTCATACACTTACCTTCATCCAGCTGCTGGGGCTGATCTCATAATCCTGCCTGGCTGCATGTTGGTCATGTCCCAAGCAGCCCCTTGCAGGCCTGCAAGGGGAAACCCACACTTCTGTGAGTTTGTCTGGCCCTTGTTTTTGACCCTTTGAAATATTCTTGTGACCCACTTTTGGGTCACAACCCACAGGTTGAGAAATGCTTTTCTACAATGTAGAGCAGTGGTCTCCAAACTTTTTTGATCGCGCATCCCTATCAGTAAAAAATTTTTGAGCACGCACCCCAATATATGTATATTTATTTATTTATAAATTATATAACGGTACAAAACACCTTTTTGCTCTCACTAAAAAGAGTATTATTATTTTCTTCCTGCACCTTAATAAATCGTCTTGCGCACCCCCTGGGGAGCACACACCCCACTTGGGAGACCACTGATGTAGACAACTCATACCACATACTTTTGGCTATGGATTCCTCATTGTGGAGCACTTAATGAGAAATAATTAAACTGTCACAACCTCAGCTTTTTCTGACACACTTTTTTGTACTTGTTTGTAAATTTCAGTTCTCCAAGGTGGTGTGGGTAGGCCAGACCTCTACCTGAGGGTTGTCAAAGATACAGCCCATGGCCCTGACTTGGCTTGTAGAGTCATGCCATCTGACCTGCAGGGCTGCCTGCAGAGCTGGAAATTTGGTATAGCAGCTTCCACAGCTCCAGTAGCTGCAGTAGTTAATGCTGGCACTACCAAATTTTCAACCTTGTGGGCCAGATGACACAGTTCTGTGCTTCAGAGCCAGCCAATGGACCAGCTCCAAGATACTCATTCATCCTGTGGGGCCAGTTTAATTTGGCACCTTTCCTCGACACCTATATAGAGCCTTCTAGTGTAATAGGTCTCCTGCGCATAGCTCACTGCAGGATTGCAGTGAAAAGATTTTTGTACAAGAAATAAAAAGGTACTGTGAATGGAATTTCCAATAGCTGAAAATACATTTTTCACTTGATAATGCACAGAATGCGTGTGTATAATTTTCACTCACTGTTAAGAAACTTTCACAATATCTAAGACTTCCTCAGCCCAACAGAACTTACACTGAAGTTTTTGGGATCCTCTCCATTGACTTTAATGTGTGTTGAATCCAGCCCTAAAATCATAACATAAATTAAAAGCCTTTCCTTACTGATAATTATGGTTGTATCAAGATAAATCCCATCCAACCAGAATCTTGAAAGATTAGTATATGTAACCTACAATGTTGCTGTTAATTTTCAGGATACATTCATTTCTACCTGCAGCATATAATCAAACTCATAGCCAAGATTCATCCCCAGTCACAGCCAAGCATATAGCCAATTACCAAAAGTTTTGTCATGCAAAACCTCAATAGCAGACTAATACATTTTTGTATCCACAGTTCAGCACGTCTGATTGTTATACAGTCCATTTGTTTGGAAAGTTATTTGGCTTTAACATTGTTGATGTTGCATTTAAGGTTTTGTAACATGAAAATTCAGAATTATTGCTGTAATGTGATGGTATTTTGTACTGAGAAATGTAATAAAGACATTTATAAAATGGATACAAAAAACAAACTGCACTGTTTATAATGATTTTATTAGATCTCCACTGGTATTGTCTGATTATTTAAATTATTACAATTATATTTTTCTTGTAAAATTGCCACCAGAAGCAAAAGCTATCATCATTTGGAGGAAGAAAAAAAATACCAATAATAGTTTCATAGTTAAATTAATATGTGATGAGCTAAGATCAACACCCCTATACTCTATGGTTTAGGAAAGTTGATTCTTATTATTATAGTCAGTTAGATTATGCTGGTGGATAGAGAACCAAAATGAGATCGGATGTCTCTCCTGTTGGGTACTGCACAAACACAAAGCAAGAAACTATATTACAAAAAGCCAACAGTATGAACCCAAATATAAAATAAAAATAGCTTTAGTTTTGTAATATCACATCGCTCAAAGTTTGGCTTTGTAAAAACAAAATGTGGGAATATTTCAGGCCCAGGATTCCAGCCTTAGGAGGGTCTAGAATTATTTTTCATCAGTTTCTACTATCTGCATTATTCAAATAAATTGGAATACGGGATGTTACTCTCCTATGCAATAAGATGGAAATAGGCCCCTTACACTGCAGCTCTTCATTATTTACTATGTGTTTCTTAATTGGTTCAGTTTTTTTGTCTTTGTTCTCATATTCTGATTCATCAGTTTCCTGTAGTTTGACTTCACCTTGTCTGGTTTTCCCGTCTACAACATGTTGTTATACTCGGTCGGTGAGGAGAATTAGTTTAAAATAATCTGTACCATAATTACCAACTCCAGACTTGTTTGTGTCTATAGGGAGATGGCTACAACAAAGCAAAACAACAACAAAGAGGAAAAACTACCAGGTTCTTCCATATTTGGACAGCCCAGCTGTTATTTACAGCATTGTTTATGAAGCTTTTTCTTTGCCTGGCTGGCTTTGATCCACACACTTTGTCAGTTCTGAGCGCACACGTCCTGTCACATGGTGACTATGTGCCCCTGACAAGTAAACATGCAGGAATGCAATTTATAAAGACAAGCTCATGAAGCAATTAACAAAACATTACAAACAAGACAAAGGAAATTTTGCAGGAAGATGAGCTAAATCTGGTCAAATTATAGGATATCAAGGCAACCGTGTTGCATGTCATTTGCACTTTAGTCACTAGTAACTGGTATGTGCAATCTAGCAGTCATGAAACTTTTATCATGACTCTATCAAAGTATTGCTCAGGTAGACTTGTTGCTGCAGAATGCCATGAGCATTCAATCTTTAAAGGGTGATGGAGTTCATTATCACATTTGGCGTTTATTCAAAATGTTCTGACAGAAGATTGTAAAACTAGTCCTTTTCCTATAAAGTTGATGAGGAAAAAGTTTCCAGAAAGGTTACATTCAATGTTTAGGAATATGGGACTATTTGACATTTATTATGCTTTGTTACAGCAAAATAATGCCACAAAAGATAATTCAACAAGCCCTTGGCATTGATGGAGTTTCATAAAATCTTAATGTCAGCACCTCTTGTCTGTAATCTTCATTGTATCTAATCATGTCTGGAGACTGGAGACCATTTAAAGTTAAACTTTTAAATATAGTCTACCCATTTTAAGGGGCATTATTCTGTTATGGAGCCAAATAAATAACAATAAACCATAATACTCTTAAGTGTATCTCTATTTTTTATAAGCAGATTGAGAATTAAATACCTTACTGGCCCAACCCAAAATCTTTAAGTGTCCATTAATTTTGAGTACCTTTTGGGGAAAAAGCAGCTGAGAAAGGTTGCTGTCTGTTGTGCAGATGTTTTATGCAATAAATTGCTGGTCACACAGCTCCTTGGGGGATAGTAATGAAATGTGTACCAGGATTTCTGGATGCTTGGAGAGGAGCATGACCTATTAGTTAGGTCAATTAAAAACAGTGCACCCAAACACAGAAATCTGGCACATTTATTCTGAATGGCAGTGCAGATAAATTGATGAAGCTTGAGTCTGTCATATCAAAGAACTATTTTCAACTGTTTGGAGTGAGCTTATACAATCTCTGACTGACCGTATTAATATTAGCCAATCAAATAAGTAAGACCAACTTGCAATCTCCTGAATTCAGTGCACCTTCCACTAGCCACAAGGATATTTGGTTGGGACCACACCCTCCTTTACAAATTGGTAGCTCTCAGGATACTGTACCATAGAAGGCTCCCTACCTGTCCTTCCTTCTACTACTCTGCTATTTAGCCTTTTGTCTGCATTCCTCCCTCTAGCCATGTGCCATCTTCCCACCCTCCTCCTAACCGCAGTTTGAAGGTGTAATGCTTTTGTAGATCAGAGCACCATTTTCAAACCTCTTTGGAAGGCCTTTGTACAATAGATGTCACAGGTCTTAATATATCCAATTTAGGAAGAGAAAGGGCCTAACTGACACAACTGCAATCTGAGCCTGTGGTTAAAAAATAGTTTAGTTATTTGCTGCCTGAGGCTTAGAACACTCATTCATCCCTTCCAGATACTGTATATACAAGCACACACAGCTCCTATAATGGCAATGAGACTCCTCCATATGCATCATCCTGAGAGTGAACCAGCACATCATTTATGTAATCACTTTGAAATATCTGTCTTAAAGGTTCCACATCTTATAACATTACTCTCCCCCACAGGCAGTACATTCCAATGACATTTCTCTGCTGGTATTTCAGGACTCAGTGTCCTGTATTTACAATTATTTATTTAAAGCTACCAAATGTTCAACTGAGATGTTGAGATTAGCTTGGAATAGGGACACAGTAAATCAAATACATGCTTAGGACTAGGAGGGTATCCAGAAGAATAGTAACAAAAACTCTGATTGTTTAGCTTTGCTAACTCAAAAATTCTTTTTCAGGACACCCTGGGAATGTAATTCAATCAAAGGGTGCCTATACATGAGCAGAGAGGCGGCTCCAGTGCACTGTAATTACCATTCAGGGTGGTGAAAGAAAGCAGTAAGGCAAAAGTCCTTGACTTCAGGAGGGCCGACTTCAATGAGCTAAGGAGATTAGTAAGAGAGACATTAGGGACTTGGAGCCTCAACGAGATGCGAGTCCAGGACAGGCGGTTGTTCCTTAAGGAGATGATCCTCTGAGCTCAGAGGGAGTCAGTCTTAATGCAAACCGAAGGGGGCAAGAGTGCTAAAATGCCCGCTTGGCTCAGTAAAGGCATCCAGGAGGGCATGAGGGCAAAAAAGGTGGCAGTAAGGGGCAGTCACTAAGGAGGATTACATCACCATTGCTTGTGATTGCAGGGAGGCAGTTAGGAAGGCTAAGGCAGAGATGGAACTAGGACTGGTGACCAGAATTAAGGATAACAAAAAGTCCTGTTCCAAATACATAGTGAGTAAGAAGAAGGCACCAGCTAATGTGGGGCCCCTACAGGACAGACTTGGCAATCTGGTGATTGCAGCAAAGGAAAAAGCTGATCTCTTCAATGAGTTCTTTGCCTCCATATTTCTAAGCAGGGACCGGGGCAACTCCCCCACTTGGATTACGGACAGGCTCAGGGGACATGACACCATGCCTAGGGTCAGGGATGATCTAGTTAGGGAACTTTTGAAGGGGTTGGATGTGTTTAAATCAGACGGTCTGAATGCTCTTTATCTGAGGGTACTGAGGAAATTGGTGGAGGTCATAGCAGGGCCCCTGGCATGGCTGTATGAGCATTCGTGGTGCTCTGGCTAGGTCCCAGAGGACTGGAAAAGGGCCAAGTGGTCCCAATTTACAAGAAGGGGAGAAAAGAAGACCTGGGTAACTGTAGGCCAGTTAGTCTCACCTCGGTCCTTGGGAACGCCTTTGAGAAAATTATCAAGGAGCATATCTGTGGGGGTCCAGCATGGGAGGTAATGCTCAGGGGCAACCAACATGGGTTCACTGCAGGCAGATCCTGCCTCACTAACTTTGTTTCCTTTTATGACCAGGTCACGAAGTCCCTGGATGTGGGCATTGAGGTGGATGTTGTCTACCTGGACTTCAAGAAGGCCTTTGACACTGTTTCTCACCCCATTCTCATAAAAAAACTAGGCAACTGCGGCATTGATGCCTACACAGTCAGATGGGTGGCAAATTGGCTCGATAGTTGCACCCAGAGAGTGGTGGTGGATGGGTCATTTTTGACCTGGAGGGATGTGGGCAGTGGAATTCCCCAGGGCTCACTCCTTGGGCCTGTGCTATTCAACATCTTTATCAGAGACTTGGTGGTAGGCGTGGAAAGCATGCTGTACAAATTCACTGATGACACAAAGATGTGGGGAGAAGTGGATACACTGGAGGAGAGGGACAGAATCCAGCTAGTTCTAGACAGGTTACAGAGGTGAGTGGATGAGATAGAATGGAATTCAACACAGAGAAGTGCAAGGTGCTGCATCTAGGGAGAAGGAACCTGCAACATACCTATAAGCTGGGGAACACCCTTTTCAGTAACACAGTGGCTAAAAGGGATCTTGGAGTCATTGCTGAGTTCAGGGTAGACATGAGCTGCCAATGCAAGGAAGCAGTTAGTAAGGCTAACCGCACTTTGTTGTGCATCTACAGATGCATCACAAGCAGGTCCAGGGAGGTGATCCTTCCCCACTATGCAGCGGTGGTCAGGCCATAGTTGGAGTACTGCATCCAGTTCTGGGCGCCACACTTCAAGAGGGATGTGGCTAACTTTGAGAGGGTCCAGAGGAGGGCCACCCACATGGTCAGGGGGCAGCAGGCCAGGCCCTACGAAGATAGACTAAAGGGCCTGAATCTATTCAACCTCCACAAGAGAAGACTGAGAGGAGATCTGGTGGGCATCTATAAACTCACTGGGGGACCAGCGGAAAATAGGTGAGGCTCTATTCCCCCAGGTACCACCTGGGATAACAAGGAATAATGGCCACAAATTGATTGAAAGCAGGTTCAGGCTTGATATCAGGAGACATTACTTTATGGTTAGGGGTGCCAGGCTCTGGAATGGACTCCCAAGGGAAGTGGTGCTCTCCCCTAACTTGGGGGTCTTCAAGAGGAGGTTGGACAGATATCTGGCTGGGATATTATGATCCCAGCACTCGTTCCTGCCCAGGGCAGGGGGTCGGACTTGATGATCTGTTCAGGTCCCTCCTGACCCTAGAAACTATGAAACTATGCTCCAGCCAGCCTCTGCATCTTGTGTATCAGTGTCTCCACATTTCAAAATGGCAGTGGAGCACTTTAATTAAAGCTCATTCAACAAGCTTTAGATAAAGCACCCCTGTTGCCATTTTGAAGTACAGGGATGCTGGTATATGAGACACCCTGGGCACTTTAATTACAGTGAGAGTTTCAGAATCACTCTAATTAAAGTGCCCCCCTTCCCCACTCCCAGAGTACACGTGAAAACACCTAGAGTGACAAAGAAAAGGGAACTGCATACATATTGAGCTAGCCAGGAATGAAAAGATGAAGGAAACACATACAATTTCTGTAGCAATCATTCAAAGCCACAACTTAAAGGGAGTAGGGAAAACTGACATAAAATTATAATGCAGAGTCAGAATAGAGCAATAGGTCAAGTTCCATCTAACACAAAAAAATTGGCCAGGCTGTAACTGACATAAACTAATGAGGACATATAAACACAGCCCAGAGGAACTGCAATTTTTTTCTCTCTATCCCAGGGTTGAAAGACTGTCAAATATTTTAATATGCAGCAGAAGCCATTGCTAGTAATGCTGTTGAGGACTGCCAAAATTACTATTTGAAGAAGCCTGAAAATCTGCAAGCGAAGTGAATATTATGGAGTAGTATTCTGGAATGTTTGAACTAGCAGATTTAGGGATGAACTCATGCCCTAGGGGAAAAGCTGAAGATGGGGAAGAGAATGTGATCTTTGCTCTCGGCACTATGGAGCTATTTACTAATAAAGACAATATAAAGGGTTGCCCATTTTTCTCCTGCAAATGACACTGAAAGCTATTGGATTGCACAGGTGTAACTGAGAGCAGAAATGACCCAAACAGTTCATTTCTCCAGCAGTGACAGTATTGAGATGCCAGTGGTTAAATTGACATATGCTTCCTTACTTCCATTAGAATTGAGCCAGGATAGAACATATTGCAGTGAGAGGCCTTGAAATAGGCATTGCCCTACCTGCCTGCCCCAAGAGGATATTACAAAACAAACTGCTTAGGGAAGTAGGCTCCTTATAGAATCAATGGAAAGACTTCTGATTTGCCAGAGCCATTCAGTTTTATATGTGTACATGTTCTTTGTAGAGAATGGGGTGCTGCAGGTGACTCTGAAGGCCAATCCAAAAAGCTACGGGTGCTGAGAGTTAATAGACAGGGAACACTAAAGCACAGAGTCATCCCTGAATATTGGTGCTTTCAGGAACTTGGACAGCTGGCTTGGGCTATCTATTAGGCATCTCCAGTCACCTGCAATACCTAATCTGACTTCTGAGATATCTGAATAAAGTTAAAATACCTAGTCTGACTTCTGAGCTATCTGAATAAAGAGTTGCTGAACACATGCAATTCAGAACACCTAAGACCTGATTTTATTCCACCCATTAGATTCATAGGTGGATCTATGCACCTAAGGGAGAATCTATTCCACCCAGCTTGAGTCCCAGAAAAACTGTTTATACAAAAGGTACTCTTGCTCTTAGCACTGTAGAGGAGGGCTGGGAAGGGGTGGGAGCAAGCCCCAAAGCCCAATCCCATGTGCAGGGCTTGGAGCGGGTGGCACCAAGACCTAGGGCCTCAGCCTGGTAGATGGGGCTGGGCAGGGGTGGTGCCAGGCCCCAGGGCCCAAACCTACTGCACAGGCAAACCAGACGTCAGAGAACTGTCTGGGCAGCAGACCACCCTGCTGTGCCTCTGGGCTGCTTGGAGCTCCTAAACCTGACTGCTTGCTCTGAACCTTTGGCTTGGACCTTCTTGCTTATTACCAGGGATCCTGGTTTTCTCTGATAAAAAAACCTCAAAATTTTCTGATTTAACTCCCCGCCCCCCTTCCAATCCACAGATTTCCATGATTAAAACAAAATGCCACTATATATAGTTGACAGTAGCCATGGAAACAATATTACTTATAATTGGTTTTAAACAAAATGCTACTATAAATACATACATACATATAGGCATTTCGTTTTAATCATGGAAAAATGTGGATTTTTGGGGGCGGGGTTAGCAGAAAATTTTGATTTTTTTTTTTTATCAGAGAAAACCAGGATCCCTGCTTATTACTGATTGTTTTTGTTCCCGATTGCTTGGACCTCTCAGCCTGGATCACCTGCTTGCCCTACCCATGATCTAGTCCCAACCTTGAGTGCAATATCCTAGTTCCTGACTGATAACTGGTTTGACCTTGGCTTATGCAGAAACAGCATGTACTCCTGCCACAATCACTTCCCGCTCTGGCTCTGCAGGAGGTCCATGGCAGGGATCCACCTGGTGGCAAGGACCATGCCATGTCACCCAATTTTCCAGCCCTTTACCCACTTCTGCACCTCATGTGTCCTTTTGCCCAACCCTTTGCTTTCACCCTCTCAGTGCTTCCATGTGTTGCATGAGCAGTCCAGCATCTTGTTCCTGTTGGCCAGGCATCCTAGAGTCTGTCCCTTACAGCCCAAGGTTTTATTAACTTATTAAATACTACTAGAATTGTAATGTTTCTATTAACATTCATGATATATTTATATTACTTTTTAATGGGGCACTGTTAAATAGTGGAAAGTTTTAGAGGGGTGTTTTGAGTCTAAGTAAGTTTAGAACCACTAATTTGGTGCTTGGTGGATGCTAGACTATTCTTCCATGCATAGCTAGAGGGCATGGACAAAAACTCTTTCTTCCTCCTGCAACCAATGAAAAGAATGTGGCCTGTTCTGTACGATATGGACCTTAGTATAGTAACCCAGGCTGCTATCACCTCACTCCTATCACCTAACCACTAGCATGGATTACTGCAATGACCTTTACATAGAGCTGTATGCTAAAACTGCATTCACTCAAACTGGAGCTAGTGCAAAAGTAAGTAGAGTTTCACACAATGAACACATTTCACCAATGCTCTGGGATCTGCATTGACTGCCAGTAAGTATCCAGGTGGAATTCAAGGTGTTAGTTATTACCTAAACAGTTTAGGAGGTGGTTACCTAAGAGACTAGTAAGAATTCAGGAAGGCAAAATGTAAATACCTGAGCTGGAATTTGCCCAGCACACAAAGGTTAACACCTCTGCTCTGACAAAGGTGCCATGAGATCACAAAGGGTTAGCCATGTTAGTTTTATATTTCATCTGAAAGTATTTACAGCAACACAGCATCCCAAATAACACTGGAAAAGAATCATGGAAAAAGTTTCTTGCCCCCCCACAAATACTGAATGCATGAAAATTGTACTCTCTATCACTCTGTAGAGGTTCTGCCTTGGAATTTTCCTCATCCTCATCCTGACTGGTTTCCTGTTATAGATTTCAGGAAACAAAACACGCATCCTCATAAAAATAATACTGGGTCATGGGTTCAGAAGACAGAAAATTACCCTTTGAATTATCAGTACTATTCCCTACTGTATGCATACAGCTTTGAAGAGATCTCTTTTCTGAGTACTAATCTGGACTGAGATTGCTAATTTGTGATTCTGTGTCATCAAAGCAAAAGTAGTTCTGAATGGGGGATGCTAACAATAAATCAGTGATAACCGGATAAATGTATATTTTTAAAACAATTATTGCACTGGGGGAGGGGAAGAGAGAAGGAGAGAGTTCCTAACATCTGCACTTTTTCTTTATTCATGAATTCATGAAAACAGGAAAATAGTATGAAAGACCTGAAGTAGAATTTTCCTAATTCTGCCAGTGAACTTCCACTGGGAAGAAATTGACAGTTTTGATTGTGTTTTTAAAGCATGTAATATACAATTCATTATTGTGTCATGCATCCTATGATTGTGACTTATTCTTTATTACTCATTGTTATATTAGGGAACATTTTTATCCTGCATACATCTGGTTTTATGCAGTTCCAAGCAATGGAAAACAGCAAAGAGTATACTGTGTGTTCCTTTGCTTGCTTTTTGGTACTTAATATGGGATACTTAATATTTAGTTTGGACATACTTATTTTTGAAGAAAGTCTTTATTTTAATGTGATGACACCAGTGAAAGATAGTGCACAAACCAGATGAATTTATTAGTATCATTGTACAACGAATCAAGAAACTAGTCATAATTAAGAGGCACATCACTTTGGTCTCTTGAAGGAGACACATATGCTTTTCTTGGCAGTTAACATTTTTTAACCACCAATTTGACTCCATATGGGTGGCAAACTTCTGATCTTGACAATACTTTTTCTTCTTGGGGCTTGGCCAATATAATTAACGGATGTTGTTATCTTTGAATGAGCTATGTCAGCTCAGATCAAGGACCCAAATGATGCTATAAAACTCTGGCTCACAGTATGATAAAAAGAGAGCTCCTCAAAAAATGACACAGTATAATACCACACTGAGCTATGATAGGCTTGTTATTGACTTTACTTGGAAACTGTCTTTCTTTTGGTGGGGAGAGGTAGAAGACACTAGTTGTCAAAAACATACGAGAGCACATCACATGTTCATGTGTTTTTTTTCTTAAAAAAGAACACCTTCTGGTTTTTGAGCCTTCAGAGTGCACCTCCTTCATTTTATGTCCAGCTTTTCTCTTCAGCCTTGAAGGGAAAAATACTTTTTATTGAAAGCTGAGATTCTTAGATTCTATTGATTGCAACAGTTGGGACTAAAGAAAAAACCTTGTCATTGTGGAACTCAACCTAACACATCTGACTAGGCAATATTATGTGCAGAGAGTGCTAAGGTTATTTCCATGACTGATTTAAAATCCTGTTAAGTACACTTCTGCAAAACTCCCAGATTCCTGATTCTTCTCAGTTTTGTGTCATTTTTTTATTGCTGTTTGTAAATACAAAAGGATAGGAAAAAAACCCCAAAGAGCATGCCAAGAAGTGTAAGTCGAAAGTTTCTGAACTTTCCATACTTACAACAAGGCAAACTTATCAGAAAAGAACTGGGCTTTGGATGATATTCAGAAATTGTTTCAAATGTACCTGAAAATGGTGGGTTTCAAATGTGACCACTCACAAGATGATAAGCTGTAGTTTTTGTTTCTTTTAGCTATACCAGAAAGGGATTTTCCTGTCTCTTTGAGGAACTTGGACATTTCTTCTAAATCAAGCATGTTTTTTGAACCACACTGAGGAAAGAAATTGGTTTGAGCTTGTCAAACATGGATCTAATTCCAGAAGTAAGGGGGTTTCTTGATGCTGGGTTTTTGTTTTATCTGATCTCTACCTGTAAATTTCAAATACATATTCAGACTTTTGTTCATAAGAATCTCCAGCTCCACTCAATTATACTATCACATTAAACCACAATATGTACTGTGGTCTTGTTTATTTAATTTAAAAATTCCACCTTCAGTTATCAGCAGGATCCTACGTGGAAAACAGATAACAACTATGATAGTGTTCATTTCTGGAAAAGTATTCATACAAGGGACAAAGAACATTGAAATCAGTCCATATCATTCTGTATGGATAAGAAAGCAATATTTTCCTGCAGGATACAGAAAATATTTATTGAACTTTCTCTCCTAAAATGCCCTGAATCACAGGTCTTAGAATAATTCAATTTGACTGGATCTATGATTCAGGAAAAATGAAATGATACATACACACACACATCTATATATAGAGAGAGAGATCACTTAAAATTTCCTAAATCATTAAATAATATAATGTAATATAATATCTATAATACACGCATATGCATATATACATATATAGATATGTACACGTGTGTGTATTACTGTATATATCAATCCTAATTTTTTTGCTTGGAACTCGATTATTACAAGTCAGCATAATTTATCTTGAGAGAAACAGCATTTAAGAAGTGTTGGGACTGCTGTATAAGT
>NW_017729026.1:32830589-32835989 GCF_001723915.1 Gavialis gangeticus
GGGCGGGCATGGGAAGAAAGGTATACAACAACCCAGGGCAGACTTGTACAAGTTCTTTCTGTTTCAGTGTGCTCCTGCTGATCTCAGTCTGAATTGTCTGCCACTAAGACTCTAGTTTCCATTTATCTCCTTCAATTTGATTTCAATTAACCAAGAAACATGAAGACCTTATGTAGGTCACAAGCAGGAAGGAGCTATTTGGAAGCCAGTGCAGCAGTAATTCTGGTAATACAGGGCATGTCTACACGTGCCCCCAACTGCACAGTTATCGAGTATTTGAAGCAAATACTAAACAACCGTGCAGTAACCACTGTGTAGACACATGCACGATGACTCATCAGGTCTATATCCCCTTAGACAGGTAGGCTATTGCAGTCATAGATTTCAAAGGGGTTTTTGTTTGTTTGTTTGTTTAATCTGGTAGAGTCCAAGAGCTTCCTGTTGCCTGTGGTAAAGGACCAGAATATAGGAGGTCTAACCCAGCAGTGCTGTATTGAGGGGACGGGGGTCGCCAGAATGGTGCTGGGAGTGGGCCTTACCTCCAGTGTCTTGTCCTTCACCATCACCCCGCTCCTTCTCTTCAGTGGCTCCAGTTCTGGCAGCAGTGAGGGCAGATTGGCAGCAGTTACATGTGGTCTAGGAGCAGTCACTAAAGGTTCACTGCTCTGGGGGGGAAGTACCACCTCCTTTTCTTGCCATTGAAAAACTGACATTTCGATGGCCATTTGACACCTGCTAGTAGCACAAAAAAAAAAAGAAGTGACATCCTCCCTCCACAGCAATGAACCTCTAGATGCTGCCACTACCCCAAGTGCAACACTAGCCAACCCAGTGGTTAGGGCCATAAATTAGAGCAAAATACTAGCCAAAGGCAGGAACAAAGAAGTAAGCCAAGGAAAGGGACTTGAAGCAACAACCAGACATTTCCATGTTGACTGCACTGAATAGGGCTGCCAGGTGCTGCCCTAAATATCTGAGTTGCTCTTCTTAGCAGCCAGCCCCTTCGAGTAACCAACCTCACAGTTACCCAGTAGTGTAGCTAAGGGAGTGACTGGGGCACCGGCTTCAGGCACTGACCTGAGAAGGAGGCACCAAAAATAGCTGATGTTGCCTTATACATTGACACCATCCAGGGGGCAGAAGTGTCCAGGTATGCCTCTGCAATTACCCTAGGCAAAGCTGCAAAGGCCACCACATTCAGCTAGTGATTCATCATCCTCATCTGGGGGGACAGACTCCAGCCTATGCTGACTGTCCACCAACTCCAAGAGGCTGATACCTGGAAAATAAGGAAACGTGTGAATATTGCTTACACAAGGGAAGAGGTCCATTGTCATGTTAGTTTGCAATGTCTCTGTCTTCACGTATATTCAGAAGATTGGCTTGTAAGATGGTCTGGAGACTAGGACTGAGAGCTTTAGGATAGAGAGAAAAAAAAGGTTGAGCGTCCCCTTGTTTCCAGCTCTGATCCATAGCTTTCTGCTATGGAAGTGAAATGAAGGAGACCATTTAGGATGTTCATACTGGAGCTTAATAAACGGAATGTGGGCTTTGCTTACAGATTGTGTCAGTTCAAGTCAATGGAAGTAGGCAGGCAGTTCGGAACATTTGAAAATCTTGGGCTACCTAACTACGGGCATGGGCTTCTAACTTTAGGCTAATCTTTTAAAAACATCTTGGCCTACATGGTTTGCTATTTAGATAACGGAGTGCTTAGATAAGCACAATATCATGCTAAATGTGCAACAAGATACTACATCTTTGAAACTGAAACTCATTTGGAGCTGCAAGAAAGGAAAATGAATGTCTAAACTGAATGTCAATTACCATCAAGTACTAAGTTACTCCAAATGATGCATGACTAACTTTTGGCGAAGCTTCCGTACTATTCAGGTTTGTGGTTTCATCTGTATTAGTTATCAGCAATGCAAAAAAAAGCAGAAGTGTTTGTTTAAAATAATACTCTCCTGCTATTGTTTTGTCAGTGAGAAAGAAACTCTGGCTGACACAAGCAATGAATCATAATTTATTTAAGAGTAATATAGATACACCATCTCCCTCCTCCACCCTTTCTCCGGGAAAAATAATGCTTCCCTTACAGTGCTCAGCACATTAAATAGCAGCAACTGGTCAGATACAGAACACTGGCTGTTGTCATGCAAGCTGTAACTGGAAATCTAAAATAGTATCACTTAAAAACTAATACTGAAACTGCAGGCTCAGGCAACTGATGAAGCAGAAACGTGGCATGCTAATATTAGGTGAATTTCTGCTCACCTTACTTCAAGTAATCCTTTAAAATCAATAAAATAACATGCCTGAGCAAAGCAACTGGGGTTTGATCCTTTCTCATCTCTCTGTAGGTTCTCTGAAGTGAAAGGAGCTGGTATTTATTCAGTTAATACATTAGGAACCTGATCTATTTTTCATCCTTACTCAGAAGACTCTGATCTGATTATTATAAGCCAGTCCCGACTAGCATACTTTTTTTCCCTTTCCCCAGCAGAACAACAGATTCTGATTCATGTATCCTGGTGTTGGATGATGTGACTTGAGTGTTCATCTACATTTTAGGCCCTCAATACAACTAGTAAAATATAAGAAATATTTTAAAATACAATTCAGGGAGTTTGAAGTAGACATATGTAACAAAATTCAACTTGCTAGCTATTATATTATGCAGCAATACTATGCACTTTCATTAGCAAACATTGACTGTAGTCTCAAATTTGTTTCTTCAGCACTTGTTGTAAGCACACCCATACCCATAATTTTGTTCCTGTATTTCAGGGTGGGAGTTTTGAAATGTGACGCAGGAATGGAAACATTACAGTCCTGCGTGTTCCAATCTTCTCCGTCCCCCTTTCCCACAGTCCTACTTGCACAACTTTACTTTTGCTGCCTCCAGTAAACCCATCTGTTCTTCCCTTGCTCTTTTTCTCTTCCATTCTTCTCCCTATCTGTCTCTGACTGCATATTTGTACAGCACTGAGTACAACAGTGATGCCATCTCAACTGGAGTTGCTTGATGCTATTGCAATAAGAAGAAGGGATAACTCTGTGCAATGACAGATGGTCTAAACAAGGAGTTAAACACAATTGTCAATCACTGTTTGTCCAGACCCCCATGGCTCTCTCTCCTAGCTCCCACCAGTTTGAAGTAATGCCCCAGGAACTGTTTCAGACATGCGCATTAGTGCCTGATTGCAGACTGGCTTTCTCTTCTCCTTAAAAAAACAATGGCCCAGATCCAAGCTACAGTGTTTTTTTTCTGTGGGATGATCAAAAGGCTATAAACAAATGCACCCAGCAGATTTTCAAAACAAGTTTTTGCAGCTATTGCACTGAGGTTACAGACAATGGATAAAGTACAGTGAAGTCAGTGAAAGTGAAAAATGAGCACTAAAGAAAATAAAACTTTCAGAGGCTTACAGAGCTCTGTAAGTTGATGAAAAATTGTTTTAGTTCTATGACTGGTGCCCATAGCTAGCTTGGTGACAGATCTCATCAGCGGTGTTTAGCTGACCTGGTTTCATTTTGATTTTCTCCACAACATTACTGGTTTTAGTACAGAGTACTGGATATACCGTACACTCTCCCCTTAGGATTATTGTAAAAAAAATGGTGGCTCCAAGTGTTTTGAAAAGCTTGGGGCAATGTGTTGCTGTCTTACAAACCTTGCTACACTATCATTATTATCATAGATTGACATCTTTCATTGCCTTTCTGTTTTTCCAAGACAAAGGAGCCCAGCTGAGACTGGAACAAAGGAGAATACAGGGAAAAGGAGAGAATATGTCAGGCAAGAATAGTTTGGAAAGGGCCAAAAGTGGAAAAGGAAGTCTAATTCTGTCCTAGTCCGAGGGAAAAAAGTTTTTTGAGAAATGTAAACAAATCAGGAAATCCTGGCACTTACTCCAGTTCCGATTTGGCGAAAGACACCAGCCCTTTCCCCATGTGTGTGCTGCTGTTTGTGAATGAAATCCAGATTAAGTTATTCATTGAGCCCTGCCAGTCCCACAGTTTCCAGGTTTCCTTTTGCCTATGGCATAGCTTAAACCTTAAAATAATAATAATAAAAAAACATATGCATGTTATTAACTCTCCATATTCAAATGGAAATACAATGCTATCATAAATCTCTTTTTTTCCCTAATGTAAATTCCTTTCTCCAGCATGAAGCTGCAGGAAAGCCATTGTATCTGAGTAATCTAAACTTGAAAGAGAATTTTTGTTAAACTAGTTATGATAGGGGAAACATGTTTTTCACTGAGTTGAAAGATTAAAGTTGGTCATAAAAAGGGGTGGAGGGGCTGGGGGAGGATTATTGGTTGCTCAGCTAATGATTAGATACAGGACTTCAAGGACAAATTAAGGAGCACCAAAAGAAAGATTTCTTCAGATAAGTGAAAACAGTTCCAATAATATCAAATAAAAGATGCCTGATTTATCATGCATTTTAATCTCCCCCACCTCCACTCTAGCCTTATTAGTCTAATTAGACAATGAGAGTGTAAACTCCAATAGAGACAACCAATCTTTTGTAGACCTTGAAGTCTACCCATTATGCCTCTCCTAGTTTACCATTCTTCTCCCTCTCTCACAGCTAGTGAAATTTCCTTCTCCCTCATTTAATGAGATTTCAGTTTTAGAAAGGCTGCTTTGTAACTCGTTTTTTTTATTATTATTCTTTTAGGTTCTTACAGAAACATTATACAGATTGTTTTGAGTCAGGAATTTTGACATAGTTCCAGTCCATTAACAGTGTCCACTTAGGAGTCTAAAATACCTGGGCTATTAGTTCAAATGTGATTTAGCTATACTGTATAGGTAAAATTAGGAGCCAAACTGCAGGCCAGGTCAGGAAATTTACATCGCCATCAAAGGAAGCGCTCTGAGTAGCTGGAATGTAGCACAGAACTGGAAGTGACTGAAAAAACACCCCTTGGCTCTGGAGAATGAAAGTCTGATAACTACCATTTGGTAGCAAACACCAGAACGGGTTTATCCATTATAAGCCTATTCCAGCCCCCATTAAAGGTAGTCATGCACAGTGAATTGTACAACCAGGACAAAGTAAAAAAAAAGACCCCCACTGACTTGGCTTAGATCATACCTGAATTGTGAGCCCATTTAGTAGCTGAGGGACCCAGGACAAATTTCATAGTTTCATAGTTTCTAAGGTTGGAAGGGACCTGAGCAGATCATCTAGTCTGACCCCCTGCCATGGCAAGAAAGAGTACTGGGGTCAAATGACCCCAGCAAAGTGTACATCTAGCCTCCACTTAAAGACCCCCAGGGTAGGAGCCAGCACCACTTCTCTTGGAAGTTGGTTCCAGATCCTAGCCGCCCTGACAGTGAAGTAGCACCTCCTGATGTCTAGCCTGAACCTACCCTCTG